>NC_136057.1:796630321-797230321 GCF_964261635.1 Lissotriton helveticus | reverse complement strand
GATTGGATTCCACAGGCCCGCCTTATGACCATGGCAAACCAGTGGTCGATGGCAGCTGGCAGTCTGTGACTTCACGGAGAATCAAGATGATTACACGCAATTCACAGCCCAGTATGCCATTGGAACTGGGGCTTGGACGTTGGGGTCTGGGGCAGCCCATTAACACTTCAAAACAGGACGCACCCACAGCATTATCCTCCCCCTCACTGGAAATTAACGGCACTCACTTCGAGATCCATTCCGCCCGCTAATGGTACTTACCAAAGAATTGCATGCTGGGACATTGAGTCTTTACGAGGGACTACAGCATGTGCAGCAATGTGGGTCAAGCTTCACTCCCGCCAATGGGAGAGCCAAAGAATAATTAAACAGGGGAGGTGGGTTTGCCCTGAGCTACCGGCATCTAAAGAAGGTGAGTGACGCCGAAATGCATTATGCCAAAATCAGCTGTGAATAAATGGTCTCCCCAGTGTACCCCACTGTGTCCTCTTGATTACCCAGCATTGGAGTGGTCGATTTGGAGATATTGTACGTGGGTTGCCAGCACCGCGTTAAAGAGGACCCGTCAACCAAGAGGCCTGAGGGATTGTTGGCAAACATGGCAATTTACTTCCAAGGGATTGGATACCACAGGCCTGCCTTATGACCATGTCAAACCCGTGGCCGCCGCCAGCTGTCAGTCTGTGACTTCACTGAGAATCGGGATGATTACACACGATTCACGGAAAGGTATGTCATTGGAACTGGGGCTTGGATGTTGGGGACCCGGGGCAGCCCATTAACACTTCAATACAGGATGCACCCACAGCAGGTATGATTTGCACTTCTGGAATTGATAAAAATAAACAAGAGAGCAAGGAATGCCAAATTGAATTTCAAATTGTCAATCAATTGGCAGATCGACCAACATCAAATACCCCGGAGATTGTCATAAATACTGAAACTGAGAAAGCATTTGCACAAGAAATAGAAACAAATAAAGGATATACCGAAGTGGAGAAAAAAAGTGACACAGACCGGAATCCATTTATTATCTCAAAAAGGAACAAGAAAAAGTTACGCAAAGCCCGCAATAAAGCAAATCTAGTGGAACAAGTAGGACTAGTAGCCCTAAGAGAACCATTACAAAACAAACCACTTAAGGGAAATATAGAAAATCAACCTATTAGGGAAACAACCAGGGAAATAAGATATAAGTCGCCAATACAGATAAATCAAAAAATTAAGTACTATGACATATTTGCGCAAAAAAGAAATAATACTAATATGGATAAGAATATGGTAAATACCGCCCATGGAGATAAGAAACCTAAACAATATACATCAAGTACAAATAACAACCTTTCAAGTGATAAAGCTGAAAAAAATGAACCTCAAGTAGCACTCAATTGTTGTAATATAAATGGGCCAATAATACAAGAAATAGGTAACACTGCACAGGATGAAAACAACGCAGGTATAACGTATGCCATGCCAAAGGACCATCATCCAGTAATTGATGCTCAAAATGAAGAAACAAATAGGAATGAACTTGTGTTACCTAAATTGATAAAAGAAAAACTAAAAACACCAAATCAAACTATCGCAGATAAAAGAGAACTCCCTTGGGTTGTACCAGCAAAGCCCTGTGAACCTATGGCACTGACAGAAATTGTGATTGAAACAACAAAAAAGGATCAAATACAAATTGTAAAAAAAGCCAACAGTGAAAGAGTTATAAATATTGTCAATGGAGAGTCAAATTTCCATAACAGAGTGGATATAAAAGACCACATGAGGGAACAACTAACATTTAAACCAATATATGAGTCCAGAGGTCGACAAGATACGCTTAATAGATGCAACTTATTGTGCCTCTTTTCATCAATTCCTTCCCTGGAAAAGGTGACAACTAAAGATATTGATTGTGTTAGATTCTTAGAAAACCCAGATGGCTAATTACCAACAACAATAATAACACTTGCCTCCCCTGTCATAGCTGAGCAAATTATAAGGCAAGAAGATATCTTGCGTAAATGGGGAATATTGGTTAATAGAATCATGCCAAAAGAATATCCGACACCGCTTTTGAAAGCATTAACTCTGAATGGTCCAGAAAAAGGCAAAAAGGGCCTCCCAACCTATTTGGTTTTAAGAAATCCAAATCAACGAATAGATAAAGGAGTGCTAGAACAAGCAAAAAATTCGATCGATAGAACCGAAATTGGGATAAATGAATTATGGATTAAGAGTGCACTACATGAAAATAATACCCATTGACAAACAAAACTTGGAAAACCAACTAAAAATACAAATAAAAATGGAATAACGTTTTGTTCTTGGAACGTAAATGGTATAACTAACAAATTAGGCAAGATAACTGAGCTACTCAAGCACTATCAAATAATTCTGCTGCAAGAGACCTGGGCAATAACCCCCTTTATAATACATGGTTATAAAGGATACTACATACCTGCTATCAAGAAAAGCACTTATGGACGCCCCTCAGGGGGGCTAGCAATTTTTATTTCAATTGATCTCAATGTGGAACATGCTGAAATATTTACAAATAATACGAAGTTTCAATCTGTATTGGTGAGATATTTGATGCACGGACAAAAAAGATCTTTGAAATTGGTTAATATATATATCCCTCCGACATCCGTCTCCAGGAAAACTGTGTGTGCAGCACTGTCCACATACCTGCTCGAGCAAAAGATCGAGGACCCCTTTATGGATTTTATTATTTCAGGAGATTTTAATCTCAATCTTCTAATACCATTTACAAGGGATGAAGCAACGCAATCGCAAGACCACCAATGGTCTGTCCCGGTTCAGGTAACAGACCCTTTGAATAAACAAGGTTTCCAGCAATAGGGTATACATTTTATAAAGGATATGGAAGCCTTGGGGTTACGAACACTTAATGGAAGATTTACAACAGACTCACCACCAGCATGGTCCTATCACGCACACAGTACTAAATCCCGTATAGACTATACTATGGTATCACTAAATATCTTCGGTAACTGTACATCATACCATCTAAAGAAAGTCCTGGAGAGTGATCATAGTCAGCAAATTATCACCACAATATTTAAATATAAAAATCACCAAATTTATTTAACCACTGAAGGACAAATTGGAACGACTAATTATAAAAAGTTAATTTGGGAAACAGGATCTCGAAATAACCAACTGACAAGCGATCTGGCGCTAAAACAGTTGCGGGAATGCAGTGAAGAAGCACCGTTTGCATCGGCAATCGAACAATGGGCCAGTTTTACCGCCAGAATGGCTACTAGTAAGGGTAATCCCAATATCTCTAGAGATGGCCAAATGAAACAGGTAATAAAAAGGGCAACCAACATTGACCTTACACATGCAGTACAGAAAATGAAACAAACTAGAAATAGATTAAGGAAAGAGCTGACTAAATTCCCAGATAAAGAAGATATCAAAACTGCCTTGAAAGTGGCAAATAAAAATGTAAAAAAGATAATATGGAATGAAAAAACTGAAGCCAATAATGCACTTTGGACTCGTATATTTTATACTAGTAATTTAGGAAATTCGAGGGAATTTTGGAAGATGGTTAATACCCTAAATAGGCCGGATAAAGCGGTAATTTCATCAGTATTGACTGAACCAGAATGGGTAAATTTTTTAAGCCATCATCTAAATCCACATCCAGTAGTACCGGGAACTGAAGACCATAAACCAGGGAAGGAAACGGCAATAACAAATCAAGAATCAGGTATGGCGATAACACAAGAGCAGATTGTTAAATTAATAAAGAAGCAAAAAGATGGAGCACCAGGACCAAACGGGATACCCTTTTCTGTATACAAAGAGGACCCGGAAACATGGGCCAAAATACTTGTAAAGTTCCTTAACGAAATAGTTAGTAAAGGGGAGATACCTGAAAGCTGGAGAGGATCTTTAATATCCCCAATTTTTAAAAAAGGAGACTGGGCGCTTCCTGAAAATTATCGTTTAATAACGCTGCAGGACACGGATGCAAAATTGTTTGCAGGTTATCTGCTAACAACCTTATCTGACTTGGTAAAAAAGAATAACATTCTTCCGCCAAATCAAACTGGCTTCGTTAAAGGTCTTGGGACATCCTCAAATATCCTGGCACTATCTATTTTAATGGAAAAGGCAATTTTAAAGGGCGAATCACTGTTTCTATGTTTTGTTGATTTTAAATCAGCCTTTGACTGTATCAATAGAGATCTTCTATGGAAAAAGTTACAAGCACAAGGGATTCCACAGCCTTTAATATACCTGATCAGTCTCCTGTACACTAAAACCTGGGCCAATGTTCGAATTGGGAATGGCAGATCGTTAACTGAGGAAATACCAACGCTTAGCGGTGTGAAGCAAGGTTGCGTATTGGCACCTTTACTATTTAATCTGTTTTTAACTGATTTAACCGAAGAATTGAACAAGATAAATGCCCATCCACCGAAACTTGGAGATAAGCACATATCAAACTTGCTATATGCAGATGATGTTATTCTTTTAAGCAGAACAAAGATAGGCTTGCAAAGGTTAATTACATGTATACAGGAGTACTCAATAAAAAATAAAATGGTAATCAATGAATCCAAATCTAAAGTTATGGTTGTCTCAAAAAATCCAAGAAGGGAATACAATATGAAATGGTTCTTAGGTAAAGAAAAACTGGAACAAACTAAAACGTGTAGATACCTAGGATTGGTTTTTGATGACAATGGTAGTTTTAAACCCCAGAAATTGGATATTACCCGGAAGGCAAACTCCCTAACAGGTGCATTTGGTATGATAAAAAAATCCACCAGCAACTTAACCTACCAGCCATTGCTCAAAGTCATATCTGCAAAACTGTTACCTTCCCTAACCTATGGCAGTGAAGCATTGAACGGAAAGGATGCTATAACAATAAATAAAGAAATTTCAAAAACTTTTCGATCCCTTTTCTGTCTACCTAAAAATGCCTCACAGTCCCAAATTAGATTAGAATTCGGCTTGAACAACCAACGACATGCTCGGATGGGTAACACAATTAAAGTATGGTATAGGGTAAAAAATGACAAGGACAACTTAATCTCCGAGCTTTTATGGAAAGAAGTAGAGGGCAATAACAAATTATCTGTTTGGAAGTATCTCGAGAAGGCCTTAGATGAATTTGGGCTTAAGGAGATTTGGATGACCACTATTCCTCAGGAATCTTTTTAAAAAATTGTAAATAAGACAACTGATATCCTATCTGTGATTAGTGACAAAGAGTCCCTGGCCAAAAGGAAACATGCTTGGTCTATAATAAACAGTTACAAAAAAAAGAGTCCGCAACAATATTTGAATACAGCTTGGACTTGGAAATATAAAAATATATTCATGAAAGCCCGGTTCGGAATCCTGCCCGGAGAGTCTCATGCACTGCCATGGAAAAGGCTTGAAAATAATATATCATGTCGGCTGTGTAACACAGGAGAGGAAAATATCATACATCTATTGTGCCTTTGCCCAGAACTAAAAAATGAAAGAATAACACTTCTAAAAAGGCACTTCAATAAAAGATCAATAAGGACATGTAGACAAGCGCTAATCCAGTGTCTTTGCCTAGAAGATATACATATTAACTCTGCTCTTTCAAAATTTTTATCAAGTGCATGGAAAAAAATTGAATTTTTTATACATTAGTTGTTATATTGTTTGTATTTTTAAATTCTTTTAAAAAATTACTAAATTACTACTTACATTTTAAAAGTTATCGCCCTTTTACTGTACTACTATAATTATTGTATTATTATAATTGAAATGTTAAATTGTGCATTCTTTTTTGGTAAAGATTTTAAATAATCAATCAATAAGCATTACTTACTTACTACCACCCACAGCATTAACCTCCCCCTCACTGGGAATTAATGGCGCTCACTTCAAGCTCCATTCCGTCCCGCTAATGGTACTTACCAAAGAATTGCCTGCTGGAACATTGAGTCTTTACGAGGGACTACAGCATGTGCAGCAATGTGGGTGGGCTTCACTTCCGCCAATGGGAGAGCTAGAGAATATTTAAACAGGGGAGGTGGGTTCGCCCTGAGCTACCAGCATCTGGAGAAGGCGAGTGACGCCGAAATGCATTATGCCAAATTCAGCTGTGAATAAATGGTCTCCCCAGTGTACCCCGCAGTGTTCTCTTGATTACCCAGCATTGGAGTGGTGGTTTTGGAGATATTGTACGCGGGTTGCCAGCACCGCGTTGAAGAGAACCCGTCCACCAAGAGGCCTGAGGGATTGTTGGCAAACGTTGCAATTTACTTCCAAGGGATTGGATACCACAGGCCCGCCTTATGACCATGCCAAACCAGAGGCCGCTGCCAGCTGGCAGTCTGTGACTTCACGGAGAATTGGGATGATTACACGCGATTCATGGCACGGTATGTCATTGGAACTGGGGCTTCGACATTGGGGACCCGGGGCAGCCCATTAACACTTCAATACAGGACGCACCCGCAGCATTAACCTCAACCTCACTGTCCCACTAATGGTACTTACCAAAGAATTGCATGCTGGGACATTGAGTCTTTACGAGGGAATACAGCATGTGCAGCAATGTGGACCGGGCTTCACTCCCATCAATGGCCGAGCCCGAGAATAATTAAACTGGGGAGGTGGGTTCGCCCTGAGCTACCGGCATCTGAAGAAGGCGAGTGACGCCGAAATGCATTATGCCAAAATCAGCTGTGAATAAATGGTCTCCCCAGTGTACCCCGCTGTGTCCTCTTGATTACCCAGCATTGGAGTGGTCGTTTTGGAGATATTGTACGTGGGTTGCCAGCACTGCGTTAAAGAGGACCCGTCAACCAAGAGGCCTGAGGGATTGTTGTCAAACGTGGCAATTTACTTGCAAGGGATTGGATACAACAGGACCGCCTTATGACCATCCCAAACCAGTGGCCACTGCCAGCTGGCAGTCTGTGACTTCACGGCGAATCGGGATGATTACACGTGATTCATGTCCCGGTATGTCATTGGAACATGGGCTTAGACGTTGGGGACCCGGGGCAGCCCATTAACACTTCAATACAGGATGCACCCGCAGCATTAACCTACCCCTCACTGGGAATTAACAGCGCTCACTTCGAGCTCCATTCCGTCCCGCTAATGGTGCCTACCAAAGAATTGCATTCTGGGACATTGAGTCTTTACTAGGGACTACAGCATGTGCAGCAATGTGGGGATGAGCTTCACTCCCGCCAATGGGAGAGCCACAGAAAATGTAAACACAGGAGGGGGGGTTCGCCTTGGGCTACCGGCATCTGAAGAAGGCGAGTGACACCAAAATGCATTATGCCATATATTCACTGAAAAAACCATAGGTTTCAGGCCTTATATAGTTAGGATTTAGCATTTAAAAAACCTTTGAAATTCACTGAAAAAACCATAGGTTTCAGGCCTTATATAGTTAGGAATTAGCATTTAAAAAACCTTTGAAATTCACTCAAAAAATTATAAGTTTTAGGGGTGTTATAGTTAGCTGGACATTTCACTCATACAAAACCATTGAAATTGCTCCTATATAGTTAGTTGTACTAACTATATTTCGCGCACCCGCAATCCACTGCTGATGATGTCACATATTACATCATTCAAGACATGGTCAGTGACATCACTGATGACATCTCAAATGACATCACTGATGGCATCACTGATGACATCATCCACGAGACAATCACATACACCTTTTCATACACTATTAAAATTTTTCATCACTCTTTGTAAAATACATAGTATCATATTTGAATCCATTGTCACAGCAATACAAGTATCTAAAAATCCACTCAGTGATTCATAGATGTATACACATATCTAATTACTTACCTGTAGATTCACTCATACATGCTGTCAAAGAACAATAGAACACTATCAAAAATACTTACACACCTATATTGACATTAAACAACAGCACACATCCTATTCACATATGAAGTCATCCTACTCACTTATGCAAACAATGGATCATACTTACATATTTACAAAGCAAAACACTTATACAAACACCACTTCATCTATTCATTTAGATAGTAAGTCATACTTAGTGAATTATAAAATCATTATTACAAGTATACAGTTATCCATACAGTCACTCACACGATCATTGAGTCTTATGTATACTTATTTATATACAACAACTGACACATACACTGCCTTTTATTTTTCTAGTTTGTTGGACTTGTACCATTGAAAAATATATTTGCTCATCAACACACCCATAAAGAGATTCACTCACCCAAACTGTTAGAACATGTAGTTTTAACTTCATATATCTACTGAATCAACTATTCACACATCTTTGGACAGTCACACACCCCCCACCGAACCACACACACTTTCACACTCCCATACAAATACTCAGTTAACTAATCAATAACTAATATAGACTTTCACATAGCTAGTAACCAACTGTAGAATCAGTTTACACAACAACTGACAAAGTGATACAGATATTCACACAGTTTAGTCACTATCCACTATATTTAGTGAGACACTATAAATTGGTCAAGTAAACAGTCAATTACACTGCTATTAAATCCTCCATCCAAATATTTATTTATATATATCCACTGATTCTTCAATGCAAATTGCTATATATATAATGCATATTTAAATAACGAAGCAAACCACATTCACTGGATGATGTCATCAGTGATGTCATCAGTGATGTCATTTGAGATGTCATCAGTGATGTCACTGACCATGTCATGAATGATCTAATATGTGACATCATCAGCAGTGGATTGTGGGTGCGCGAAATATAGTTAGTACAACTAACTATATAGGAGCAATTTCAATGGTTTTGTATGAGTGAAATGTCCAGCTAACTATAACACCCCTAAAACTTATAGTTTTTTGAGTGAGATTCAAACGTTTTTTAAAAGCTAATTCCTAACTATATAAGGCCTAAAACTTATAGTTTTTTGAGTGAAATTCAAAGGTTTTTTAAATGCTAATTCCTAACTATATAAGGCCTGAAACCTAAGGTTTTTTCAGTGTATATATATATTCACTGAAAAAACCATAGGTTATAGACCATATATAGTTAGGAATTAGCATTTAAAAAACCTTATTTTACTCACACAAAACCATTGAAATTCCATATATAGTTAGTTGCACTAACTATATATCGTGCACCCGCAATCCACTGCTGATCATGTCACATATTACATCATTCATGACATGGTCAGTGACATCACTGATGACATCACTGATGACATCTCAAATGACATCACTGATGACATCACTGATGACAACATCCAGTGACTGTATGTTTCTGTAAAGTTAAAATATGTCTTACATATTGAAGAATGAGTGGATGTATAAGTGTCTGGATGAAGGATTTAGTAGGTGCGTGACTGACTGTATGAGTGAGTGATTAAATGTGTCTCACTGAATGCATGGGTTAGTGACTAAACTGTCTTAATTTGTGCATCATTATGTCTGTTGTTCTGTAAACTGCTGCATGTGTTGATCATTAGCTATACGAGAGGCTATATGTGTTATTAATTGGTTGCCCAAGTATTTCTATGGGAGATTGAGTTTGTGTGGGGGTGGCTGGAAGGTGTGTGACTCTATGCATAGATGTGTGAGCAGTTTATTCACTAGGTGTATGAGTTCAAGAGTGCATGTGGAAACAGCTACATGGGCAGTTGACTGTGTGCATGAGTGTATTGATGAGTGAATGGATATCTCAATGCTACATGTCATAGTAAGTACATATGTAAAACACAGTACATGTGAGAGTTGGCATATATAAATAACTGTGCATGAGAGCCACTGAATGAGTGAGTGGTTGTATCGATCATTGTGAACTTGTATCAGGGATTGTATAAGAGAGTAAATATGTGTTAGTATATGTTTCAATAAGTAAGGTGTGTTTAACTGTATAGTTGAAGAAATGGAGGTGAGATTGTTTCTTTGCATGACTGACTGGGTGTGTGAGTAACTCCATGGATGAGTGGCAGTGTGTGAGTGTCTGTATACACTGAGTGTATCTAAGGTTATATTAGAGTCTGAAGAGGTTTATCGTATTAGCACAAGAATGATGTCAAATGAGATGTCATCAGTGATGTCATCAGTGATGTCATTTGAGATGTCATCAGTGATGTCACTGACCATGTCATGAATGATGTAATATGTGACATGATCAGCAGTGGATTGCGGGTGCGCGATATATAGTTAGTGCAACTAACTATATATGGAATTTCAATGGTTTTGTGTGAGTAAAATAAGGTTTTTTAAATGCTAATTCCTAACTATATATGGTCTATAACCTATGGTTTTTTCAGTGAATTTTCAAGGTTTTGTAAATGCTAATTCCTAACTATATATGGTCTATAACCTATGGTTTTTTCAGTGAATTTCAATGGTTTTTTAATAGCAAATATCATAAGCTGTCGAATGTCAAGTACGTGGTAAGTGAAAACATTTTCGTGTTTATGCACACTGATCTGCTTTGAATGGTGCCCCCCCCCCCCTCATTTCTATTAGGAGTACTCTCTCTTTGCAGATAGTGAAAGGTAGTTAACGCAGGCCTTTGCCCCCGTTGTAATCCGTCGTGCCTGCTTCTCTCTCCATTTGATTGATTGTTATCCAAGTATTTACTGTTTTAGAATTAGTTCTCTTTGGTTCATTCTCTATTTACAAACAAACACAGAGTCGCAATACTCTGTTTAGTCTTTGCAGATAACGAAAAATCGTGTAAAAAAAAAGAAAAGGAATCGAGCAAAATCAGTAGGCCACTAATGGGATCTCTTTTTGACCTCGCTAAAATAGAAACATTAGGAACAACCCCTCATGACAAATACAAAACTAGTGAGATGAACTGAATTCCACACAATGATGACTGCAAAACAGCTCGGCTCCGCCACCCACCCCGCCCAAAATAACGATAAAGAACGGCTGCCATGATTGGTTGCGGAATGACCACGACGGAGCTACGAAATGGTGCTGCTCTCATGCTAACCCCAGCTTCAGTCTGAAACATCCAGAAACACTGTAGACTACCAATTCGATCAGTTCCGGTAGCGCCCCAATGTAACCCGGTAGAGAAGAACTAGCCCTCCCCTCTTTGACTGATGGTTCTTGTTGCCTGTCCCTTCTGTTGTCATTTAACAGAACTATTTAGCCTGCTGAAAGGGGTTGTGTTCCGACCGCTGGTTGGTGGAGACATTTTGACTATATTCTGTACCTGCGTTGTCGCGTAATGCGTCATATGACGCGCCGCGTTAGCGCATCCGGAAGTCATCCGGGGCGCTGATGGAGCGAGATAGAAAACAAAATTTTGTTTAAACTCGTGAAGTCACATTTCCATAACATGAATAATAATATTAATGATTTGTGATATGTCGTGCTAATACAACTTAGATTAAACTTTACACATGGGGGGACTAACATGTGTGCTCATAAACGTGCATAATTGTTGCATCTTTTTGTTCGTGCAAAATAATAAAATAATTTATTGTTTTCGTTTTTGTCACTACTAACTGCTGCAAACTTAAAAGAAGCATGTGCTTGTTTTGCTTTTCCTTGTCTGTGTGATGTCAATTCTACTATTCTAGGTGCACATAAGTCTCATGGATTAATGAAGACTGGTAGATATAAACGCTGCTTTATTTGTTTGCATTTGCTAGGTAACATTAGATTAATCGGGTGGGTTAATTAATTAGTAAATCCTGGGGTGAATACAGAATCTACATTATTTCTTACATTAATACTTTTCTTGTGTTTGTTTTATACTAGAAAGCATAAGTTGCCTGCTTTTGGGCCTAGTTTGCTCGAGTTACAAAAAGGCTGAATTTTACTTCTGCAAAAGTCACGAGACGCCCATTCTGAAATAAAGTGTTCGTCAAAAGCTGCATTCACAAAGCAAAAACTGACGTGCTATCATCATTCTGTCGGACGTGGCCAAGGTCGAAAAAGAACATTTTGTCAGCCCTTAACTTGGCATCCGCGGAAGTCAATTGGAAGCAGTGAGAACATTAATGTACATTTGTTGCAAACCTAGGAAGCTCCTGGTTGCATTTGGAAAAGACAATGGTCTTTGAGAAATGTGACCTAATGGAACTTTTGAAATATGGGTGACATGTCACTTGTCACTCTCAGCCAATGGGACGTCGAAGATTTCTGAAAACTTTCCTTTGCGTAGTTTAGTTAGTGTAGAAAGGTATAAAAAGTCATGCCCCTAGGAATGGGCTGGCTGCTGCTTTCTGACTTTCCGATGAGGGTGAAGTGCTGTCGGACATTGCGTGGAGCACGTAAGAATCCTCAAAGAACTTTACTTTAATTTCTATCTATTTAGCTCAGTTAGGGACTTAGGTTTTAGAAATGCTAAACTTTAAATATTTACTTTAACTTCGATTCAATTGCTTAAATTGTATTTTTCTCATGTTTTCTTTACAATCATGCTTGCTTCAATGCTAATAAATAACATTTATAAAACTATCAATTGAAATACCATAATTTAGTAAATAAAATCTTACTTTTGACAAACAAGCTGGTCTTGGTTATTCAGAAGTGCAGGTTACTATTAGCTAGATCACGTCGCCAATGGTGGTCGTTTAAATGGTTAGGATTTGTTATAATGACAATATTCCTTTCGCTAATGTATAATTGTATATAGTTTGTAAATTAGGTGTATATAGATTTAATCCGACCACCTGATTCAGTAGGCCCAAAATATGTCAGGTTTATAAATGGGTCCATAATTTAGTATAGAATTTTGTTTATAGGTTATGAAGTTGGGTAGTGTTGTTTATGATATATTTTCTAAAGGCCGCTGGATCAATTCTCTGGTAGCAGAAATTGATGGTTGCTAAGGGTAACCAAGGTAATATGTTGGTTGCTAAGGGTTACTAAAGTGTTATGGTATGGAAATAGGATCGACGTTTTAACACATGTTGAGTTCGTTTTTCGTGCTATCTGTAAGCTATACCGGTATAGATTGTGTGGCGAGAAATTAGTCACGCAAGCCATCTGTTCTGTTTGTAGTGATATCGCCGAGTATCACAAGAGGTATCGCCGTGTACCATAGTGTTGTCGCCGAGCAGCACAGTTTTAGGGCTAGGTGTGAATCTTGTATAGTGAGGGTTTTCTAAGAAATTAGAGCAGCATGAGAATAGGGACAAAGCGCCTTCCATAAAACTCACTGTGATAAGAGTATTAGTTATATCCGAGCTTGAATGAAGGGTAAAGTAGCGTCGGTACATGACTATCTATAAACAGGTTAGAGTCCTGTACGGGTACATGTTTCATATCTATAAACAGGTGAGAGCCCTGTACGGATAACGTCGTTATTTTGCTAACGGTGCATGATCTCTATAAACAGGTGAGAGTCCTGTACGGATTTCATGTGTGTTCGAAATTAGGGAATTTTTCAGTGTGAAAGTGCGAGTTTGATTTGTATTTTATGTTCAAGTGGAACTCTTAGAACTGTCACTTCGCGGTGCGTTCAGAGCAAAGCGAGTTCATAATTATACGTGTTAGAAGGGTGGGGTAAGGGTTACTCTACTGACAATTGGATATTATCCTTAGTGTGAATAGCGCCGTCTATTCCGAAGTGTGGATACTTGAATGTATGTAAACTATCCTAAATAGTGAAACGAACAGATGATGTCCTTATAGTCATTGTTAAGAATTAATTTACACTGAAAAGTGTTCTTAAAATGGCGCTGTGAAAAGATTTTGTGAAGGAGGGGTAAGCGCTAGGAGTGAGAAACGAGAAACCGCAGCTGCTGTGTACGTCACAGAGCCGCGCTGGGATTGGGTGACCTACGTCACAAGCTATATTCTAATTGGCTCTTGAGTCTCTGACGACCTGTAAGCTGATTGGTCCTTCAGAAAAACTCCATTTTATTGGTTGAGCAGAAAAGTGACGTAGCTCAACTGTCATTGGCTTGTTGGTGTGTTTCGCGCACGGATTGGTTGTTTTGCGGAACATCCCGGAAATATTTTACGAACGATTTTGTGAATTAGATTTAACTTTCAAAAATGAGTTATCATTTTAAACATATTGAGAAAAAGCCAACATTATTTCAGAAGTTTAAGAATTTATTTTCACCTGATAAGAAAATTGAAACGCGAGGTGGTAAATTACTTCATAAGTATAAAACACCTGCAGCGTATATGGAAGGTGAATATGGATATCATACTGTCTTATGGTTCGATAGTTGGAAACGCTATACAAAGAACGACGGTGTTTTAACTTGGCCTGATGATGGTTCATTTAATGTAAAAGTCTTGAGAAATTTACGAGAGAAAATGAATGCTCTTGTTCCGAAACCGAGACCAACTCAATTTGAAGCTTTAGTTGAGTGGGAAGATGAGATGTATCAGTTACAAAGAGAAGCTAGTGGAATTAAAAGACCTTCTAAAAATCCACCTTGGAGAAGAGAAACTCATGAAGAAAGATTGCGAATGTGGAGACAGGGAAACATGAGTGAAGGATTGTATTTAATACAAGAAATGGTAATGGGTACTCCTACAGGGAAATCTATGGAAAGTGAATCTGAGGATGCAGTTATGGAAGAGATATATACTACAGCTAGAAAGAATCAACCTTTGAGACCTCCTAGATCATGGTCTACTCCGGTGGTTTCTACTGAAACTTCACCGAGTGCACCTCCAATTAATGAAGCTCCTAAACTTTATCCAAATAATTGTGAAATCATTGAAACACCTAGAAGACCAGAATTTGATAATGCTCGAAATGAAGGTAGACATTTTACAATGGCTCCAAGGGCAAGAGAAGCTCCAAAAGATTATACAAGAGAGGCAAGAAATGTTGAAGATGTCGATTATAATGAATATTTAAGATCTAAAGAAGAATTAATAAAAAGAATGACAAAAGGCATGGAAGCTGTGACAGTTCCAGTAACGATTGGTCCTGTTCAGCCTGTATTTGACCAAAAAGAAACAAACAAGACAGGATTAACTATTCCTTTGAATGCAGAAATTCAAAAGGTTGCTGAAAAATTTTATTCAGACTTATCTGAAATAAACTCTTCTAAATCGAGAATGCCTGATTTAACCTTTAATGAGGATTTATCTCCAAAAACACCAATGGGTGCTATATCAGATATAGGGAGTCCTGAAGTCAGGGTAACCACACCAAAACTTGATGTGGCCAAATTAAAAGCAAATATCGAAGAATTAATAATCGGAACAATCGGTCCAGATAGTTTAAATTACTATCGAGATGATGAACTACTGTTCATTTGTAAAAGCATTCAGTGGAAAACAAAAAATAAATATGATCAACTAGAGGATCTAGCAGCGGAACTTGAAATTGATGTGAGCAAACAAAAGAATTTTGCGAAACATTACAGATTAGACTTTTCAGAAAGTGACATTGAGAGTTTGAACTCAATGGGAAGAATAGTACATATAAAAGATTTGATTGTTTATATCAAAAAGCTAGGAGAACTGAATAAGTGGAGAGTAAAATGGACGAAAAAGAAGGAAGATGAAAGATTGGAAAAATTGTCAAAACAATTTCCAATGAGAGAAATTGCAGGTGGAGGATATGTTCATGTCCCTTGGTCGAGACAGGACATTCTGTTGTTTACGAATGACTTTCCAAAATTGAGGGAAAAACCTGTGGAATGGTACAGACAAGTAGATAGATTTATCAAAGTGTCAAAAGTTCTGTGGATTGATTTAGATGGATTTTTTGACATTGTCGTTCCATCAGATCTTTGGACAGAATGTAAAATATCGATTAGTTGGCCAAAAACAGAACCAGAGCGAATCAAAGAAACAGGTGGTCCAAATCCACTTGTAATGGATTTTTATGAAAAAGTGATTGTTTGGATGAAAAACAAAATTCCACCCAAAGAAGTCGATTGGGTTAAAATAGAAAGGACAGAACAGGAAACAAAAGAATCAGTTCATTCTTTTTATGAAAGACTACTGTTAATCTTTAAACAATATAGTGGTTATGAAAAACTAGACGAAAAGGATATGAGCCATTTTGTCTATAGATTTGTTTATGGACTAAAACCTGAAATTGGAGAAATGATCAGAAATAGCATTGTAGGATGGCAATCACTATCTGTAGATGATATTCTAAGAAAGGCTAAATATTGCAGTGATGAAATAGAAGTAAAACAGAAAAAGCTCAAGGAGAAAGCCATGTGGGCTCAGGTAAAAGTGGCTGAGCAACAAATTGCCAGCATGGGTAATAAAAACACTAATTTTGTTCAAACTGGAAATACAAACCAGATACAAGGAAAGTTTAAAAGTAATAATTTCCCAAAGAAATTTAGCCCAAAGATTGAGGAGTTGAAACAAAGATTACCTTGTTTTAATTGTGGCGAAATTGGACATTGGAGAGACGAGTGTCCTCATCCTCCTAAAAACTTAAAGAATCCCTTATTGAATCCACAGATGCAGAATGGTGTTGACCTGCAGCGACAGCTACAGATGCAACAGGGGTTAAACGAATTAAATATTCAGCGACAGTTGCAGCAACAGCAACAGCAACAGGTGAATAATCGTCAAGATCAATTGCCACAACCACCTTTTCCGAATTGTGGGGGAGTTCAAAAATATAATCCAAACGTGGGATTTCAGGGAAGTGAACAGGTAATAAAAACGCAAAAACAGCAAAAGCAACAAAGAGTTCAAATGCAAAATGCTTCACAACAATTTTTATTAGCAGAAAGTCAAGACAGCGATTCTGATGATTATTGCTGACGGTGCCCGAGAGAGGAGGAAGAGTGTGTTGTTGGAGCTACTCTTGAGGTTGACCAGTCTGGTCCTTTTGTAAACGGGAAAGTTAATGATGTAGACATCACTTTTCTAGTGGACACTGGTGCTACCCGTTCTACTGTTAGATCAGTGGAAATTGAAAACCTACCTCTCTCTGGGGATACCATCCAAGTTGTCGGAGTAAGTAATCAGCAAATTAAAACTGACTTAACTGATCCAGTTCCAGTTGAAATTGGAAATTACAGAGACAAACACAGATTTGTGGTTTGTAATAGTAGTCCAGTGAATATATTGGGCAGAGACATCCTATGTAAAATGAATTGCAGAATATATTGTTCTCCTGATGGAGTTGAGTTACAAACAATGGAGGAAGATGGTTTATACAGAATGACAATGATGATGATGGAAGCAGAAGAAACAAAATTGTTTCCTGCATTTGAAGAAAAGGATTTACCTGAAGAACTCAAGGAAACAGTGAAATCTGAAATATGGGATTTTACTGGGAACGAGATGGGTCTAATGAAAAATGTAGATCCAGTAAAAATTACATTGAAACAGGGAATAGAATTTCCTAACATTCCACAGTATAAAATGAAAACAGAAACAATTGAAGGTATTACACCTATAATTGAAAAATTAATCAAACAAGGCGTATTAAAAGAAATGAAGAGTAGTCCTTGTAATTCACCAATTATGGGAGTTAAAAAGTCTAACGGAACATTTAGAATCGTACAAGATTTGAGAAAGGTTAATCAAATTGTCGTTCCATGTTGTCCTGTGGTTCCAAATCCAGCAGTAATTCTATTCCAGATTCCACATGATGCTGAATGGTATACAGTGATTGACCTTTGCAATGCATTCTTTACTGTCCCCTTACATCCAGACAGTTACGAAATCTTTGCTTTCAGATTCCAAGGTAAGACCCTCGGATGGTCAAGAATCCCTCAGGGCTATACAGAAAGTCCTTCAATCTTTAATGAATTGTTAAAAAGATCATTAGAAGACCTAGATTTACCTGGTAGGTCAACGTTAGTGCAGTATATTGATGATCTGTTGATAGCTGCAAAGACAAGAGAAAATTGTGTGACAGACACAATAATTCTGTTAAATCGCCTTGCAGAAGAAGGACATAAAGTGTCCCCAACAAAACTACAGTTTTGCAAACAAGAAGTAAAATATCTTGGTCACAGAATTGCAAAGGGAAAAAGACAAGTAACAATAGAGAGAATAAAAATGATTCAAGCAATGTTACCACCAAGAACACAAAGACAGGTCAGGATGTTCTTGGGAATGGTTGGTTACTGTCGTCAATGGATAAGTGGATTTTCAGTAATTGCAAAACCACTACAAAGACTGACAAAGTCAGATGTAAAAGATCCAATTATTCTCAATAATGCTGAGATGGATTCTTTTGAAAACCTGAAAAAGAGCTTATGTCAAGCTCCTGCTTTAGGTATGCCAAATTATGAGAAAGATTTTGAACTATATTGCAGTGAGAGAGAAGGATGTGCATTATCTGTGTTGATTCAGAGACATGGAAATCTAAAGAAACCTATTGCATACTTCTCTGCAGTTCTTGATCCAATTGCAAAAGCATTACCAGGTTGCTTAAAAGCAGTTGCAGCTACAAGTATTAGTCTCGAACAAAGTGAGGGGATCATTATGGGATTTCCTGTGAAAGTTTTTGTACCTCATTCAGTAGAAATATTATTGACAAGAGGTAAGACTCAGCACTTAACAAGTAGCAGATTGACAAAGTATGAGAAAATCATACTAGGAGCAGATAATGTTTCGATTTCAAGATGTTTGAATCTGAATCCTTCTACATTACTGCCTGATTCTGAAATTGTTGATGACATTGAAACAGAACATGAATGTTTAGATGTCATGGAATTCTGCACTAAACCAAGAAAAGACATCAAAGACAGACCTTTATCTGAATCGGATTTTGTCTACTTTGTAGATGGCTCATGCTTAAGATCCGAAGGAGGTGTCTTGAAAGCTTCATATTCAGTTTGTACAGTCAAAGATGTCGAAGAAGCATCATGTCTTGAAGGAGTTCGTTCAGCACAAGTGGCTGAATTAATTGCTTTGATTCGTGCATGTGAAATATCAAAAGATATAAGAGTTACCATCATTACTGATAGTCAGTATGGGTATGGAGCTGTGCATGATTATGGACAACTCTGGTCACAGAGAGGATACATGACATCAGCAGGATCACCAATTAAAAATGCAGTTTTCATTAGGAGATTAATTGAAGCAATACAATTGCCGAAAGAAATCGCCATTGTTAAGTGTGCAGCGCACACTAGAGGAATTGATTATATTTCCAAGGGAAATGCCTTCGCAGATGAAACAGCTAAATACTGCGCAAGAAAAAATTATTCTTACAATCGGGAGAGGAGTAAAGAAACCGATTCAAATTCATTAATGCTAACAACAGTTGTAGAAACATGGCATGAGATTAGAGATTTACAAAATGAAGCAGAAGATGAAGAAAAAGACTTGTGGTTAAGATCAGATTGTAGACCACGTGAAGAAGATGGAGTGTGGGTTTACAAAGATGGCAGAGTAGTCTTACCAAATTGCTTGATTGCTGACATGGCCAGATTATATCATGGTCCAGCACATCTGGGAAGAGATTCTATGGTTAGACTTTTCAGAGAAACATGGTTCAATACTAAGTTCAGAACTATTGCAGAATCTTTTTGTCAAAGGTGTTTGTCATGCCAACAAATGAATCCAAACAGAAAATCAGTGGTGGGGACAGGAATAATTGGTCGAGAGGGTGGTCCCTTTACCAGGTTACAAATGGATTTCATCGAAATGCCCTTACACAATTGTTTGAAATATGTGCTTGTAATTGTTTGCTTGTTTTCAAGATGGGTAGAGGCTTTCCCTACACGACATTGTGATTCAATTACAGTAGCAAAACTAATGCTCAGAGAAATCATCCCAAGGTACGGTTTTCCAGTCACTATTGAGAGTGATGGAGGAAGCCATTTTGATAACAAACTGATGAAGTTAATTTGCGAAGCTTTGAGCATTGAGCAGAAAATACACTGTGCATACAGACCAGAGGCATCAGGAGTGGTTGAACAAATTAATGGAACAATTAAAAACAGAATTGGAAAAATGTGTCTTGAAACAGGTGTAAAGTGGACTGATGCTCTTCCACTTGTTTTGATGTCATTAAGAAGTACACCAGATAAAAAGACAGGTTTGAGTCCTCATGAAATTTTAATGGGAAGAGTTATGAGGCAAGCTTTTGTACCTGTAGGTAAACTGTTGAGCATAAATGACAGTGCTATTTTGGATTACTGTAAAAGGTTATCTGATATGGTAACTTCTGTGTCTAATCAGGTGGGAACTGAAGCACAATCAAATGAAAAGGTTTTGACACATGATCTGAGACCTGGCGATTGGGTCAGAACGAAAGTACATCGGAGAAGGAATTGTCTAGCTCCTAGATGGCAGAAGCCTAGGCAGATAATTTTGATCACTACTAATGCTGTAAAGTGCAGAGGATTGAAACGCTGGATTCATCCTAGTCATACTATTCCAGTACCAACTCCTGAGAGTTCTGATGTTGAAAGTGATACCACAGATGATTCCGATTCTGAAGCAGAAGGCGAAACAGAAGGTGAAATAAATCCAGAATTTGAAGATCGACAAGAAAGTCGACATCTGGAAACTGTACCAGTAAATGGAAAATTGACAAGAAAAGACTTGGAAATCATTGAAATAGATTCTGAAGGTGAAGAGAATCTGTTAAAAGGAAAGATAACTGAGGATTCGGTTGTCTCTATCGAAGACAAAGAAGCAGAACAAAAAGAAGTTTCAGACCAGGAGAGTATCGAAAGGCAGAGAACAAACTCTGAAGTAAGGAACAGAAATCCGAAATCTGGGAAGTTGGGGGTAATTGAAGAAGAGGAGGAAGAAGAATTACCGAGTACCAGTAATGGAAAACAAAGTGAAGGTCCGGAAGGAGTGAAATTGCCGAATAGAGAAGTTCCTGAGTCAATTGAAATTTCAGACTACGAAACTGAAGAAAGTGACGTGGATGGTGAAAGTGAAAACAGAAAGAAAAGGACTTGGAAGTCAGAATCAAATAATTCTGAACCAAAGAAGAAGTACGTGAGAAAAGCAGACTACTGGCCTGGTGGAAGATTGAGAGTCAGATTAATCAAGAAACCAAAAGAACAAGTTGAAGAAATCAGTAGTCAAAAGAGTCCTGGAAAAGAAGTTGGAGTTGGAAGAAAGATTGAAGTAGTGTCGAGAAAAGGAAAAAGAATAGTAAGACCAAACCAAAAATACAAGTCTCCTGAGTGGACTTATTTAGTAATTCCACCTGTTATTGACATATATGGTAGTAGTGAAGAAGAAGACGAAGTCCAAGAAATTAGTGACAATGATTGAAGTACAGAAATATTAAATTAGCAAAAGGCTGAAGAAAATTTGTTAGTTGACACAAGGTCGAAGAAAAACTGTTTAGTTGAAGAAAAACTTATGTATGACATAAGGTCGAAGAAATCTTGTTTAGGGTTTTAAAAAAAAAAATATATATTTTAAAAGGGGGGTGTAAATATAAATTTAGAATTTTAAAATTTTGTTTTATTTTGTTTTATTTTGAGGCTAAACTAACCAAAAATGCCTTATGTTAAGGAGAGCACTTCAAAGTGTTCTGTTTTTAAGAGATGCTGTAAGATGACTCTGGTGTGTCTGCTCATTTTAATTCTGCTCTGGTTAGTTTTAGCTGTGATTATCCCTTTGGAGATGAATAGAGAATTACACAAAGTTAACATAACAAGCAAAGCTCTAGTTAGCCAAACTAAACATAGTGCGTCTGCAAAAGTTATTGATCATCAGCCTAACATTCATCAAGATAAATCAATTAGTGATTTTTCAAGTAATACATTCACAAAGCTATTGAGTGAATATGTTAAGGTAATGGATGCAAAAGACTGCTACGTCTGCGTTAAGTTACCTGCTTCTGTTTCTGAGGGAGTAACATATAATATGCTTCCTCTCACTTATGCTGTAACATGTAGTGTGTTAACTAGCTTATTTTATCAAACTGGACGTTTAGAATATTACTATTCAAATTATGATGAAATTTTTGCAAATATTAAGATTGAAAATGCTTTAAATAAGCACAAGAAAGCAAAGCAAATGAGAGAATTTTTCCTTGTTACTAACGAACTTACTTATGAGTATGCTTATAAAAATAATCTAACTTGCAAATTAAGTGCTGAAGGAAAGAAATTTTTGAATATGGTTGAGGAGAGAAGAGCAATTTATAAGAGGAATGAATTAGTCAAGCAGACTAAGTCTAATTTCTGGCAGAAAGAGGATGAGAAGTTAAATGGCAAAATGCTTGAAAATATTGCAATTCACATAGACAAACCAGTTAGTGGAAAACTTTGCATTAGGAGAGATAACACACTTTTTGATAATTATTTTGTAGGTGCAAGTAACTGTGAAGATACTTATCAGATTTTGGGAGGTTGGGGATTCAAAGGTGGAAAGGATCCAATCTTTCCTGGGATTTATTTTGTTTGTGGTGACAAAGCCTACTACAACCTTCCAGACCACTGGTATGGAACTTGTTATGTGGGAATTGTTTTTCCTAAAGTGTTTCATGTTGACAGAGATTCAGAAGGATTGTTTAAAATTCATAATTATGTAAATAGAGTTAAAAGAGAAACTTTTACTGAAGTTCTGGGAGATATTTTTCAGCAGTAATACCTTTTGTTGGTATAACCTTAAATGCAGGGAGAATCAGAAAATTATCCACTATAGTTGATAGATTATCAACTGACACAGCTGATGGGCTTCAATTAGTGAATGTTGAAGTTATTGCAATTAGATCCATGGTAATTCAAGACCGCCTTGCTTTAGACATACTCCTAGCAAAAGAGGGAGGAGTCTGTGGCATTTTACATGTACAACATTGTTGCACATATATACCCGACGAAAGTAAGAATATTGAAATGTATATCAAGAATATTACACAAATGCATTCAGAGATAATTCCTTTAGAAGAAGATGATTTTACAGGGAAACTTTCAAAAAGGTTCCAAGCAATTAAAAACTGGTTTCACGATATTGGAAGTTCAATTCTTGGCAAGATTTTGGCACCTTTGATTATAATAATATTCATTTTTATTTTGACCAAAATAGGTTGTTTGTTACATAAAAGAAAGAAGCAGTTGAAAGAAAAGAAAAGAATCTATAAACTTAGAAAAGAAGAAGAAAGGGAGATCGAATTACAGGAGTTACATAGAGAGCGTTATGCTAATTCCAAAGATTATGCAGAAACAGACTTTTAGGATTACTGATATAAATGAATTTGAATCGATTTCTCGGAAGTTTAAATTACCAAAATTTTGGGTGCTGGTGTGGTGATTTGTTAATCACCAGATGAGGGAGTTGATGGAGCGAGATAGAAAACAAAATTTTGTTTAAACTCGTGAAGTCACATTTCCATAACATGAATAATAATATTAATGATTTGTGATATGTCGTGCTAATACAACTTAGATTAAACTTTACACATGGGGGGACTAACATGTGTGCTCATAAACGTGCATAATTGTTGCATCTTTTTGTTCGTGCAAAATAATAAAATAATTTATTGTTTTCGTTTTTGTCACTACTAACTGCTGCAAACTTAAAAGAAGCATGTGCTTGTTTTGCTTTTCCTTGTCTGTGTGATGTCAATTCTACTATTCTAGGTGCACATAAGTCTCATGGATTAATGAAGACTGGTAGATATAAACGCTGCTTTATTTGTTTGCATTTGCTAGGTAACATTAGATTAATCGGGTGGGTTAATTAATTAGTAAATCCTGGGGTGAATACAGAATCTACATTATTTCTTACATTAATACTTTTCTTGTGTTTGTTTTATACTAGAAAGCATAAGTTGCCTGCTTTTGGGCCTAGTTTGCTCGAGTTACAAAAAGGCTGAATTTTACTTCTGCAAAAGTCACGAGACGCCCATTCTGAAATAAAGTGTTCGTCAAAAGCTGCATTCACAAAGCAAAAACTGACGTGCTATCATCATTCTGTCGGACGTGGCCAAGGTCGAAAAAGAACATTTTGTCAGCCCTTAACTTGGCATCCGCGGAAGTCAATTGGAAGCAGTGAGAACATTAATGTACATTTGTTGCAAACCTAGGAAGCTCCTGGTTGCATTTGGAAAAGACAATGGTCTTTGAGAAATGTGACCTAATGGAACTTTTGAAATATGGGTGACATGTCACTTGTCACTCTCAGCCAATGGGACGTCGAAGATTTCTGAAAACTTTCCTTTGCGTAGTTTAGTTAGTGTAGAAAGGTATAAAAAGTCATGCCCCTAGGAATGGGCTGGCTGCTGCTTTCTGACTTTCCGATGAGGGTGAAGTGCTGTCGGACATTGCGTGGAGCACGTAAGAATCCTCAAAGAACTTTACTTTAATTTCTATCTATTTAGCTCAGTTAGGGACTTAGGTTTTAGAAATGCTAAACTTTAAATATTTACTTTAACTTCGATTCAATTGCTTAAATTGTATTTTTCTCATGTTTTCTTTACAATCATGCTTGCTTCAATGCTAATAAATAACATTTATAAAACTATCAATTGAAATACCATAATTTAGTAAATAAAATCTTACTTTTGACAAACAAGCTGGTCTTGGTTATTCAGAAGTGCAGGTTACTATTAGCTAGATCACGTCGCCAATGGTGGTCGTTTAAATGGTTAGGATTTGTTATAATGACAATATTCCTTTCGCTAATGTATAATTGTATATAGTTTGTAAATTAGGTGTATATAGATTTAATCCGACCACCTGATTCAGTAGGCCCAAAATATGTCAGGTTTATAAATGGGTCCATAATTTAGTATAGAATTTTGTTTATAGGTTATGAAGTTGGGTAGTGTTGTTTATGATATATTTTCTAAAGGCCGCTGGATCAGCGCGCAGCGCGTAACGTAAGCATAAAAAGTCATGTGACTTGTTAATAAAACTTTTCATTGGTTCATTTTACTTTTCTTATTGTAATGATGAAAGGCTTGGTCATATGACCTAAAAATTACGCTTTTCATTACTTCCGAACATTATTTTTTCTTAAATATATGTTATAATGTTCCAGGCTAATGTACTTTCCCGGAAATTTTACAACTGTCCTGCAAGTAAAATATATTCTTTTTTCGAGAAAAAGAGCGTTTCTTCGTCCCATGACGGAGCCGTTGAGCAAAAGAGGGTCGACCTGCTGTCTTAGTCGCCGATACGCCTGAATATGAGATTCTTATCGATCACTTTATGTTGCAGGAATAGAAAACACAACAGCCCTTGACCATTTATCTTTACTGCGTTCCTTCGTATTATACCTTTTACCCTTCATGTAATTGGTCTGCTTTATTTCACTTGCCTTTTAATGATTCTAAAACAGTCACTATTATTAAAAACTTTACCAATGTATATACTACTACCATGTTTTCTTTTAAAAACCTTTATTGTGAAAATTTCATTATACAAATACGAGCCTATAACCACGTGGGCCTGCCACAGAGCAAACTGTAATCGTATAAGATGAATAGACATTTACACTGTAGAGGAACGTAACGGGCGGGCCATTAGGTTGCAAGAACTAAGGTGTCTAACAGTTACGGAATCGGTGGACGTACATTTTATAATTAAAATACGACAGGGCCAGTTACAATAAAATTATCTAGATATACATTTGCGGGCAAGTACCATGGGTGACGTTAATTCGAACTTTCAACAGTACAGTAATCAATAACACATCAGAACTTAATATCAATAGGGATGTCGAAATAGTCAATCAATTCTCGTCCCCGCCCGCCATGTGCTTCAAAACTGCATACGTATCTCGTGATTTCAAGGTTCTGCAACCAGTACACAACAAGGAGTTACGAGTCCCATTTATTCCGGCGCCATTTTGGGCGAGGACGGGCAGGTCCAGGATATAGTCAAAATGTCTCTACCAACCATCGACTATGATGATGTTCATATGCTGTATTTATTAGAGTAACACTCATCTGTCCACATGAAATTAATTTGCCACAATCTAAACATGTCATTTTAATCTTTCCAAAGTTCTTCTAAATATTTGGGACCGTTTCCCTTGCCTCTGAAGCTCTCAGTGCCACTTCTTTGATGAATGTACTAGCAGGTCAGGGGTTCTCCTCCAAATCTCTCTTTTATGCAGCACTATAATTAATTGGTGCCACCTCTCCATATGACGATGCATGGTATAGTTACCACAACTATATTTTTTTTCGGTTCCTCTGGAGAGTTCATCGTGGCAGATGAAGCGTGTAACGTACCGGGCATTTACCTTTTTTTGCATGTACAGGAAAGGAAAAAAAAATCGAGCGTCCGAGTTCTAAGGTGTCCCAGGGCCATTTTAGTGGACCAGGCCCAAATCCAAAGAACAGGCCGCCATTTTGAGAGTCCTCTTGCAGCCGCCTGTCGCTGTAGCATCAAGAGCAGCCGAAACTCAGCTGAATGGCAACTGAAACGGTAAAGGGGCGCCCCACTACAGCAGACGAGCCTCCACCTAGGAAGGCCCATTCACGCCGGCTCCCCCCCCCCTTCGGGCACCCCACGCCGTTATTCGGAGCAGTATTGTAGGATGGCCACACCAGTGCGGCAACTTGCTAGACATCACCTCGGGGGTAACCGAATCTCAACGCCTTGTGGTGTCTTCTATTCAAAAAACATTGTTATGCTGCCTTCGACCTATTCGCCGCAAGTGCGCACACAACTCAACTGCATAGCTTGCTAGACACCACCTCGGTGCCATCCGGATCTTGGAATGTCAGCACCTTTTGGTGTCTTCTCTTCAGAAAATATTGTTGCGCTGCCTTTGGCCCCATTCGCACATCAGTCCGCTACTGACGCCATCTCACAGGCTAATGGGGCGCCCCACGCCGACTTTCAGCATTGTAGAATGACCACACCAGTACAGCAACTTGCTAGACATCACCTCGGTGCCATCCGGATCTCGGCGCCCCACTGCAGATGAAGTGCCTCTCAACTATGAAACCACCACGGTGACATCCGGATCTTGGCGCGTTGTGCTGCCTTCGGCCTATTCGCACATCGGTCCGCTACTGACGCCATCTCACAGGCTAATGGGGCGACCCACGCCGAGTTTCAGCATTGTAGGATGACCACACCAGTACAGCAACTTGCTAGACATCACCTCGGTGCCATCCGAATCTTGGCATCTCAACGCCTAGTGGTATCTTCCATACAAAAAATATTGTTACGCTGCCTTTGGCCCCATTCGCACATCAGTCCGCAACTTAGACATCACCTCGGTGCCATCCGGATCTTGGCATCTCAGCGCCTTGTGGTGTCAGTCAGAAAATATTGTTGCGCTGCCTTTGGCCCCATTCGCACATCGGTCCGCTACTGACGCCATCTCACAGGCCAACGGGGCGCCCCACGCCGACTTTCAACATTGTAGGATGGCCACAGAAGTGCGACAACTTACTAGACACCACCTCGGTGCCATCCGGATCTTGGCGCGTTCTGCTGCCTTCGGCCTATTCGCACATCGGTCCGCTACTGACGCCATCTCAAAGGCCAACGGGGCGCCCCACGCCGACTTTCAGCGTTGTTGGATGGCCACACCAGTGCGGCAACTTACTAGACACCACCTCGGTGCCATCCGGATCTTGGTGCGTTGTGCTGCCTTCGGCCTATTCGCACATCGGTCCGCTACTGACGCAAACTCACAGGCCAACGGGGCGCCCCACGCCGACTTTCAGCATTGTAGGATGGCCACACCAGTGCTGCAACTTGCTGGACACCACCTCGGTGCCATCCGGATCTTGGCGCGTTGTATTGCCTTCGGCCTATTCGCACATCGGTCCGCTACTGACGCCGCCTCACGTGCCAACGTATTTTCTCCGCATTTTATACCCTATGCCGCATAACAGGTCATGTGACTTGTTTATAAAACTTTTCATTGGTTCATTTTACTTTTGGTTTCCTAATGATGGAAGGCTTGATCATATGACCTAAAAACAACACTTTTCATTGGATGAAAACTTTTTTTTTTCCCAAACGATGAAAGCCCCACCTTGTTTCTGGATGTTTCAGACTAAACTGGCGTCAGCATGAGAGCACCACCATCTCGTAGCTCCGTCGTGGTCATTCCGCGAGCAATCATGGCAGCCGCTCCCCACCAGAAGCCTGCAGGAGTCGGGGCCCCCAAAACTTTTCATGAATTCTCAAGGCGGAGGGGACGCTTTCGAGAATGGGGTCCAAGACCTAGCAGACAAGCGTCCGATTTCCAAGGTGTCCCAGGGCCATTTCAGTGGACCAGGCCCAAAAAGGAAAGAGCCTGCCGCCATTTTGAGAGTCCTGTGACAGCCGCCTATCGCTGCACCGCAAGAGTGGGCGCAACTCAGCTGAATTGCGGCTTTTGACACAGTGGACCAAAAACGGACGGAATGGCAACTGAAACGGTAAAGGGGCGCCCCACTACAACAGATGAAACTCCACCTGGAGAGGCCCGTTCACGCCGCCTCCCCCGGGGCGCCCCACGCCGTTATTCGGAGCAGCATTGTAGGATACCAAAACCAGTGCGGCAACTTACTGGACATCACCTTGGTGCCATCGTTCTGCTGCCTTGGAACTATTCGCACAACAGTTTGCTACTGATGACCCACCCCCCGCGATGCCCCACGCCGTTATTTGCTGGGTGGCAACTTACTAGACATGACTTTCGTGTCATCTAGATTTCGGCGCGTTCTGCTGCCTTGGAACTATTCGCACAACAGTTTGCTACTGATGACCCACCCCCCGCGACGCCCCACGCCGGAAATCTGGACGTTGTGCTGCGTTGGGACTATTCGCACAGCCGACCGCTACTTCGTTGTTTTTCCCTAAAAATGTTTATATGTTATTACTATTTTTGTTTTCTTGTATATATTTATAAATTATTAAAGTTTTATAATCTTACTACTTTGTCGGAGTGCTATATATTTTTAATGTGACACATAATTGTAAAAACTTTGATGTACAAAGAGTCATCCCTGGAATCTTCCGCTTCACGCTCGGTCCCCTCCCCAATCACAATACAGGATGGTTTTCAGATAATAGCAACGCTTCTGCTGTGACGGATCTCATCGAGTGTGGGCCTTGATCTACTATAACTCCTTTGAAGAGGGGTGATTCTTTACAGCTGTGGCCATAAACTACATCTGCAGGGCTAGCTGATAGCCTAGGACCGGCCTGGACAATCGGACACAGAGGAAAAGGAGTGTCAGAGGGTGCGGTAGTGAATAGGGCGAAAGGGAGGTGTCGGGCGGGCACAGGGTGTGATTCTCAGGGAAGAGCAGCGCAGATGGGGGGAGGTTTATTACCCATGCATAAGACAGAGAGCGGGGGTGACCACTGCCTGGGTGAGATGCTTGCGAGGGTGGGGAGCCATGCTAAGGATCGACAGCGTGCACAGAGTGGGTCTGGTCAAGGCATCTAAAATGGCTGCCGTGCACGACAAAAGTGTGGCATTTGAAAAAAGACAAGATGGCGCAGACAATGTTTTTCAACACTTCCTGATTTCCTTCGAATCGAACGTTAACAGACGTTGGGGCATATTACCAAAGTTAAGCGATATTTATCCCTAACGATGCATTGCAAAGATTTTTTTACCGTCAGAAATTATCGCAGATAAACCTTGCTATTATCAAGGTTTATCGCAAATACGATAAAAAACTAACCCTGGGCGTAGTTCGCGTAGCCGCACTCCGCGACGCTACGCGAAGACGCACTTGCACTCCGCGAGCTACACGTAGCTCCGCGGACATGCGTAGTAGCTTGCTAGACCCGTTCGCGCGCCGTTTTTCGTCTTCGGGAGCGTGGTGCGCGTGTTCGGGGCGCTGCCTGCATGCTCGAGATAGCTAGCGCGCTAAGTTACTCAATGAGGTTTGTCCCGCCCGCTTGCGTTCCCTTATTTCCGGTTCCGGGTCACAAGTAACGTGTTCGCGTTGTGTTAGACATGTTCGGGAACTCATCTTCTCGTTCGCACTGCCAAAGTGCGTGATCGCGTCAAATATCGCGCGAACTTACCGCGGCGGTCGCAACGGGCAGAGCCATCTTCGATTTCACACTCTGGCTATGGTTTTGGGCCTACTTTAGCATCTCACTCCTATCTCTTCCATCCTGGTCTTTTCCCTCAGTTTTTCTAACTTTCTTTACTTCTTACCTATTTCTGTCTGTGCCTAGGTTTATATTTCTCATTTTATTTTTACTTTTACCACTTTTTTTGCAACTTTTCTCTTGTTTTATATTACTTCCTTCTTTTATCTTTCTTCTTTCTTCCCCTAACCTTTTTGTCTTCAACTTTCCTTCTCCCCTCCACCCAGAACCATGGTGAAGGGTGCCAGCAGCATCGGCGGCTCAAAGGGCAAGGCGGCTGTGCCTAAAAAAACCCGGCTGCCTTGCGGCAGAATGCGCCCGTCAGGAGTGACGCCCCGCCAACTTTTTGGGGAGGAGGAGGTGGCCGCCCTGGTCTTTTTTATCCAACGTCACCTCCCCTTGACTTTGGCAGCAGGCGGCAGGCCCGGCTCCGGCTACCAGCGCATTGAAGAGCGTCTCCGGCGGTGGGCGAAGGTGCGCCGTGCAGTCTTCCGCTGCTCCGGTATCCGGCGTACCCACCATCAGCTGTCCCACCGCTGGGCCGACATTTTGGACCGGGAGCAGGACCTGTTGGACCTGCTTGGTGTGGAGGTTGTGGGTCTTGGTGAGTGGCTACCCCAAAAATAAAGTGTATATATATATATATATATATATATATATATATATATATATATATATATATATATATATAGTTATATACATATATATATATATATATATATATATATAGTTGTATAAATATTGTTATTGTATCTTTGTAAATATTGGCTGAATAAGTAACGCGATGACTGTTGCTCCTAGTTACATTTGCGATGTATTCCGGTATATCTACTGTCATTGTATGACAGTGTTCTTCTTCTTCACTGGCTCTTGCGTGTTGTTTCAACTTGGCGCTAGCTGTTGCTGTTTATTGATGTGAGATTTTCTTTATTGTTGAGAACTGAAGTTAGTTAATGCTATTAATAGAGTCTTGTCCTTCCTTTGTCCGTCAGTGAAATAGCGGTGGATGGATAATTGTACGTAGTTTGCATATTGTAGCATTTTTTTCACGGCCTTCTCTTCTGCATGAATCGAATCCTTTTCTTGCAAAGAATGCTAACGTTACTTTGTTCTTCTTACCTCAGCCAGGGCCGGCTCTAGGGGGCATGTGCAAGCTGTGCAACTGCACAGGGGCACCAAACTTCAGGGGCCACCGCACCAATAGATATCCTTAATTTAATAATACTCTAAGGATGGATACATATTTGCGTTGCGGCCCCTGGCATGGATTTGTTGCCTCCGGCTCTGTTCCACTGTAGCAGTGTTTTTTGCAATGATGTCTATGTTTCACAGCACTCAATGTTTTTCTCTTTGTTTATTATTTTTTACATGAACCACAGAACCCAGGGGCAAGCAGAATACAGGGACCGAGTCGGCGGGTGAACCACCACTTACACAGAGCTCCTCTACTGACGATCCTGCTGCTGTCCCCAGTAAGTCCAACAGTGCTTGTTTTTTCCTCTGTAATGTGTCTGCTTTGGCAATTGACAGCAACCAAGTATGCATCCAGAATGATGTTTGTCTAGTATTTTTGTAAACGTTAGTATACCACTACTAGTCTTGTGGGTATTCTATCTCCTATGGAGTTATATACATATTACACAACTATGTAACTATGCACACGAAAATTGGATGTTGGTACTGATAGGCAGGTTGGACCTTACTTACACCTGAGTCACAGAACTCTGAGGAACGCACAATTCACTGAACGTCAGCCTATATGGCCTGAGTCATTGGTCAATTATTCAATTCACACTCCTGAACCCCAATACCAAGATGCCGAATGCTTTTAGGACACAAACCGTTACCTAAGAAACCCCCTTTTGCTCACTCACTCGTGTGAGTCTCCAAGACAACAGACACTGAAAATAAACTTCAGAGTCAAAGTGGTCATTCAAAAGCTTTATTTTGTTAGAAGTAAGTAAGTAACATCAATGTTTTTAAGTTGTTCCGTCAAATACGTTGAAGGGCCCACCAGAAAAAATCCAGAGTTAAAAAAGGCATAATAAAGTAATCAACATTTGTACAGCTACTAGTGCACAATAGGGAAATGTGGCAACTATCGGAGACCTCTCACCAACGTATACTGGTCACATATTCCTCTTTTTTTGTAAGCTATGGAAATGTCCGCTTCGTAGAAGGCAATCTTCTCATCTGCCGAAAAATAATGACAAAAGTGGTGCACGTTAGACAGTATGAAATACATTTATGCCAGTTTTATGCAGCCATGCTAAAAAGAAGTTGTAACCTGTAAGCAAACTCTATTCCACAATCCACATAGAAAACTTAAATACGGGCCCTTTTACTTTCCCACCTCTTCAGGTGTATGCATTGAACAATGATGTGTTGCCCCAGAGCGTCTTCTCGTACTGCGCAACAAGCTGCGAGTTAACATGCGCAAAACTGGATACATTGATGTACAAAGGTTACATAGTTCACTTCCAATTTCCAAGGACTAGAGTAGCAGGACAGATGAGATGAGCTTGGGTACCATACCATAACAATGAATGCTAATATGTGTAGTGACTCTGCTGTACTATGCAATGTGGACTCATACTGATTACGTACGTTGTACTTAACTGTTTTGAAGAACTCCATTCTTGGTGAACAAGTACAAAGGGGGCTGTGCATCCATCTAAAAAGGTGTACTTATTTTTATAGGTGCAGAACCCTTACCATCGATCAGTGCCGACGGGGACAGCGGTGCAGCTTCAGCGATCCCGGCGGGGACAGGAGGAACAGAGGCACCTACACCAGCAGCAGTGGGGGGGGGAGCCAACAGCGGCGGGCGATGGTAAGTTACATTCAATAGTGATCTGCATTACTTGGTGGGAGGGGAAAACTTTCTCACTGTACTCTACTGGAAAATATATGATGTTACCTTTACTTGTCATTAGCATGCTAAGCATTACCACTACAGTAATGCAAGTGGCTGATAGCAGTCGGATGCATGGGTTGTTGTTAAAGCATGTAATGGGGAAAACACAGCTGCCAGCGTGGTTGGGAGACACACCCAATACCGGTGGTTAGTGGATAGTCTCAGCAGCAGCGGTGTTTTGGGCAAACCCAAAGGCAAGGGAAGGAGGGGACGACTGGGTGCATGGGTCGTTGCTGGTGAAACACAAACCAAATAAGGTTTGTTGCGCGGTATAAAGTATTATAGTCTTTACTAGACATGTACTACTAGCTGCCCCCTGTTAATTAATGTTACTTTGAGAGTGTTCCCGCCTTCCCGGAATCAGAGTATATAATACAAAAGGAGATATGAAAAAGACAGGTGTTCGTTGTAATGTGTGTGACCGTTGAAGTACACCCATGCTAATAGGGCAGGCATAATGCCGTGCCAAAAAGTCCAAAAAATTAATAGAGGCTGTAGAATGTTCAAGATAGACGCAACACAATTTCTGGTACTCAGCTTGCTTGCTAGTGCTACTGTGCCGCCCACTATGTGTTGAATCAATGTTGTGTTCTTGATTTGCGGGGAGTTTGGATTACAACAATTCTGTTTCTTTCTTTATAGTTACTCCTTCCCAAAAACCAACAAGGAAGGAGTTGGCAGTCCGGGCCCGGCAGCGGAAACTGCAGGCAATTGTAGAGGCCTACCGCCGGCTGGTGGATCAGGCCGAGGAGGAGGAGGAGGAGGCGGCGGCAGCAGCTGCTGCCTCTTCCAATGCCCCGGGCCCCAAGCCTGCAGGACTACGTCGCCGTGGTCAGGCAGCCGCCCGCCGCCGCGTTGTTACATCTTCGGCGGCCCCCCCACAACAACAACAACATGCATGCAAGTGTAGGTGCCGTGATTTCAAAGCGAAGATTCTCCGCCGGGTAGCGAGTAAGTTGGAGGAGGAGCGGAAGAAGCTGGAGGACGGTCTAGAGGAGCGTGTGAAGATAATGGTGGACAAACACCTGAAAGCCCGCCGGCTTTGAAATGGACCCTGTTTTTTGCCCCTTTTTTAATCCTTTTGTTGGTGGGTGGGATGTGGGAGTTGGGGTGTACATTTGGGTTGAAATTTGGTTGGGGTTAGGGGAGGGTAGGGACAGCTCTGGGTCAGGGGGTTACATTTGTTATATATTTTATTTTTCTATTATCATTATGAAAATATAAAAATAAAACAAAGATATTTTCACAAGAAAACATTTGAAGTTCATTTGTGTTTGTTGGGGGGGTAGAGGGGGGACTGTTTCACCAAATAATGTACGTTGTGCAACATGAACATGAACTACGAACGATAAATTAAGTACTGACTGCACCTGTAGTAGTAGGGTCACAAGTGCATAAATAATTTATATTATTAAATAACATGGGAAAATTGCCCATCACGTGAGTCTGAAGTTACTAGTATACTTTAATTCCATGCACATTTGCTCAGAGTCCGCTAAACAATCCTATGCAATGCATTGCATCATTCCTTTAATATACCTGTCCTAGTTGTCAGGGAAGAGGAGCTCGTCCTCAAACTCTGTGCGTTCAGACAGAAGTAGGTCATGTAACCCAGTAGTGAGGACGTCTTCTTCGCACTCGCTTTCTTCATCCGGCGGTGATTCACGTACTTGATAGTCTGGTGGTATGAAGCGTTGATTCATTTTTATCATTGTCAGCCGCTCCACGCTTTTGGGGGAGAGACTAGTCCTTTTCGATGTGACAATGGCACCAGCAGCACTGAAAACCCGCTCAGAGGAGACACTGGCTACAGGACAAGCCAGATACTTTATCGCCAGCCTGCTCAGCACTGGCCACTGTCTCCTTCTTTCATACCAATAGACCAATGGGCTTTGCTCCATGAACACCTCTGTTGTGTCATCCAGATAGGCCTGAACCATCCGCTCAATGTTCATTGGTGCTCGGCTTTGCTGGTCCTCTTTTCCCTTTGCAACAGCAACGGACTTACCCATCCCTTTCTGTAGAAAAAAAGCAGTTATGCTTTTGGTTGGGTCTGCTGAATCAGATCGTGTAGGTGCTGCTTTTGGTACTGTTGGTGCCTGCTGGAAAGCAGACGCACTGCTCTCATGCTGTGAAGAACTTGCGTCAGGAGTACTTGGACTGGCCTGGGCTGGCAGTGGCAGGCCTTTAAGTAACCGCCGTTCAGTTTCTAACTCATTAGCTTCCGCAGCTATGGAAGTTTTGTACTTGTCAACATCCTCATCTGAAAATGGAATTACTTCGTTACTGCTGACAAATAATTTGTACCGTGGATCCAAGATTGTTGCAGTTATGTAATGTTCACCTGACACAATATTGTTGAGCCTTACATTTTCACACAAGCGGTTGACTAAGCCCTTGGCTAAGGTATATGCATCAACTTTTTGTTTGTCACCTTCGTATGTTTGACAGACCTCCTTCACCTGTTGCTCAAGCATGTACAACAATGGGATGGCTTGGCCCATAGTACAGTCCTCCCTGCTAACTGCACGTGTGAAGACCTCAAAGGGTTGTAGCATCTCTGTGATGCATTTAATGAGGTCCCACTGCCACATCTCAATGGTCAGGGCTTTAAGATTAACAGTAGGATCCCCTAATCTTCTTGACATGACATAAGCATTCAGTGGGATGTACTGCTCAAAGAGACGCTCAAGCATGAAATAAGTTGAGTTCCAACGTGTTGGGACCTACTGGATCAGTGCTTTGACTGGCAACCTATGCTCATGCTGAATGACCCGTAGCAGCTTCCGTCCTTTGAAAGAATGGTTAAAGTGCGTGCATATTCTTCTGCAGATGGCCATTATGTTGCTGACTTTGGCTTCATTTTTCAGAAAGTCTTGCACGACTAAGTTTATGCAGTGTGCAAAACAGGGTACCCTGAAATAATGTCCTTCTCTCATTGCCTTCACTACATTACTGCCATTGTCGGTGGAAACAAAACCAATCTTAAGGCATCTTGGTTTCAGCCATTCAAAGACCTTGTCGTTAAAGTCAGACAAAATGTTTTCAGCAGTATGACTTTTGTCCATACCAAACATGGCTATAGTTGCATGTCTGCGCGTATCATTAAAAATTCCAGCAACGTCACGGAGGCCTGAAGTTAACTTGTCTTTAACACCTGCAAAAGAGATCCAGTGTGCGGTGATGCACATGAAATCTGTAGCATCGCAACTGCTCCACATGTCTGTTGTCAGGTGGATACAATGGACAACACTCTGTTGTAAGGCTTTCCCAATCAATTCCAGCACATCGTGGTGTAGTGCTGGAACAGCCACTCGGGCAAAATAGTAGCGACTGGGAACGTTCCATTTTGGGCAGAGGGTTGCCACTAATTCCAGAAATCCAACTGCCTCAACAAATGAAAATGGGAGAAGGTCCAGTGCTAACATTTTCGCAAGTTTGGCATTGTACAAACGTGCTACTGGGTGGTTCCGCTCGTACTTTCCCTCCTGCCTTAACATGCTAGGAATGGTAAGCTGCTTTGCATGTCTTTGAGTTGTGCTAGACGGACCACCTTGCATCGCAGACTTTGCACTCCTTGGTGTTTCCAGCTGACTCTGGTGCCACTGAGAAGTTGCAGATGCGGAGGATGTGGACTTTACCACTCCAGTGCTGGCGACAGGGGTCCATTGTGTACCACTCCTAGATAGAAGGTCATCGTCTCCCTCTTCTTCTACCTCCTGGTCAACCATGAGTGGACCTTGTACCACTGTATCCCCACCAACACGAGTGCTAAAAAATTTTAAGCTTGCAAGGTGGTTCTCCCACCTGATCAAGTGTGTTTTTTTCAAATGGGTCGTTTGGCCTCCAGTCCCATAGTTTGTACCAAGCTTACCACGACTAACATTGACATGACAAATGGTGCATACAGCAATGTTCTCCTGAACTGGGTGAACCGTAAAGAAGTCCCACACTGGGGAGGTAAACTTTTGTCTCCTGCCATAGGAAGAGGAGGACCCACTGCCAATGCCGGATGGACTGGAGGATTGTGGAATTTCACTATGGGACAGCTCAGTCCTAGTACTGCCACTACCTCCTTCTGTTGAAGTGGCGCTTCTGCTGGATGTCGGATGCTGCCGGGCCTTCGCTGTTGAAAAAATTGGAGCTGGTGTTACTTTGGGTGTTGAGTGTGTAGGAGTTATGCGTGGTACCTGCTCATCAGTCATTGCAGCATTTCTGGATAGGGTGAAAATGTTGGTCTCTACATCCTCTGCACCAGGAATAACGCTTGTGATGATGACAGTGTCAGACCCGTCTTTATCACCAGCAGTATCCTGCTCACCTACATCGACCTCCATAAGTTCAAGCCTGCCTGGAAACTTCCTTTTTCCTAGCATGGTCTTCTTGGGATGTCTCTCCTTTGAATGCGCAGATAGTTGTGGCTGCCAATCCGTATCAAGGTCATCGGAAGGGATGCTTTGCGAAGAACTCGATGCACTAACCCTCCTTTCCCTTGGTGAATTCAAAGGAAATAGATCACCTACAGAAGTGGCTTCCTCTTCTTCTTGCTCGGAAGGAGGCTCTACTTCCTGAACTGCCCCGACTTCGGGAGGAACAACTACTACTATTTAGTGCGGAGATGGTGGTTGTTGTTCTTGAGGAAGTACTATTGCGGGCTGGGGTTTTTCAACAACAACTGTTGCGGGCGGTGGTTGTGATTGTTCAACAACTGTTGCGGGAAGTGGTTGTGGTTGTGGGTGAACAACTCCTATTGCGGGCGGTGGTTGTGGTTGTTGAACATCTACTGCTGGCGGTGGTTGTTGAGCACTTCCATCTTGCGTGGATTGTGTACTACTTTGAGACAGCGATAAGTTTAGTTCTGGCTCAGTATCACTGCTCGCAAGCAGAAGGCTGGCTACCTCTTCGACCCTCATCATGTGCTTGGCCCTGGGATGCTGGCTTGCCCCCACTAATGCAGATGTGCTGGTCCCAGCTTGCACCCCAGACCCCGCTGCTGCAGGCGTACCTTTTGGGGTGCCAAAAAAGGTTTTGGGGTCCATACCAGACTTAAGTGACACTTCCTTCTGCTGTTCCTTCTTCGCAGCAACTTTCTTTGTGGTGGAGGACCTGGTAGCTTTCTTAGGGCCCATCTTCTTCTGATGTCAGTCAGCTCACAGCAGCACAAATTGCAGAGATGTCTGGTCAGATGAGTCACACACCACACGTGGCGTACAACTGAAGGACGTCCGTCTGGCAGTAGAACGAGCGATGGATGAAAAAACAACCAGCACCTCCTCAGTCTTTTTTGTGCACCTACAAGTAAAGAAGGCAGAACAACATCAGTCAAACAAGCAGTAAGGCAACATGAACAATTGAAAGACACACAGGCCAATGTATAAAAGACAAAACAGAAGACTAATAATACCAGTCCAGCAGCACCACAGCTCAAAGGCCACATGAAGTCCAGAAAGAACCAATAAAGTCAAGCAGGCCTATAGAATCTAGATACCAATATGGACAGAAAAACGAGGATGCCTGCTGCACATGACAGGTTAATGTGCAAGGAATAAATAGCCCATGGCTAAGACAGAGGTTGTAAACCTAACACCGCAAAAACACATACAAACAAACCCCTGCCCAGACAACACATTGTTGAATGCAATGCCATACACACACATGCCCTAATGATGTTAATTGCATACACCAAACTAAAACAGCTACATAAAGGCAGCACCCCCGCTAACTACTACCTCTGGGACTCTGGCCTACTGTGAGATCAGACAGAAAGCTGGGAGTCCAATGATAAATGCACAAAGGAAGTACCTTCAAAATGGCCGCCACCACATGGCCTAGCCACCACCAGCAACATGAAAAGTAAAAGAAAAAAGAAGACAGACAATAAAATGCCTCTGGGAAAGGGACAATGCTTTGTTTTGTTTCACAAAGTAGCCGCAACGCTGCCCACGTGGTCAGCCCACCCACAAACAAGAAGACAGACACAGTAATTGTTCCAGGCTCCAAAAACAACAACCAAATGACAAATTCTGTTTTTTTGGGTGCACAAGAAAGACCTGCAACATTTTCGAGAAACTTTTATGCAACTCGGGACATATTGTCCGCGAGAATGCAAAATCGGCGGGTTCGGCAGCGCGAAAAGAAGAAAACTTCGTTTTCGCTTTCCCGAGCAAGTACATTGAGCGCGCGAACAAGACAAAAAATGTAATGTCGCGTCAAGAGTTGATTAACTTTAATGCACCTATGGCTAAGTAGTAGTAAAAGCAAAGCAAAAGCACAAAGGAAGGACACACAAAATGGCCGCCAACATAGGGCCTGGCCACCAACAACAACATGGCAAAATCACAAAGGATGTATACACAAAATGGCCTCCACCACATGGCCTGGCCACCAACAACAACATGGCAAAATAAATCACAAAGGAAGCATACAAAAAATGATCACCACCATAGGGCCTGGCCACCAACAACAACATGGACAACTTTACAAAATGGCCTCCACCACATGGCCTGGCCACCAACAACAACATGGCAAAATAAATCACAAAGGAAGCATACACAAAATGGCCGCCACCACATGGCCTGGCCACCAACAACAACATGACAAGAAAGAGAAGACAGACAATAATGCCTATGGCAAAGGGACAATGCTTTGCTTCACAGAATGGACACACCACACCACCGCCCAAATTGGTCACCCCACCCAAAAAAAAAAAAAAAAAAAATTGAGGACAGAAAACGGAAATGGTCCATGCTCCAAAAAGAGAAAACTACAACCAAATGACAACATAACATAAATGAAGACTTTTTGGGTGCACAAGAAACACCTCAAACATTTTCGAGAAACTTTTATGCAACTCGGGACATATTGTCCGCGAGAATGCTAAATCGGCATGTTCGGCAGCGCGAATGGAATAAAAAGTCGTGTTCGCGTTCCCGAGCAAGTACATTGAGCGCGCGAACAAGACAAAAAATGTCATGTCGCGTCAAGAGTTGATTAACTTTAATGCACCTATGGCTAAGTAGTAGTAACTCTGCCCTACTGCCACAATACAATAGTCAAAAACCTTGGATGCCTATGGCAAAAGCACAAAGGAAGGACACACAAAATGGCCGCCGACATAGGGCCTGGCCACCAACAACAACATGGCAAAATCACAAAGGATGTATACACAAAATGGCCTCCACCACATGGCCTGGCCACCAACAACAACATGGCAAAATAAATCACAAAGGAAGCATACACAAAAAGATCACCACCATAGGGCCTGGCCACCAACAACAACATGGACAACTTTACAAAATGGCCTCCACCACATGGCCTGGCCACCAACAACAACATGGCAAAATAAATCACAAAGGAAGCATACACAAAATGGCCGCCACCACATGGCCTGGCCACCAACAACAACATGACAAGAAAGAGAAGACAGACAATAATGCCTATGGCAAAGGGACAATGCTTTGCTTCCCAAAATGGACACACCACACCACCGCCCAAATTGGTCACCCCACCCAAAAAAAAAAAAAAAAATTACATAGAGGACAGAAAATGGAAGTGGTCCATGCTCCAAAAAGAGAAAACTACAACCAAATGACAACATAACATAAATGAGGACTTTTTGGGTGCACAAGAAACACCTGCAACATTTTTGATAAACTTTTATGCAACTCGGGACATATTGTCCGCGAGAATGCTAAATCGGCATGTTCGGCAGCGCGAATGGAATAAAAAGTCGTGTTCGCGTTCCCGAGCAAGTACATTGAGTGCGCGAACAAGACAAAAAATGTAAGTTCACGTGCTCACACTGTGCGAAGTTACCAAAACTACCCAAGCTGTATTCCTAGGGTTACCTAATGGCAGAAATTGACAGAGTATTTAAAGTTTAAACACACCCAAAACCAGAAATACCCCACACATAAAAATAAGATTTTCTATATCAATCCAAGCCATCCATGATTTTCACATTAAGGGTACACCACAAAAACAGTTGATTAACTTTCATGACCCTATGAGTAGTACCTATGGCCTACTGCCAGAGTAGGCCACAAGGTTGGAGGCCTATGGCAAGAGCAAAGTGGCTGGAAACATAAAATGTCCGCCAACACATGGCCAGGCCAACCACAGAAAGTTAATACAATGAACTCATGCATGCCTACACACTAACTACATGGGGTACTAGGGTCAGATATTGGCTTAAAAATTAGAAACATTTTAAATTCCACAAAATGCAATGTTAAAAAAAAATTACAATTTGGGACCTCATGAAAGTACAGGCCTCCATCAATAATTTAATTCCAGGATTGAATACTGTAGTTAAAAAAAAAATCAAATCAAACAAGCACAAGTCTACATCACTCATACATTACACAAACTTACTTGAAAAAGAGAATTCCAATTCAAAAAGTCCTCATTAAATCCAAGGTAAATCAGTAATGCAGCCAACACAGACAGAAAGTGATCCTTCCAGCTCAAAATCCAAAGGAAAGTGAGCACCACATGGACAAAGCACTGGGAGGAGCCTGGTGGACAGGAACAGGAAGTTGTAAACTCAAGAGCCCTTCCTCCTTACTCTTCAAAACAAGAGTAGAAACAAAAAGAGGGGTCCTTCCCCCCTAAAAATAAAGCCAAAGGTACAACTTTAAGGTTTTTTGCTTTTTTTTCCTAACCAAAATGGTAATTTATTATGGTTTTAACATGCTCGCGAGTTATTCTGTGCAAGAATGCAGTTTCTGCGTGTTCGGCAACTCGATCTTACCAAAAAGCATCCTCGCGCATCCTTATGACGCTATCGCGCATCAAAATGACGTTATCGCGTTCGCACAGTCGCACGGGACTGTGCGAGAGTGTTTCCAAACATGGTGGCACAAGCGACCAGGAAAAAACGAACGCAGAACGAAGGTAAGCCATTGCCGCGCACGCGATAATGTTATTCAGCGCGCGAGAACTACGCTACGCACCGGATCGCGGAGTAATCGACAGCTACGCGTTCTCCGCGGAACGCGGAGCTGCCGAAACTCCGCAAGCTCCGCGAACGGAGCGTAGTTCTTCGCCCAGGGTTATAAAAAACGACCGCAATGCATTAATATCGCTGAAAACTCAGCGATATTCATGCATTACCGAGCTAATGCTCTTAGCCATGTTATCCACCTCCCATTGGATAACATGGCTAAGAACTGCTCAGGGCAGCTGTTACTTTTTGGAGATATTCGCGCTTATCTCGAATATTTCCAAAAGTTGATAATAGGAGATAGCGATGTTAGCGACTGTTTCCAGTCGCTAACATCTTGGCATGCCCACTTTGCATGTCATTAGTGATAAATATCACTCACATGCAAAGTGGGGCCCAAGATGGTCGCTATCTCCTACTAGCCGTCGCTAACTGGTGTTAGCAACAGCTAGGTAATACAGATATAATTTTATCTCCGCGAAGCGGAGCGCTGCTACAGATATATATCTTGTTTTTGAACGTTAATTTCTCAAAATGCACTGAAGCACATATATTGAGACCTAGCAAAGGCACATCGGGCTACCAGTCCCTAATATTTTACCAAGTTTCGTGCAAATCCATTCAGGCGTTCGATTATTATTATTTTTTTTTTTTTTTGCCCCGCGGGGCCCTTTTAAAACCTCCACATCAAACCTAGGGGGTCAGCGAGGATCTACTATGCCCCCTTATGGTCATTTGCCCCTTCGCTTTGGCCTCCTCTTGTCTCTCGATCCTACCGAGAGACAAGATGGCGGCCGCTACATACTGTTTGGAATGTTTACAGACACCGGAGAGCCAATCAGCTTCGCTTCGCAAAGCTCCGTAACGCGAAAAGTACGCGAAGCGGTGCGCTGTTACAGATATATATCTTTTTTTGAACGTTAATTTCTCAATATCCACTGAAGCACATATATTGAGACCTAGCAAAGGCACATCGGGCTACCAGTCCCTACAATTTTGCCAAGTTTCGTGCAAATCCATTCAGCCGTTCGATTATTATTATTATTATTTTTTTTTTTGCCCCGCGGGGCCCTTTTAAAACCTCCACATCAAACCTAGGGGGTCAGCGAGGATCTACTATTCCCCCTTATGGTCATTTGCCCCTTCGCTTTGGCCTCCTCTTGTCTCTCGATCCTACCGAGAGACAAGATGGCGGCCGCTACAGACTGTTTGGAATGTTGACAGACGCCGGAGAACCAATCAGCTTCGCTTCACAAAGCTCCGTTGCGCGAAAAGTACGCGCCCTGGAGCGCTGCCCGGTCCGCTGTTACAGATATATATCTTTTTTTAAACGTTAATTTCTCAAAATCCACTGTAGCACATATATTGAGACCTACAAAAGGCACATCGGGCTACCAGTCCCTACAATTTTGCCAAGTTTCGTGCAAATCCATTCAGCCGTTCGGGCTAAAAGTGAGGCCAACCGCCCTATGGAAAACTCAATGTTAAAAACACGTTTTGGGACCCCCCTTTTTTCTTAACCCCCCCTGGACGAACCCCCCCCCCCAATTTTCAGGGGCTGCTCAGAAACAAAATGTGCCATTTTCCTGAAAATTTCAGCCAATTCCGTCCACAAACGCCAAAGTTATTAGACATAGAATTTTCAAAAAACCCATAGAGAAAAAATCCTAACTATATATACCTACTGGCGACCGCCAGTAGGTAATATATAGTTAGGATTTTTTCTCTATGGGTTTTTTGAAAATTCTATGTCTAATAACTTTGGCGTTTGTGGACGGAATTGGCTGAAATTTTCAGGAAAATGGCACATTTTGTTTCTGAGCAGCCCTTGAAAATTTGGGGGGGGTTCGTCCAGTGGGGGCCGAGAAAAAAGGGGGGTCCCAAAACGTGTTTTTAACATTGAGTTTTCCATAGGGCGGTTGGCCTCACTTTTAGCCCGAACGGCTGAATGGATTTGCACGAAACTTGGCAAAATTGTAGGGACTGGTAGCCCGATGTGCCTTTTGTAGGTCTCAATATATGTGCTCCAGTGGATTTTGAGAAATTAACGTTTAAAAAAAGATATATATCTGTAACAGCGGACCGGGCAGCGCTCTAGTTCGCGGACTTTTCGCGCAACGGAGCTTTGTGAAGCGAAGCTGATTGGTTCTCCGGCGTCTGTCAACATTCCAAACAGTCCGTAGCGGCCGCCATCTTGTCTCTCGGTAGGATCGAGAGACAAGAGGAGGTCAAAACAAAGGGGGAAATAACTATAAGGGGGCATAGTAGATCCTCGCTGACCCCCTAGGTTTGATGTGGAGGTTTTAAAAGGGCCCCGCGGGGCAAAAAAAAATAATAATAATAATAATCGAACGGCTGAATGGATTTGCACGAAACTTGGCAAAATTGTAGGGACTGGTAGCCCGATGTGCCTTTGCTAGGTCTCAATATATGTGCTTCAGTGGATTTTGAGAAATTAACGTTCAAAAAAAGATATATATCTGTAACAGCGCACCGCTTCGCGTACTTTTCGCGTTACGGAGCTTTGCGAAGCGAAGCTGATTGGCTCTCCGGTGTCTGTAAACATTCCAAACAGTACGTAGCGGCCGCCATCTTGTCTCTCGGTAGGATCGAGAGACAAGAGGAGGCCAAAGCGAAGGGGCAAATGACCATAAGGGGGCATAGTAGATCCTCGCTGACCCCCTAGGTTTGATGTGGAGGTTTTAAAAGGGCCCCACGGGGCAAAAAAAAAAAATAATAATAATAATCGAACGGCTGAATGGATTTGCACGAAACTTGGTAAAATATTAGGGACTGGTAGCCCGATGTGCCTTTGCTATGTCTCAATATATGTGCTTCAGTGCATTTTGAGAAATTAACGTTCAAAAACAAGATATATATCTGTAACAGCGCTCCGCTTCGCGGAGATAAAATTATATCTGTATTACCTAGCTGTTGCTAACACCAGTTAGCGACGGCTAGTAGGAGATAGCGACCATCTTGGGTCCCACTTTGCATGTGAGTGATATTTATCACTAATGACATGCAAAGTGGGCATGCCAAGATGTTAGCGACTGGAAACAGTCGCTCACATCGCTATCTCCTATTATCAACTTTTGGAAATATTCGAGATAAGCGCGAATATCTCCAAAAAGTAACAGCTGCCCTGAGCAGTTCTTAGCCATGTTATCCAATGGGAGGTGGATAACATGGCTAAGAGCATTAGCTCGGTAATGCATGAATATCGCGGAGTTTTCAGCGATATTAATGCATTGCGCTCGTTTTTTATCGTATTTGCGATAAACCTTGATAATAGCAAGGTTTATCTGCGATAATTTCTGACGGTAAAAAAATCTTTGCAATGCATCGTTAGGGATAAATATCGCTTAACTTTGGTAATATGCCCCAACGTCTGTTAACGTTCGATTCGAAGGAAATCAGGAATTGTTGAAAAACATTGTGTGCGCCATCTTGTCTTTTTTCAAATGCCACACTTTTGTCGTGCACGGCAGCCATTTTAGATGCCTTGACCAGACCCACTCTGTGCACGCTGTCGATCCTTAGCATGGCTCCCCACCCTCGCAAGCATCTCACCCAGGCAGTGGTCACCCCCGCTCTCTGTCTTATGCATGGGTAATAAACCTCCCCCCATCTGCGCTGCTCTTCCCTGAGAATCACACCCTGTGCCCGCCCGACACCTCCCTTTCGCCCTATTCACTACCGCACCCTCTGACACTCCTTTTCCTCTGTGTCCGATTGTCCAGGCCGGTCCTAGGCTATCAGCTAGCCCTGCAGATGTAGTTTATGGCCACAGCTGTAAAGAATCACCCCTCTTCAAAGGAGTTATAGTAGATCAAGGCCCACACTCGATGAGATCCGTCACAGCAGAAGCGTTGCTATTATCTGAAAACCATCCTGTATTGTGATTGGGGAGGGGACCGAGCGTGAAGCGGAAGATTCCAGGGATGACTCTTTGTACATCAAAGTTTTTACAATTATGTGTCACATTAAAAATATATAGCACTCCGACAAAGTAGTAAGATTATAAAACTTTAATAATTTATAAATATATACAAGAAAACAAAAATAGTAATAACATATAAACATTTTTAGGGAAAAACAACGAAGTAGCGGTCGGCTGTGCGAATAGTCCCAACGCAGCACAACGTCCAGATTTCCGGCGTGGGGCGTCGCGGGGGGTGGGTCATCAGTAGCAAACTGTTGTGCGAATAGTTCCAAGGCAGCAGAACGCGCCGAAATCTAGATGACACGAAAGTGATGTCTAGTAAGTTGCCACCCAGCAAATAACGGCGTGGGGCGTCGCGGGGGGTGGGTCATCAGTAGCAAACTGTTGTGCAAATAGTTCCAAGGCAGCAGAACGATGGCACCAAGGTGATGTCCAGTAAGTTGCCGCACTGGTTTTGGTATCCTACAATGCTGCTCCGAATAACGGCGTGGAGCGCCCCGGGGGAGGCGGCGTGAACGGGCCTCTCCAGGTGGAGTCTCATCTGTTTTAGTGGGGCGCCCCTTTACCGTTTCAGTTGCCATTCCGTCCGCTTTTGGTCCACTGTGTCAAAATCCGCCATTCAGCTGAGTTGCGCCCACTCTTGCGGTGCAGCGATAGGCGGCTGCCACAGGACTCTCAAAATGGCGGCAGGCTCTTTCCTTTTTGGGCGTGGTCCACTGAAATGGCCCTGGGACACCTTGGAAATCGGACGCTTGTCTGCTAGGTCTTGGACCCCATTCTCGAAAGCGTCCCCTCCGCCTTGAGAATTCATCAAAAGTTTTGGGGGCCCCGACTCCTGCAGGCTTCTGGTGGGGAGCGGCTGCCATGATTGCTCGCGGAATGACCACGACGGAGCTACGAGATGGTGGTGCTCTCATGCTGACGCCAGTTTAGTCTGAAACATCCAGAAACAAGGTGGGGCTTTCATCGTTTGGGGGAAAAAAAAAGTTTTCATCCAATGAAAAGTGTTGTTTTTAGGTCATATGATCAAGCCTTCCATCATTCGGAAACCAAAAGTAAAATGAACCAATGAAAAGTTTTATAAACAAGTCACATGACCTGTTATGCGGCATAGGGTATAAAATGCGGAGAAAATACGTTGGCACGTGAGGCGGCGTCAGTAGGGGACCGATGTGCGAATAGGCCGAAGGCAATACAACGCGCCAAGATCCGGATGGCACCGAGGTGGTGTCCAGCAAGTTGCAGCACTGGTGTGGCCATTCTACAATGCTGAAAGTCGGCGTGGGGCGCCCCGTTGGCCTGTGAGTTTGCGTCAGTAGCGGACCGATGTGCGAATAGGCCGAAGGCAGCACAACGCGCCAAGATCCGGATGGCACCGAGGTGGTGTCTAGTAAGTTTTCGCACTTCTGTGGCCATCCTACAATGTTGAAAGTCGGTGTGGGGCGCCCCGTTGGCCTGTGAGATGGCGTCAGTAGCGGACCGATGTGCGAATGGGGCCAAAGGCAGCGCAACAATATTTTCTGACTGACACCACAAGGCGCTGAGATGCCAAGATCCGGATGGCACCGAGGTGATGTCTAAGTTGCGGACTGATGTGCGAATGGGGCCAAAGGCAGCGTAACAATATTTTTTGTATGGAAGATACCACTAGGCGTTGAGATGCCAAGATTCGGATGGCACTGAGGTGATGTCTAGCAAGTTGGTGTGGTCATCCTACAATGCTGAAACTCGGCGTGGGTCGCCCCATTAGCCTGTGAGATGGCGTCAGTAGCGGACCGATGTGCGAATAGGCCGAAGGCAGCACAACGCGCCAAGATCCGGATGTCACCGTGGTGGTTTCATAGTTGAGAGGCACTTCATCTGCAGTGGGGCGCCGAGATCCGGATGGCACCGAGGTGATGTCTAGCAAGTTGCTGTACTGGTGTGGTCATCCTACAATGCTGAAACTCGGCGTGGGTCGCCCCATTAGCCTGTGAGATGGCGTCAGTAGCGGACCGATGTGCGAATAGGCCGAAGGCAGCACAACGCGCCAAGATCCGGATGTCACCGTGGTGGTTTCATAGTTGAGAGGCACTTCATCTGCAGTGGGGCGCCGAGATCCGGATGGCACCGAGGTGATGTCTAGCAAGTTGCTGTACTTGTGTGGTCATCCTACAATGCTGAAACTCGGCGTGGGTCGCCCCATTAGCCTGTGAGATGGCTGTTCTTTGGATTTGGGCCTGGTCCACCAAAATGGCCCTGGGACACCTTAGAACTCGGACGCTCGATTTTTTTTCCTTTCCTGTACATGCAAAAAAAGGTAAATGCCCGGTACGTTACACGCTTCATCTGCCACGATGAACTCTCCAGAGGAACCGAAAAAAAATATAGTTGTGGTAACTATACCATGCATCGTCATATGGAGAGGTGGCACCAATTAATTATAGTGCTGCATAAAAGAGAGATTTGGAGGAGAACCCCTGACCTGCTAGTACTTTCATCAAAGAAGTGGCACTGAGAGCTTCAGAGGCAAGGGAAACGGTCCCAAATATTTAGAAGAACTTTGGAAAGATTAAAATGACATGTTTAGATTGTGGCAAATTAATTTCATGTGGACAGATGAGTGTTACTCTAATAAATACAGCATATGAACATCATCATAGTCGATGGTTGGTAGAGACATTTTGACTATATCCTGGACCTGCCCGTCCTCGCCCAAAATGGCGCCGGAATAAATGGGACTCGTAACTCCTTGTTGTGTACTGGTTGCAGAACCTTGAAATCACGAGATACGTATGCAGTTTTGAAGCACATGGCGGGCGGGGACGAGAATTGATTGAATATTTCGACATCCCTATTGATATTAAGTTCTGATGTGTTATTGATTACTGTACTGTTGAAAGTTCGAATTAACGTCACCCATGGTACTTGCCCGCAAATGTATATCTAGATAATTTTATTGTAACTGGCCCTGTCGTATTTTAATTATAAAATGTACGTCCACCGATTCCGTAACTGTTAGACACCTTAGTTCTTGCAACCTAATGGCCCGCCCGTTACGTTCCTCTACAGTGTAAATGTCTATTCATCATATACGATTACAGTTTGCTCTGTGGCAGGCCCACGTGGTTATAGGCTCGTATTTGTATAATGAAATTTTCACAATAAAGGTTTTTAAAAGAAAACATGGTAGTAGTATATACATTGGTAAAGTTTTTAATAATAGTGACTGTTTTAGAATCATTAAAAGGCAAGTGAAATAAAGCAGACCAATTACATGAAGGGTAAAAGGTATAATACGAAGGAACGCAGTAAAGATAAATGGTCAAGGGCTGTTGTGTTTTCTATTCCTGCAACATAAAGTGATCGATAAGAATCTCATATTCAGGCGTATCGGCGACTAAGACAGCAGGTCGACCCTCTTTTGCTCAACGGCTCCGTCATGGGACGAAGAAACGCTCTTTTTCTCGAAAAAAGAATATATTTTACTTGCAGGACAGTTGTAAAATTTCCGGGAAAGTACATTAGCCTGGAACATTATAACATATATTTAAGAAAAAATAATGTTCGGAAGTAATGAAAAGCGTAATTTTTAGGTCATATGACCAAGCCTTTCATCATTACAATAAGAAAAGTAAAATGAACCAATGAAAAGTTTTATTAACAAGTCACATGACTTGTTATGCTTACGTTACGCGCTGCGCGCCCCGGATGACTTCCGGATGCGCTAACGCGGCGCGTCATATGACGCATTACGCGACAACGCAGGTACAGAATATAGTCAAAATGTCTCCACCAACCAGCGGTCGGAACACAACCCCTTTCAGCAGGCTAAATAGTTCTGTTAAATGACAACAGAAGGGACAGGCAACAAGAACCATCAGTCAAAGAGGGGAGAGCTAGTTCTTCTCTACCGGGTTACATTGGGGCGCTACCGGAACTGATCGAATTGGTAGTCTACAGTGTTTCTGGATGTTTCAGACTGAAGCTGGGGTTAGCATGAGAGCAGCACCATTTCGTAGCTCCGTCGTGGTCATTCCGCAACCAATCATGGCAGCCGTTCTTTATCGTTATTTTGGGCGGGGTGGGTGGCGGAGCCGAGCTGTTTTGCAGCCATCATTGTGTGGAGTTCAGTTCATCTCACTAGTTTTGTATTTGTCATGAGGGGTTGTTCCTAATGTTTCTATTTTAGCGAGGTCAAAAAGAGATCCCATTAGTGGCCTACTGATTTTGCTCGATTCCTTTTCTTTTTTTTTTACACGATTTTTCGTTATCTGCAAAGACTAAACAGAGTATTGCGACTCTGTGTTTGTTTGTAAATAGAGAATGAACCAAAGAGAACTAATTCTAAAACAGTAAATACTTGGATAACAATCAATCAAATGGAGAGAGAAGCAGGCACGACGGATTACAATGGGGGCAAAGACCTGCGTTAACTACCTTTCACTATCTGCAAAGAGAGAGTACTCCTAATAGAAATGAGGGGGGGGGGCACCATTCAAAGCAGATCAGTGTGCATAAACACGAAAATGTTTTCACTTACCACGTACTTGACATTCGACAGCTTATGATATTTGCTATTAAAAAACCATTGAAATTCACTGAAAAAACCATAGGTTATAGACCATATATAGTTAGGAATTAGCATTTACAAAACCTTGAAAATTCACTGAAAAAACCATAGGTTATAGACCATATATAGTTAGGAATTAGCATTTAAAAAACCTTATTTTACTCACACAAAACCATTGAAATTCCATATATAGTTAGTTGCACTAACTATATATCGCGCACCTGCAATCCACTGCTGATCATGTCACATATTACATCATTCATGACATGGTCAGTGACATCACTGATGACATCACTGATGACATCTCAAATGACATCACTGATGACATCACTGATGACATCTCATTTGACATCATTCTTGTGCTAATACGATAAACCTCTTCAGACTCTAATATAACCTTAGATACACTCAGTGTATACAGACACTCACACACTGCCACTCATCCATGGAGTTACTCACACACCCAGTCAGTCATGCAAAGAAACAATCTCATCTCCATTTCTTCAACTATACAGTTAAACACACCTTACTTATTGAAACATATACTAACACATATTTACTCTCTTATACAATCCCTGATACAAGTTCACAATGATCGATACAACCACTCACTCATTCGGTGGCTCTCATGCACAGTTATTTATATATGCCAACTCTCACATGTACTGTGTTTTACATATGTACTTACTATGACATGTAGCATTGAGATATCCATTCACTCATCAATACACTCATGCACACAGTCAACTGCCCATGTAGCTGTTTCCACATGCACTCTTGAACTCATACACCTAGTGAATAAACTGTTCACACATCTATGCATAGAGTCACACACCTTCCAGCCACCCCCACACAAACTCAATCTCCCATAGAAATACTTGGGCAACCAATTAATAACACATATAGCCTCTCGTATAGCTAATGATCAACACATGCAGCAGTTTACAGAACAACAGACATAATGATGCACAAATTAAGACAGTTTAGTCACTAACCCATGCATTCAGTGAGACACATTTAATCACTCACTCATACAGTCAGTCACGCACCTACTAAATCCTTCATCCAGACACTTATACATCCACTCATTCTTCAATATGTCAAACATATTTAAACTTTACAGAAACACACAGTCACTGGATGATGTCATCAGTGATGTCATTTGAGATGTCATCAGTGATGTCATCAGTGATGTCACTGACCATGTCATGAATGATGTAATATGTGACATGATCAGCAGTGGATTGCAGGTGCGCGATATATAGTTAGTGCAACTAACTATATATGGAATTTCAATGGTTTTGTGTGAGTAAAATAAGGTTTTTTAAATGCTAATTCCTAACTATATATGGTCTATAACCTATGGTTTTTTCAGTGAATTTTCAAGGTTTTGTAAATGCTAATTCCTAACTATATATGGTCTATAACCTATGGTTTTTTCAGTGAATATATATATATATATATATATATATTACCTACTGGCAGTCGCCAGTAGGTAGTTATATTTCGGACCTATTTTCCCTAGGAAATCCGCAACATTCTATTTGCAATAACTTTGGCGGCCATTGATGAATCTTCGTTCCATTGAGTGAGTATTTATTTTGGTCCTGTATTATTCTTTTTCCACAGACCCCTGACAAAGGGTCCTTGCTTTAGACCCGAAATGCATTGGGTATTTGAAAAAAACGTTAATTGATCAAGCTACGAATTGACCTTGATGCAATGTGAATTATAACATTGGAATACATTTTGAAAGAAGTTCTGGATTATTATTGGATTACTGCACATGAACTTTTGCGTTGAACTGTTAAGAAACCACATGGTTTCCAGTAGATCTGAGCGCACACCCTTGTGGGAAGTTCCCCTTCCCACCCCACATTTAACAGTGCACCAGGATACCACAGTTTGATGTTATCAGTGAAGTCATCAGTGATGTCATTTGAGATGTCATCAGTGATGTCACTGACCATGTCAAGAATGTTGTAATATGTGACATCATCAGCAGTGGATTGCAGGCGTGCGAGATGGCAGCCGCTCCCCACCAGAAGCCTGCAGGAGTCGGGGCCCCCAAAACTTTTGATGAATTCTCAAGGCGGAGGGGACGCTTTCGAGAATGGGGTCCAAGACCTAGCAGACAAGCGTCCGATTTCCAAGGTGTCCCAGGGCCATTTCAGTGGACCAGGCCCAAAAAGGAAAGAGCCTGCCGCCATTTTGAGAGTCCTGTGACAGCCGCCTATCGCTGCACCGCAAGAGTGGGCGCAACTCAGCTGAATTGCGGCTTTTGACACAGTGGACCAAAAACGGACGGAATGGCAACTGAAACGGTAAAGGGGCGCCCCACTACAACAGATGACACTCCACCTGGAGAGGCCCGTTCACGCCGCCTCCCCCGGGGCGCCCCACGCCGTTATTCGGAGCAGCATTGTAGGATACCAAAACCAGTGCGGCAACTTACTGGACATCACCTTGGTGCCATCGTTCTGCTGCCTTGGAACTATTCGCACAACAGTTTGCTACTGATGACCCACCCCCCGCGACGCCCCACGCCGTTATTTGCTGGGTGGCAACTTACTAGACATCACTTTCGTGTCATCTAGATTTCGGCGCGTTCTGCTGCCTTGGAACTATTCGCACAACAGTTTGCTACTGATGACCCACCCCCCGCGACGCCCCACGCCGGAAATCTGGACGTTGTGCTGCGTTGGGACTATTCGCACAGCCGACCGCTACTTCGTTGTTTTTCCCTAAAAATGTTTATATGTTATTACTATTTTTGTTTTCTTGTATATATTTATAAATTATTAAAGTTTTATAATCTTACTACTTTGTCGGAGTGCTATATATTTTTAATGTGACACATAATTGTAAAAACTTTGATGTACAAAGAGTCATCCCTGGAATCTTCCGCTTCACGCTCGGTCCCCTCCCCAATCACAATACAGGATGGTTTTCAGATAATAGCAACGCTTCTGCTGTGACGGATCTCATCGAGTGTGGGCCTTGATCTACTATAACTCCTTTGAAGAGGGGTGATTCTTTACAGCTGTGGCCATAAACTACATCTGCAGGGCTAGCTGATAGCCTAGGACCGGCCTGGACAATCGGACACAGAGGAAAAGGAGTGTCAGAGGGTGCGGTAGTGAATAGGGCGAAAAGGAGGTGTCGGGCGGGCACAGGGTGTGATTCTCAGGGAAGAGCAGCGCAGATGGGGGGAGGTTTATTACCCATGCATAAGACAGAGAGCGGGGGTGACCACTGCCTGGGTGAGATGCTTGCGAGGGTGGGGAGCCATGCTAAGGATCGACAGCGTGCACAGAGTGGGTCTGGTCAAGGCATCTAAAATGGCTGCCGTGCACGACAAAAGTGTGGCATTTGAAAAAAGACAAGATGGCGCAGACAATGTTTTTCAACACTTCCTGATTTCCTTCGAATCGAACGTTAACAGACGTTGGGGCATATTACCAAAGTTAAGCGATATTTATCCCTAACGATGCATTGCAAAGATTTTTTTACCGTCAGAAATTATCGCAGATAAACCTTGCTATTATCAAGGTTTATCGCAAATACGATAAAAAACGAGCGCAATGCATTAATATCGCTGAAAACTCAGCGATATTCATGCATTACCGAGCTAATGCTCTTAGCCATGTTATCCACCTCCCATTGGATAACATGGCTAAGAACTGCTCAGGGCAGCTGTTACTTTTTGGAGATATTCGCGCTTATCTCGAATATTTCCAAAAGTTGATAATAGGAGATAGCGATGTTAGCGACTGTTTCCAGTCGCTAACATCTTGGCATGCCCACTTTGCATGTCATTAGTGATAAATATCACTCACATGCAAAGTGGGGCCCAAGATGGTCGCTATCTCCTACTAGCCGTCGCTAACTGGTGTTAGCAACAGCTAGGTAATACAGATATAATTTTATCTCCGCGAAGCGGAGCGCTGTTACAGATATATATCTTGTTTTTGAACGTTAATTTCTCAAAATGCACTGAAGCACATATATTGAGACCTAGCAAAGGCACATCGGGCTACCAGTCCCTAATATTTTACCAAGTTTCGTGCTAATCCATTCAGGCGTTCGATTATTATTATTATTTTTTTTTTTTGCCCCGCGGGGCCCTTTTAAAACCTCCACATCAAACCTAGGGGGTCAGCGAGGATCTACTATGCCCCCTTATGGTCATTTGCCCCTTCGCTTTGGCCTCCTCTTGTCTCTCGATCCTACCGAGAGACAAGATGGCGGCCGCTACGTACTGTTTGGAATGTTTACAGACACCGGAGAGCCAATCAGCTTCGCTTCGCAAAGCTCCGTAACGCGAAAAGTACGCGAAGCGGTGCGCTGTTACAGATATATATCTTTTTTTGAACGTTAATTTCTCAAAATCCACTGAAGCACATATATTGAGACCTAGCAAAGGCACATCGGGCTACCAGTCCCTACAATTTTGCCAAGTTTCGTGCAAATCCATTCAGCCGTTCGATTATTATTATTATTTTTTTTTTTGCCCCGCGGGGCCCTTTTAAAACCTCCACATCAAACCTAGGGGGTCAGCGAGGGTCTACTATTCCCCCTTATGGTCATTTGCCCCTTCGCTTTGGCCTCCTCTTGTCTCTCGATCCTACCGAGAGACAAGATGGCGGCCGCTACGGACTGTTTGGAATGTTGACAGACGCCGGAGAACCAATCAGCTTCGCTTCACAAAGCTCCGTTGCGCGAAAAGTACGCGTCCTGGAGCGCTGCCCGGTCCGCTGTTACAGATATATATCTTTTTTTAAACGTTAATTTCTCAAAATCCACTGTAGCACATATATTGAGACCTACAAAAGGCACATCGGGCTACCAGTCCCTACAATTTTGCCAAGTTTCGTGCAAATCCATTCAGCCGTTCGGGCTAAAAGTGAGGCCAACCGCCCTATGGAAAACTCAATGTTAAAAACACGTTTTGGGACCCCCCTTTTTTCTCGACCCCCCCTGGACGAACCCCCCCCCAATTTTCAGGGGCTGCTCAGAAACAAAATGTGCCATTTTCCTGAAAATTTCAGCCAATTCCGTCCACAAACGCCAAAGTTATTAGACATAGAATTTTCAAAAAACCCATAGAGAAAAAATCCTAACTATATATACCTACTGGCGACCGCCAGTAGGTAATGAGGATTTACTGCTTTACTGGGGTCTAACAAGATGGACTCACCTGAGTAACACATTTCGTGCACTACAAGTACCAGAAGCGCCACGGAGATGGCCACGCCCACTGGGGTGGGTCCTTGGAATTCAAAAGGTACACGCAAAAGACTGTCCTGTTTAATCCAGCAATACAAGCCATTGAGGAAGGGAACGCTGTTCCCGAAACGCGTCTGGCCTGGCATTTATTTCAGATGCTGATACTCATGCTGCAGCCTGTATGCGAGTCTTTTCCAATTAAAGGATTGAAATAACTATCTGCTAGTCGGCTCTCTCCATTGGGCAACCTTGTGTATGTATATATTTAGCGGCTGAGCCAAGCCGCGGAGAGATGCTCACCGCTGATGGGCGGGCCTGCGCTGGCGCCGTGAGGTGTCAGCGAGATCGGGTGGCAGTTTTCAACTGGAAATTACTGTGAAGCGGAACAGGCAGCATGTTGTGTATTCGCATCAACCCACTGAGGATTTACTGCTTTACTGGGGTCTAACAAGATGGACTCACCTGAGTAACACATTTCGTGCACTACAAGTACCAGAAGCGCCACGGAGATGGCCACGCCCACTGGGGTGGGTCCTTGGAATTCAAAAGGTGCACGCAAAAGACTGTCCTGTTTAATCCAGCAATACAAGCCATTGAGGAAGGGAACGCTGTTCCCGAAACGCGTCTGGCCTGGCATTTATTTCGGATGCTGATACTCATGCTGCAGCCTGTATGCGAGTCTTTTCCAATTAAAGGATTGAAATAACTATCTGCTAGTCGGCTTTCTCCATTGGGCAACCTTGTGTATGCATATATATATATATATATATATATATATATATATATATAGATATGTATATATATATCCTACTGGTGGTCGCCAGTAGGTAGTCATAGTTAGGACCACGTTTCCATAGGAAAAGCATTTTTTCATGTGCTTATAACTTTTGCATCCTTTGATGAATCTTTACCACACTTTTCAAAAGGTTTTTCTTTTTGGATCAGCTCCTATCTTCAAAGTTTGGGGATGATTGTTCGGGGGGGATGATAAAAAAGGGGGGTCCAAAACGTGTTTTTGCCATGCAATTTCCATAGGAAATTTTAGACAAAGCTACAGGGGAAACTGCTGAACGGAATTACGCCAAATCTGGCAGGGAAAAAGGCCTTGGTCCAGAAAGCACACTTTTGTTTAAATGGGGTAAATCCATTTAGTAGTTTTTGAGAAATATCAAATTTCACAGATATCGATATTTGAAAATCCAGACATCTGATTGGCTGAGGGGTTACAAGCACGAGCATGTGGCTCATAGGCTGTGAACGGTTGAAACTAGGAAGTGTTGACAGCCATTTTGAGACTCATTTGAAAGGAGTAGGGGGTACAAAGAAAGAAATTGTATAAGAGGGTATAGTAGAAACACTGTGGAGTTACTTTAAGCAGTCTCTACGGTGCAAAGACAGGGAGTTTGAATGTTACGTTGGCCGTGGAAATCACGTCTGCAGAACAACGGTGCACGGTATTGTGGCAAGGTTGCGTAGGCTCTGGAAAGCCCATCAGGAAAATATTGCGCTGTATTGCGACAAGCTGTGTAGGGTGCACACACAGGTAGTGTGAATGTTGCGTGGTTCGTGAAAATCAAGTACGCAAAACAACGATGCGCGGTATTGGGCATTGTTCAGTAGGTTGTGGAAATAATATGGGGAAAACAACAATGCTCTGTATTGCGCCCTTCCTTTAATATAATGGGGGTAATGTGTACTTAAAATTCAGTGCTCACTTTTGTCATGGATAGTGTCACTTTGTTAGAGGAAATGTAATATTATATGGGAGGGCGTGTTCTCTCCCTGTGCGCGGAACAAAATTAAGTTTAATTGGCTGAGGTGTTCCAACAAATAGCTTAATGTTTTTTGGCTGCGAACCATTGAAAGTAGAAGTATTGGCAGCCGTTCCCTTCCCCTCTGTGGAGTAGCAAGGACATCTGATTGGCTCACATGTTTCAAGCAGTACCTTCCAGAGTTTAATGTTCATGGGCTGTAAACCATTGAAAGTAGAACTGTTGTCGGCGATTCCTTCCCCCTCCGCGGAGTATCAGGGACATCGCATTGAGTAACGTGTTCCAAGCAGGACCTTCCCACGCTTAATGTTCATTGGCTGTGAACCATTAAAAGTAGAAGGGTTGGCAGCCATTCCCTCCCCCTCTGTGGAACACCATGGACATTTTATTGACTAAAGTATTTTCAGTACAAGTTTGCTCCTTATTGGCTGGGAACGGTTCACAGTTGTCAGCCATTTTGTGACACACTTCAAAGGAATACGGGAAAACAAACTAGTAGAGGGGAGGGTAGGAACCCTATTAACTCTGTATAGTAGACAGAAGGTTGTGGATAGGGACTGTGAAGGTACAAACAGTTTTATATATATATTAAGGGCCATTTATATAATTTGCGTGGGGCCTAAAAATCACGTCAGGTAAATAACAGTGTGTTATGGTCTTCTTTTTATTAAGTCAGCGGGTGGGATACTTCACAGGAGCAGTATTTAATTATAATGTGGTTGTTACTTTTCTGACACGGAGTGTTACATCTTTGGAGCAAATATTATAATATGGAGGAGGGGGTTGAAAAAGAAAGCGCACTGTTGCGGTCCTCATTTAAATAAGGTTCTGAGTAACCTACTTCTCTGGAACAATGTTTACTTATAATGTATAGGTATAGTGCAGTGCTTACTTCTGTTGCAAGTAGTGCTATTTCCTTGCAACAAAATAGTAGGTGTGGTTGTGCTGCAAAAAATTAAGTCAAGGTTTCAAACCGTTTTTATTAAGCAATCACAAATATACTTTCTTAGGAAAGTGTAGCTGTATATATCAGAGGGGTAACAAATAAAAATGCAATTCATAAAATATCCTTTAAGCATGGCAACACCCACCTTTTTTTTGTCGCCTATAGTTTGTAAAAGGGTTGCCCCATATTCTTGTTAATATAAGAGGGCATCAGTTACTTTTAGAAAAAGTAGAAAAGAAGTGCTACAAAAAAAACTCCCGCACTACATCACCTCGGATCACAACAATAATAACAAGTAAAAAACAGTTAAAAACGAATGACGTCATATTACCTACAAATGTACGCATCATCAAAACATTAAATAAAGCACTATGTATACAGGTTTTTTTAGGGACTACTATTTTATAAAATATTAGCAGTGTTACAAACTGTGAGGTAGTAAGTTATCAACGAAAATAACTGTAGTAAATGTTGATAATATGTTGCAGAGATAGATCTCTAAACCCTCTGAAGTACTATAAGTTCACAGTATTAAATTATACACTGTGACTTTATAGTATTATATAGGAGAAGAAGAATAAGGAGCACAACAAAAAAAACATTTTTTCAATCTCTATTCTATAGTCAGTTAGTCAGTCAGTCAAAACACTTTATTTAATTAATTAAAATCATAAAAGACATGATTACACACATTTCATATATTTACACAATAAAAAAAGCAATCAATATACAGTATACAAAGAGTAACCAAATCCATAAAAACAATTCTAAGAATCAGTAAGGATTATTAAGGACGGCCTCTCTTTTCTATTTATTCCGAACTGCGGCCACCAAAAAACTAGCAACACAGAAAATGTCACGAGTACTACTTAGCCTCTGTAGGTATATGAGTGCAGGCATAACTTGTAGGAAAACACAAAAGATGATGGACGGAATGTTGCACAATGGCAAACCATTCACCCCAGTCACAGATCTGGGTTAAATCCATTGTTATTTTGCTCACCAAGCCACCCAAGTTCAGACATGGCCATTTGCAAATCAGTCTTGACCCTGTGCCTCATGGGAACAGTCCAGCCTGAACTGCCAAGCCATGTCTTCCCTGGACCGGAATCAAGCATCCTAGGACCGGTTTCTGGCTATCAGCCGTCTTCAGCCAGGATAGCTGTGTCTATATTGTGTGTCTTAGTGAGCACGGGACCCACGTCTGGGCATACCCTTCCCACATAGGGTGAACAGCAAAACACAAAAGACAATGGACGAATGTTGCACAATGGCAAAACATTCACCCCCAGTCACAGATCTGGGCTAAATCCATCGTTATTATGCTCGCCAAGCCACCCCAGTTCAGACATGGCCATATGCAAATCAGACTTGACCCTGTGCCTCATGGGAACAGTCCAGCCTGAACTGCAAAGCCATGTCTTCCCTGGACCGGAATCAAGCATCCTAGGACCGGTTTCTGGCTATCAGCCATCTTCAGCCAGGATAGCTTGATTCCAGTGGCTTAGTGAGCTTGTAGGAAGCCAGCCTCTCTTAGAATTGGTAATAAGAACTTTTTCCGGATGCCAGAGTAGAACTCACAAAACATAATGAAATGCATGGTATCCTGTGTAGAGAAATTATCACACTGACATGGTATAGTGTTCTCAGGTTTACCCCACTTTTGGAAATCACCTAGCGTTAGATGGATTAATGGATTCTATTCTGTAGAAGTCTGGAAAGTTTTGTCCTAGTGCTTAGAGGTCGCTCACTGCTCTGCTAACAGATCACGTACTCCTTTAAGAGTATATAGGAAAGTAGTAATATATACAATACTATTCCTATATATTCTATAGGGAGAATGAGAATTGGAAGCTCAACAAAGAAAAAGAGAAATATGAAAATATCAATTAAGAAATGCACGGTTTATCAAAGGCATTCAGTAAAAAAGTATATATGTAAACACTCTTTTTTACATTGTTATTTTGGCAAAAATATTCTCACTGTAAAAATATCTGATCAAGTAAGTTATAAAGGACAGTAAGCTGTATTTCAGATGGTTTACTTCTGGCGGCGACAAATCTCCAATTCCTCTTGTGTGAAAATATGACACTCTACTACAATATATAGTTTCACTGATGCCACACAAAAAAGGAAAAGCAAAATAAAGTCGTAAACACAAAACAAGGTCAGTAATGAAATATTTTTCAGCTGTGACTATGTTCAAAGCTTTTTTTTCGGAACTTTGAAATCATTCGTCTTCACGCCGATGGTTCGGAAAGTCCTCTCAGATCATAATGACTGTGAATCTTATAATATACATATTCACGGTATATGATCAAAGGGGGGAACAGAGTAAAAAGTAGAAGGTGTTAATGGTACACATGAATCTTTAGTCTTCGTGTCGACGGGTCACCAACACCTCTGAAGTTCGCTATACTCTGATTATTATAATGTACATAGTCACAGTATATAACCTCAAAGGAGCAAGAAAAGGAACAGTGCTTCCTCTATTCTGGGTGTTTCTCAATACAAGCTGCTGACGTTACATATACATGGCAAAGACTACCAATAACACTTTTTTCGTAATACAAATCTTTAAATGCTCACAGATAGCTAAGTATTATAAATATCCACAATGCCATAATCAAACAACTTACAACTCCGTAATATGTTTTGTTGTCGCAAAAGAAGAATCAGATGCTAGAAAATGGAACATGCATCACAGAATGGACACGCGTAAATATCTAGCAAAAAAGAAACTAATCGAACAACTGGTGTGGTTTATATACTTTTTGTTTACTGAGTAGTCTATGGAAGGAAGATGTGGCTCTGCCCATTTAGATGTCACGTATTAAAGTTGACCCTAGCTCCCTTTTTCACTGTTTCACTTGTGCATGTAGTGGGAAAGGTTACAAAATGTGAAGCGGTAAAGGTTTTGCTTTCGATCCTCATAAGTATAAGTTCCTTAATATGTGCATACGTTGGAGAGCTTAAAAACTGTTACCCGGCAAACCGTGTCATTTCCTTTCTTGTGACTAAAAACATCTATTAATTGCCGTAATTCTAAATAGAAGATATAAAAAAATATCATTCAGAATAGAAGAAAAAAAGTATGTGCTAATATTTCTCATCACTATGGTTTTAAATAAAAAAAATACCAGCATTTGTAAAGCGTACAGCTACCCCCAGAAAGGTGTGCCGGTGCTCGGGGACGTCGGGAAGGTTAAGCAAGGTGTTGCCCACAGTGACATAGTGGTGGGCTAATGTGCCCTGGAACCGTGAATCTTACTGTGAACGCTGTTGTTCAAAGTCAGGTATCATAGCTGCTGCATCATACTTTTTCCACACTTATATGTTAATTACTGCTAATTGAGTTTTAAACATTGTTAAATTATAACTTATAACAGACTACTGTTACAGTTAGTTTTTCACTACAAAAAGTATGCACGTCTTTTTAAAATGTACTTAAAACAATATAGGTTTCAGGGACGTTGTAGTTAAAAATGAGCATTTAAAAAACCTTTGAAATTCACTGAAAAAACCATAGGTTTTAAAGACATTATACTTAGAAATTAGCATTTAAAAAATCTTTGAAGTTCACTGAAAAAACCATAGGTTTTACAGACATTATAATTAGAAATTAGCATATAAAAAACCTTTGAAATTCGCTGACAAAACCATAGGTTTCAGGGACGTTATAGTTAGCTGGACATTTCACTCATACAAAACCATGGAAATTCCACCGTTATTGTTAGTTCAGCTAACTATAACTTGCGCCCCCGCAATGCACTGTTCATGACATCAGAATGTTACATCATTCATGGCATGGTCAGTGACATCACTGATGACATCACTAATGACATCTCAAATAACATCATTAACGACATCACTGATGACATCCTCCACGTGAAAATCTGATGCACCTCCTCGCAGTCTAATATAACCTTTGATACACCCACTGTAAAATACAGACTACCATTTTCGAAACCATCAAGACATCAATACTGTAACCACATATGCACTCACTGATTCCTAGGTCTACACACACATCTACTCATTCACCCATGCAATCACTTATACATGCAGTCACTCATCAATACAACACAATCATATGCGCTCATAAACCTATTCAGACACTCACACACCACCACTCATCCATGGAGTTACTCACATACCTAGTCAGTCATGCAAAGAATAAAGCATACTACCATTTACTCAGTTATACAGTTATACACACACCACCTCAGTAATTCATACAAATAGTAATGCATACTTACTCTATTATATAAACGCTGATACAAGTACACACTCATCCATACAGCCACTCTCACAATCACTCACTCTCACATATAATTATTTATATACACAATCACTCACATATACTGCCTTTTACATATGTAGTTACTCACACATGTACCACTGAGACATCCATTCCCTCACTAACACACCCATACACACACTCACCCACCCATACAGCTGTTTCCACATGCAATCTTGAACCCATACACACAGTGAATCAACTACTCACATGCCTATGCACAGAGTCACACACCTCCAAACCACCCACACACAAACTCAGGCACCCATAAAATACTCAGGCAAACAATCAATAACCCATATAGATGCTCATGGAGCTACCGACCAACCCATGTACCAGCATACACAACAACAGACAGACTGATACAGACATTCACATAGTTTAGTCACTAACCCATGCATTCAGTAAGACATGTTTAATCAGTCACTTATACAATCAGTCACACCTCCTAAATCCTCCATCCAGACACTTATACACCCACTCATTCTTCAATACATCTTGGCATATATATAAAACATATTTAATCTTTACAGAAACACAAAGTCACTGAATAATGTCATCAGTGATGTAATTTGAGATGTCATCAGTGATGTCATCAGTGATGTCATCAGTGATGGCACTGACCATGCCATGAATTATGTAATATGTGACATCATGAGCTGTGCGTTGCAGGGGCGCGAGTTATAGATAGCTGAACTAACTACAACAGTGGTATTTCTATGGTTTTGTATGAGTGAAATGTCCAGCTAACTATAACGTTCCTGAAACCTATGGTTTGTTCTGTGAATATATGTATGTATACAATTCATAGATTGTCATGTAGTTCATATAAATCTATATCGGATCTGCGCATTTAGACAACATAAACTGTGGGGTTGGTGTCCAGACTGATTCCAGACACCCCCACCGGGTATGTTGGCCTGTATACCTAGCTAACTCACTGTACCACTGTAGACTCCTCTTACTAAGGAGAGAATAGTTCCTGGCAACTATCAAACATGGCAACCCTGTCCCTTCAGGAATCATGGAAACAGTACAGTACTGTTCACACAGTCACTTGTGCTCACTTTTTTTCAGAGAAAGACAAAGAATAAACAGTGGGGACCTTTTAATAAACATTTATTGGACCAGTATCATTCTAGTGTAAAATAGGTGTGATGAAAAAACCATAAGACAGAAACAGATATGAATGATTATAAGCACCAACATAGTAAATGGGTGGTAAATTATTTCTACCATAGTGCTACAACAATGAATATAGGCAGGCATATAAATACATGACAATAATACTGAGTACCCCTACGATGTAACCCTAATTAGATGTACCTAAGTGTATCTAGCATGTATGTAGGTGTAAAGCCAAGAATCACCCTAGGTTGGAGCCAACCCCATTACCTGGTATGTGAGAATCAAGGACCCTGTCTTAGTCTCGAGATGGAAACCCCAAAAGGGATGTCAGACCACTGTGTGCTGGAGTGTTTGCGTGCAGGAACCTCAGTGTCTCGTGTCAGTGTGTCAGCATGGAAGTCTTTCTCCTCTGCCTGCCCCAGCAAAGATATGGTGTATATATATCCGAAAGGTACCCTCAGGGATTCTGCCTTGCTGTGTCATGTTGGCCGAGGATGACGGAAGGGATGACCCTTATACATAGTTATTATGCAGAAGATGGTAATCCTGCTGTGATTCTGAGAATCCTCATGCATAATAAATGAGGTTAGTTTTCTGGGAAAACCACACAACATTTATGTAGCACCTAACTATGTAAAAGGTCAATACCAAAAGTTGTTATCTAGTACAATGGCAGGGAAATATAGGTGAAAGTTTGGGTAACTACCAAGACCTATATTGTGGTACATTACAAAACATAACATCCCCTCTCGTTCTTATTCGTAAAACAGTGTTAAAAAATGTTCAGAGTAACAATGTCTAAAAAACCTATTTAAAAGTGCCTAAAAACTCAATAGGTCCATTGTATATGTTAAAAGTCTTATAAGTCCTTTAAAATATGGTCCTATATATGGTTGGCGCAACTGCGAGCATCTAAAAGCCATGGTGCTCATTATTAGCATAGAAGGAAAAAAAGTTGTGTTCAAAATTCTAATTTTGTTTGTTTTGGAAAAAGGCCAAATTCTTCCCAGCACATGGAGAGACAAATGTTTATGTGTCCTGTGTGGGAGACACAACATCACTGCTACTTGCCTTTACAGATGACGGTCCCTGTAACACCTCACAGATCAGGTCAATTGAGCAAAGATGATCTTCAGTTCCCACAGCTGATGCTGAGGAAGCGTTTGAAGCATTCAAAGCTTGTGTGTCTGTAGTGGAGCTGGTATCCAATCCTACAGGAGCTGAAGCATCCCGTGGTGGCTCTCAAAATGCCAACATCAAAATTGGAATACCCTGGGGACACCTCAGTACATGGGCCGTTAATGGGTTCAACAATACATCTACATCCAGTGGCTCCTCTGATGGTAGCGTTAGACAGAGATCCAACATGCATTCATGTCTGCAGAATAAGCAGCGGAGGACAGGCAAAACACAGTCAATCCAGACTGGTCGGAATGATAGGAACCAAGACTCGCTTAGCACCCGAAGTCGAGATGTGCCCAGATGGAGTACCACACGATCACCGTAACGTTGCTCCAAGAGCATTTTTCCATCTCCTTAATGACTGGGACTTCCATTACATAGCAGAATAATTAAAATCATTATTCCCACTACCAGTAGCAGGACTAGCAGAAGTCCTCCAAAAAAGCTTCCAAATACGGAGTCTATAAAAGCTGGAATCACTCCAAAGACTGACTGAAAGGTGCTTAACAGTCCAGAGCTTATGGTCTTAAATAGTTGTACTTTACCCTTCATATCAGACATGTTAACAATACGCTGTACCATTTTTCCAAAATGGAAAGGGCAGTTAGTTTGTACCTGTGCCTGCATCTCAGCTGAGGACCTTGTAACCTGAAGAACAATAGTCACTTGGGGTGAGGTTAAGGGCACTTCTTTCTGTAAAAACACAGCTTTTATTCGGCTCATAGTATCAAACCGTATCCAGAAAACATTCGACAAAGGCCATAATGGCACCTCCCTTACTGTGTAGGTCGGTGGAAACAATACTTGCATACAACAACTAACCCTGGAACTCACTGTGACAAGATATGCGATGCCTGGAAGCATCCCACAACACTCTTGATCATTCATTATTAAGTAACTCCCATTCAAGAGCAGCCTGAACACCTGATTAATCAAGAATCTGGAGACCCTTTCAACTGAGAGGACAAGCTTACAACTGAACCATTGCAGGCCCTGTGAAGCATAATATCCGGGCAAATGAGAGATCCACTCAAAGAATTCTCGCATCTAAATCTTTATGGTCATTTCCAAGATTCATGGATGAATTCCCTACCCATTGCTTCATAACTGCCTACCTGGTGGTGTTCTAGGCAATATAGAAACTGGAAAGTTTTTAGTGGCAATGTTATATGGCCATAAATGAACCATTCTGAGGACAGTGACTCTGCCATGGTGAAAGGTAATTGGTCTAATTTTTCAATGTGCAGCATTGTATATTTTGCATCCCTTTGTGCCATTGTTGTCTGCTTTTCAGACAGATCATATGCCGAGCACAGAGACGTACTGTTGATATATCGCCAGGGCACATAACCAGAGCGCAGTGATTGTAGCGTCTAACTTAAAGACACAATAGAACGTAACTGTGATTGTCCATGTTGTAAGATAGAAAGATCCTGTTCCATTATATACATAGCAGAAGATACAATGTTGCCCAGGGAATAAATCCTAGATGTCAATGTGGCCATACCATTGTCAACCACAGCCAAAGCCTTTTCAAGGTTAACTCTGTCAATTTCACGTAATGTCTCCACAGCTTGCTGTTGAGAGATTTCCCAAATTTCATTATTAATAGCACAAAGGCAGTATTTCTGACATGACTTTCAGCGAATTAGCAAAAAATCCCTACGATCCATGTCATCTGAGAGTAAGGACAAGTTTTGTTTCCCCTGTGACAGTGTTGAGGTTCTTAGCCAATCTAGGCATAACTCCTCAAAACACCGTATGATGTCACCACCCCCGGATGTTCTTGTTGTACATAACATAAGTCAAGCATATGGATATTAAACCCTTTGGTGGTACCTTTGAATCTTGATTGACACCTATTTGTTTCAATAGGCCAAACTAACCATCCCTTCCCATTGGGGTCTGTTGAGTTCTATGTAATGGTATGCATGATGTTATCTAGTGTACCCTCACCATTTTCTGTAAAATGTTGCCATCCCTCAAAGTGTGATAGCAAGGGCATATTTCTTAGTACCCCAGTCTGATTTTATGTCTTTAGTATATTTTCGAAAGTCAAAACACTGTTCAGACAGTTGGGCTATAAAGAATTCAGAGTATATCAGTTTTGTGTTGGTAAGCATACTTTTCTTTGCAGATGTAGGTGCAAGCTTATAATATTATGTGGATCTGATGTATAAACCCTGAAAAATAAGCAAACTTTTGTGCTATCATTTGTGAACTACCTTTAGGCTGTGTGGGACAATTTTCGCCTTGGAGATATGTGAAAAAATTACGTGGTGACTTGTTTTATGCAGAAAGTGATGACCATAATGTCAATAGCAGTACAGGGAGTCAGCAAACATTTCATTTTTCATAAATGTTGCAGATAGTTCTAAATTAGACAAAATACTATTAACAGTTTAAAAATCCCAATTGTCAGAGTACGTACTGCAGGTGATGATATTATTTAAAGAAATTTTAAATACATGTGGTATTTTTAAAAGTGTAGTGAGACCAAATACATCATATGAAACTCTATCCCAAACTATTCCATCAGTAACTTGAACTGCTGTAATGTTCAGATAGGACAGTCTCTCTGTTCACGATGGGATGACGTATGAGGTTTCAGGGTTTCAGTACCATGTTCACGTCTGTTATTGCAGAGCATCCTGGGAGATAGCGTCCATTCACGATCAAGGAAAAGACAGTCACTAATCCTATCCAGAAGAGTAATAACAGTATTCCAGTGATTATCCAGGGCTGTATCCATGGTGAAAGTAGGTATGTCTTTTTCAGAAAAATATAAAAATCATAAAGTTGTTTTTTGTGGAAACTGGAGCTGGCAGTGACTCAGATTTACTTGGATCCAGAGAAAACATGTTGAAATCGATGAAGTAGCTTGATGCAGTTTGATCTATCTTTGGTAGCACAGCAGGTTTTGTTAAATGGGCAGACGTCTCCAGTAGAGGCATATTGATGTAGATGTTGGTGGTAGGCTGAATTGATACCTGTGTTTCGTTTGGGTTTTGATGTTAAATTTCCATAGGAACGAATTCCATTTTATCATTGGTATCTTCAAATGTTATTAATCTTTCTGTTTGAACTTCCTGTATGGTAGTGAGAGGAGACCAGCGACTACCCAGGAGGCCATGCGGCCTGCTATTCAGTATAGGCCACATAGTGTGGTTTGATCAGATCAATGGAGACATTTTCTGAAATGTTTATATCACCTTCGTGTTCTCCTTCCCCTAATGCATTCACACGTAGCGCCGCAGTGTTTTCTTCTTCAGTCATTGTTGAAAAAGTTTCAAGGAAACTGAAATAAGTTTTATGCACAATAGGAACAATTTTTCCTTCAAGGTTGAATAAACCTACAGCCAATACATAGGATATGCCCACTCCAGACGTCTCTGGGTAAATGTGAGTAGGGATCTCTGAGAAAAGGACAACTAAACTACTCAGATTTGACCGTTAAAAAAGAATCAAACCAATGTTGGTGGCGTCATGTCATGAAGTTCCTATAAATCGATATAGGATCTGCACTTTTAGACAACATAAACTGTGGAATTGGTGTCCAGACGGATTCCAGACACCCCCACTGGGTATGTTCACTTGTATACCTAGCTCACAGTGCCACTGTAGACTCTTCTTACCAAAGAGAAAATAGTTCCTGGCAACTATTGAATATAACAATAACAACCCTAGCCCATGAGGGATTGCGGACAGTACTTTTCGCTCAGTCACTCGTGCTCACTTTGTCTCAGAGAAATACACAGAATTAATGGTAGAGACTTTTTCAATAAATATGTATTGAACCAGCATCATTCTAGTGTAAAATAGGTGTGCTGAAACAACCATAAGACAGAAACAGATATAAATGATTATAAGCACCAACAGAGAAATGGGTGGTAGATTTCTACCATAGTGCTAATACAATGAATATAGGCAGATATATAAATACATGACAATAATAATGAGTACTCCTACGATGCAACCCTAACTAGATGTACGTAAGTGAACCAAGTATGTGTATATATGTAGAGCCAGGAATCCCCCTAGGATAGAGCCAATTCCATTACCTGGTGTGTGAGAATGAAGGACCCTGTCTTGGTCTCGAGATGGACACCCTGCAAGGGATGTCAGACAACTGCATTCTGGAGTGTCTATATGCAGGAACCTCAGCGTCTTGTGTCAGTGTGTCAGCATGGAAGTCTTTCTCCTCTGCTTGCCCCAGCAAAGATATGGTACATATATACCCGAAAGGTACCCTCAGGGGTTTTACCTTGCTGTGTCATGTTGGCTGAGGAGGACGGAAGGATGACCCTTATACATAGTTATTATGCAGAAGATGGTAATGCTGCTTTTTTCTGAGAATCCTCATGCATAATAAATGAGGCTAGTTTCCTGGGAAAACCACACAACATTTATGCAGCACCTAACTAGGTAAAAGGTCAAAACCAAAAACAGTTACGTAGTACAGTGGCAGGGAAATGTAGGTGAAAGGTTAGGTGACTACCCAGGCTTATATTGGGGTACATTACACAACATAACAAGATGGGAAATAGACAATGTGCCCGGCTTTAATTCTCAGTTCCCCTTTTCCCTCACAGGGAATAGTTCATATAGTGGTTCGTGAGCTGAGATAAACACATATCAAGATTCAACTGTCCATATAAAGCCTTGTATTAAACTTCTCTTCAAACAATTGAAAAATGATTTCTTCAATTACTGTAACATTTGCGTCCAAGCTTCCAAATACTTGATCAGAATTCTTCATAACATATTCAAACACAAACAGCAAACTCGCATTTCACCAAAAGGTTTTGCTTCCTCAGGGCTTCATTCAGTGTAGCCCTGAGCCTTTTAACATGTGTTTTGCAAAAAAGTTTTGCTTCTTCAGGGCTGTTAATTTGAGAAGATATTTAGCAATTAGTCCCCTAATAACGACATCACATACCGATTAATTTTAATTGTCGTTTTTAGATGTTGCTTTTATAACAAAAGTAAAGATGAAACCTCTATTACATTTCTAGGCTACATCAACAGTACAATGGAAAATAGATACAAAATAAGCTTATACATAAACAAAATACACATGCATACATAAGGACATATGGGCATGATAGTTGGGGAAAAAGTGCATAGTTTAAGTTCTTAAGTCAGAATATAAAAATTTCTGGTGAGTGAGAACTGACCATCGTAAAGAATCATATCAAATATTCATTTCATTCATCTATATACCTCAAAAATCATGTTTTTAAGGTTGGTTTTTCATCTCACACCTAATAATCTTAAACGTTGTTCTTAATAAAAGTTTTAATAACATAATCTATCATGATTTCAATTCAAAGGCCTCATCCTCTGATCTCAGGTCATAATATCATTTTTAGAGCTAACACCTTATATCCCACTGCCCATTTTACTGTCCATCTTACAGGAAAAGCCCAATTTTAAGCTGACATCACATACTTCATCATCTTAAATATTGACAACTATGTAAATTAGATATACTTTTCTGTACCTTCACTCACTGTGGTACTGAACCTTTTCCTTTCTGTGTACAAACTCCACTTTTCTTTCATACCCAAAAGATCATAATATAATAAAATAAATATATAATTTGTGAAGCCAAATCGAAGAGGAGGTCTCTACAGCTGCAAGTAGCCGGTGAGAGTCCCATCGACACTGACTGTGGCCGGCTACTCATCTCTGCACTGATGACAGGTGACCCAAATAAAATTTGACTGTGTCCTGACTGCAGTGCCAGTACTTCAGTGAGTACGTATGCAGTGCCTTCAAAGTATATGAGTGTGGTAGCTTCTCCTCACTCCACAGGAAGTGCACTGGGAATTTTTTTTAAAAGCACGGGAGACCACTGTTGAGTTTTTTAAAAATGTTTCCATGAATTTGCAGCAAACATTTAAAACAAAAAATTGTGGGACCCCACCACCAGGCCTTGGGGGTCAGGGTATTCCTGCCCTGGCCTCCTCTGTTTTTTTAAAACTTTGAATGGGACTTGGCTGATCCATACAGACACTCACACACCAATGCAGTCACTTACATACCAATTCATAGATCCAGAACACCACTCACACACTCACACAGGTACTAGACAGCTACTCACACACCCACACAGCTACTCTCACACCTAGGTATGCACCCACACACCCGCTCACACACCCATATAGCCCCTCACACACCCACATAATTACTTACTCAGCTAATGACAGACTCACACACAGGCAGTGATACAGTTATATAAATTGTAATAGAATATGTTTGTATTAAATGTCTTGTTGTTTTGTATTGAATGTGTGCTTTTGGGTGGGGACATGTCTGCTGTGGAACCACCTGCAGCATAGCCGAAAAACCCTTTATTTGACCAAGGATTCACAGCATATCCATAGATGCGAGGGAGAAATTAGAAAAAGAGATTTAAAAAAAAAAAAACAGTGTTTGGGAAAATAGTTGGCTCTGAAAAGAGCCTTCCTATTACACTGTGTTGATGATAATAACAAATAGAACAGGATGCAGTCTTTTAAGTTGTTGAGGAACAGCCTCTTGCCTGTAAAATGGACTCTGTCCTTTCGATATATTCTGTCTATGTCAAAGCATACTTTGTTGTGGTATATAGAGCCCATGGCCTAGGAGAAATGCAGAAACAGCCTTATTGATATGTTTCCTAGTTTTCTCTATCAGCGGACAAAATTGGATTGACCACTATGTTGGAAAACACCAAGGTGGTATGTGGGAAAGTGTCATTAATTTACCAAAGTTGTCCTTCATTAGGATTTGTAGTCCTACCCCAGTAATTGTGCCTAGGTCATTGCCACCACAGTGCACAATCATGAGGTCTGGATGTTGGCAATCCACAATGTTTTCACCAAAGACAGTAATGTATGCCACTTTACCGCTCTCTGGCCAACCCAAGTAATGTCTGCATTAGGTAAATCTAGGTCCCTGTCAATGCCATTCTTTCTAGCAATCTCTCTGGCTAAAACACTAAATTACGGCTCAGAATCTAGGCTCTAACCATTTTAGAGACAAGCAGGAGTAGCACACAGGAACAGGCTGCAGTAGAATGAGGCAGTTTTGAAGATAAAAGGCAGTTATAATAGAGGACAGCAAATTAATATAAAATAACTTTTTGGATTGGATGGTGGAGAAGTGCAGAGAACTAAAATTAGGTAGTGACTTTAAGAAAAGAGTAACTAGGTGTGGGATTGAGTCTCGAAAAAGTGATGTTGTTTGTGATATGTTTAGAAATGCAATTAATCAGCCCCACCTCCTGCAGTTAATATGAAACTAGTATGCTGTTGAGAGAAAGTCTTGCGAACGTGTGACCTGCTGGTAGGCAGAGACTATTGGAAACATGGTTACTATGGAAATGGTGATAAAAGAGTGCGGGGGAAGGGAATAAATGAGACTGCAGTATGAAACTGAAAAGCAGATTAGTGTACAAATATTGCTTATTAGGGAGTGTACGTCTTGTAATTGAAAATATTTTACACAATAATAATTTTAATGAAAAGCATTAACAGAAGATTGTTTAATGCTGTTAAGGAATTTCATGTGGATTTGCGGATTCTCCTTGGCACACACGGGGGCGACGCTAAACCCCACGGTGGATCCACAAAAAAATAACCAAATTGGATTTCTTTACAGGAAATATTGGTTAAAAAATAGTGACCATTTAGAAGTGTTATAAGAAAAAAAAGATGAAAGGAAGTCTGTAATTTGCTAAGTACAGGGTTATGAGTGAGAGCACATTGGGAAGGGTCTTTATAATGGGAACTGTTGTACTCAGAATGGAGGAGGATTGGCGTATTTCTAATTGGAGATTTGAAGTAGAAAACAGATGTTAACAGATATTAAAATAAAAGTTGGACAACAGCAAAGATAATTTGCAGGGATGATAATTAGGTTGGACTATTAAAAGGTATATTTAAAAAAATAACTATGAGTGCATATAAGCTGAAAGAAAATGTATTGCTTCTAGACATTACAGTAAAAAAATATAAAGTAAGCGGCAAAAGAGGAAGAGGAAGTGCTGTACAGGAAATATACTTATTTAATTAGGCCTGTATGAATTAATGTGTTTGAAATTAGACGTGGGTGGTTGCTTATAGTATGTAATTTGATAATATGTCATTTACACTTACTCATACAGTCAGGCAAGCATTTACACATCCATTTACACTCCCAGAAAAGCACCTATGTGCCCACTGCTCAAATAGTCAGACAGTGAATTACACACTCAGTCACATACCCATAAAAGCATTCACACACCCATTTACTCACCTATACATGCACTTATATAGTCCTTCACTAAACCATGCAAGCACTGTCACACACACTCACCAACTCAAACAACTATACAGACATTCATGTACCCAGCACTGAGGAAGTAAGTTATAAATGCCCTTGCACACCATTACACCCATTTATACACATTCCTAGTTACAAAACCATACAATCACTCACACACCCTGTCACTTACACATCCACTCATACACCCACACAGCACTTATGTATCGACAACTAACAGAGCCACTTGCATACACAGTTACACACACACTAACAGCCAGTTACAATCCATACAGACACTTACATATCCATTTAGACAGAGTCACTAACACACCCAGTCACACACCCACACAGCTACTTACACATCCAGTGACACCCCCACAGATGCACGCATACACTCACTCACATATCCACTCAACTACTCACACACCCAGTCATCCACTCATACAGCCATTTATATACCCATTTATACACCCATAATTAGACACTTGTACAGCCTATTACACAGTGACATAACCACTTATATAGTTTATCTTTTGCTTACAATATGTAATCTAATAGTACATAATGTAAAATTAAATGTATTCTATATTTGCTTTTCAGATATCTACTTGTGTTTAAAGAGAATTGGTAAGTGGAACGGTGGGGTGAAAAACAAAATTAACAATTATGATTGTTGACAGCATCCATAAACTGGGAAACAGGTTACATTTTTAGTGTAACTGGCATATGGCATTTGCCACAATCAGTCACCATGTCGTGCAGTTTTGGTGAAACAGCGGGATTGGAAATCATCTGATCAGGTGGTAAGGGTCCCACAGATACTAAAGCTGCTGATGATCATGGATCATCTTCTCTGTCTCATCATCCTATAATACGTCCTTGCATGTATGATTTTCCGGTGTTTTCACAATGGAAAACGGGTTGCAGAGCCTGGTCTGCAGCCAGGCACTGTGACCAACCCTGAATGTAGCCAAACCCATGCCATGCTTGGCCTGTGGCCAAGCCCTGTGGCAAACCCCCTAAAGGCAGTCCATACATGGGCCCCCTCCCTGGGCCTTTTTTTGGCACAGTGGACTCCATCCCCTGTGGCCTAGTGTATATTTTAGGGGAAGGGGTGTACGAGGGGGCCCCACTCCAAGGGATGCTTTTTGCACCAGGGACCACATTCCCTTAATGGGGGAGAGGGCTTGCAGCTCCCCCTCCCTGGCTTGATTTTGGTCCCAGGGACCCCATCCCCAGGGGCCCTGCAAATTGTGTAGATAAGCGGAGCATGTGTCCCCCTCCCTAGGCTGATTGTGGCCGGGAGAGCCAATCCCCAAGCCAACAGCCTTAATTAGGGACCCAGCACCTTTTTTTAAATTGGGGAGGGGGGCCCCCCTTCCTCCATGGACTGATTTTAGCCCCTGGTCCCAAACTGCCAGAACCCGGCCAGTATCCAAAAGGGAAGGAGGGCTGCGGATGACCCCAGTGGCCCCATCTGGCTCTCACCCACAGAGAGTAGCTAAATAGGCTGCTCCTTGTGGACGTGGGCAATATTCAAATCTGTTACCCTGCCCACATCAGTGCGGGTCCGCTAACAGATGGCAGGACCATTTTTAAAGCTCCCGCCAGCTGGGTGAGGACTTCATGTTTGCTCTCACTTGTTGGGAGCGTTAAAATTGCTCCTGTCAAGCGAGAGCAACCACAGGTATTACCTGGGGACTTAGCAGGAACTGGCTCTTGGAGATGGGGTCCCGAGGGCCATTAATTGTCCCATCTTTTTTGAAATTGCAGCTGAGACTCAGGGATGTGTTTCCAGGGGCCAAAATCAGTCCGGGGATGGGGGCTGTATGCCCCTCTCTCCATATTAACTTTGGCCAGATCGTGGATGTGGGTGCATTTCCACCTCCCACTTTACAATAAGGCTGGGCTGCAGGTGATGGGATCCCCAGGGCCATAATCAGCTCAAAGAGGGGGCTGCATGGTCCCCCTCCCCTTCTCAATATCTTCCAGACTCTGGGGACCCCGGGGCTGAAATCAGCCTGGAAGGGGAGGCCATGGGTCCCCCTCTCAGTTAATTTTAAAGGCTGAGCCCTGGGGGATGTGGTCCCAGGGGCAGAAATCAGCATTGGAGGGAGGCCTCATGGCCCGCATCATTACTAATACATGCAAAAACAAAAACAACAATTGATGGTCAGAATGCAGAACAATGGCATACATTCACCTCAGTACAGAGATCTGGGCCATAATCCATTGTTTTTTTGCTCACCATGCCATTCCATTTCGAACCCAGCCATATGCAAATCAGTCTTGACCCTGTGCCCAACGGGAACAGTCCAGCCCGAACTGCCAGGCCAGGTCCTCCCTGAACTGGAAACAAGCATCCTAGGACCGGTTTCAGGGTTTCACCCCTCATCAGCCAGGATAGCTTGACTCCAGTGGCATGGAGAACACAGAACCCAAGTCTGGGCATACCCTAAGTTGGCAGGGTATGCCCAGACTTTGGGTTCCCTGCTCACTTTGCCACTGATTTAAGCTGGTCTGGCTGAAGAGAGGTGTTACCCCGAAATCGGTCCCAGAATGCTTGTTTTCCATCCAGGGAATATGTGGCTTGGAAATTTGGGCTGGACTGTTCCCATGAGGCACAGGCCCAAGACTGATTTAAATATAGCTGTGCCTGAACTGGGGTGGCGAAGTGAGCTAAAGAATGATGATGGATTCAATCCAGATCTGTGACTGAGCATGAGTGTCTGAAAAGTTACTGCGCTCCGCCCATCATCTCCTTGCGTTTGCTTAATTACTAATACAGGCAGGACTAATTTTAAAGGCCAGGACCCACGGAATAGGGTCCCTAGGGTGGCAGTTGACCCAGGGAAGGGGGCTGTGTGTTCCCTCTCCTACTTTATAATAAAGCTTGGCCCCAGGGGATGGGGTCTCTGGGGCCAAAATCTGGTCAGGGAGAGAGGTCATGTGTCCGTCTCCCTTTCTTAATATTGCCAAGCCTCAGGGTTGGTGTTCCCGGGCTGATATCACACTAGGGGCTACATGCCCCCTCCCCTTTTTAATTGTGGCCGGGTCCTTGGAATCAGGTCTCTGGGTCCAAAATCAGTGGAGGATGTGGGCCGTGTTTCACTCTCCTACTTTATAATAAAGCTTGGCCCCTAGGGATGCGGTCCCTGGAGCCAAAATCAGCTTAGGGAGGCAGGTGACGCATCCCCCTCCTCTTCTCAATATTGGCCAAGCCTCCGGGATGGGGTTCTGGGGCTGAAATCAGCCTGTGGGGGAGACCACATACCCCTTTCAGTTAATTTTAAAGGCTTTCTAACAAAGGGTGGGGTCCCCGGGGCACTATTGGCATGGGAGGTGGGGCCATGCGGCCTCCTCCTCCCTACTTATAATTAGCTGGGCCCTAGGGGATTAGGTCCCTGGGGCCAAAATAGGCCCGAGGAGGTGGTCCATGCACGCCCCCCTCTCCCCAGATATATTTATTAATATCCCTTAGGACCTGCCACACTCGGGCAGCATAAAAAAAACACAAATAGTAGACCGCATTTGTTTTCATTTTGCCATGGATCTGCAGATCATCTGCAAATTTGTAGCAAAACAAAAACAAATTATCATTGACCCCAGGCCTAGGAGTTCAGAATATTCCTACCCTACCCCTTTGTGGGGTTTCTTTGCATTTTTTTGGGACTCAAGTCGAGTTCCAAGTCCCAAGATGACTATCACCAATTCCTGGTTGAAGTGCTGACAGCTAATCAGATCTCAGCATGAGGTTTGTCAGATCTGCAGACCCTCCACTACCCTAGATATACATAAATATTTTTTCTTTAATAGCTTCAATACTGCTGAATGGATTTATGTCAAATTACAAAAAGAGATTTTTCTGGACCAAGACATAGCTTTCTGCCATACTTGGTGTAATTCTGTTTAGCGGTTCGGGCTGTAGTCGTGTCTGTAAGCCCTATGGAAAACTGCATGGGTAAAAAGCGTTTTGTGTTCCCCCTTTTTCTCGACCCTCGCTTGACGAATCACTCCAAAACTTTCTAGACAGCAGCTGACGTGATTAATGATAAATAACCTGTACTTGTAAAGCGACATCTAATGCCCCCTAAGAGTCTCAAGGCGATTGGGGCCATTGGGGAGATTAAGTGAGATATTACCCAGAGTCATATGATGTTGGGCTAATTTGTCTCTGGCACTGGGGATTGAACCGTGAGCCCTGGGCTCTGGATTCAGCCACCCTAGCCACTGTGCCACACCTCTCCCAAGTGAGTGTCAAACTAGTTATGAAAGTTTCGGGAAGATATGTCAAAAAGTGTATATCCTATGGAAACTAGGTCCTAACTATAACTATATGTATACATAAATATATTCATTTATTTATTTTTGGGGAAACGGTCCTCTCTGCAGGGTTGCCCCAAACTATATTCCTTCCTTCTCACTTTTTTGCTGAATTCATTTTTTTTGGTGTTAAGACTGTGCACTTTACTACTGCTGACCAGTGCTGAAGCGTTTGTGTTCTTTCCTGAACAAAAGGTAGAGACAGCCACCATGTTGTTTTAAGGCCACTTTCCCTGTGTTCTGGATAACAGATTTAGATATAGGTTACTATTAGAGTGTATTTACCCCTAGCTATTACCACTTAATTAAAATGGTAATAGATAGGTATAAATTCTATATAGTTTCTATATATTTAAAACAAATTCACTTCCAAGGAGATACCGCAGTACTTAAAAATAAAAAAGTTTGCATAGGTAATACATTTTTAAAAACTATCTAATACACTATATTTAAAAAATATAGTGTACTATAGTGTATTTTTTATTTCAACAAATTCAAGTCTTTATAAAAGAATAAGAGTATGGAGTATAGTGGAAATACCAAGCAATTGCGGTGCACCTTAAAAGAAATTAAAAAAAGAACAGTACATTTCCTAAAATAAATGGTATTTCCTAGGTACTAGCACAGTACTTCACAAACCTTTACACCAATATAAAAATATAGAAATCATTGCCCTTACCTCTTAACACTTTATGAAAGTGGTAATAGTACTGAATAATCATAAAAAATCCGACTTATGTATAATTAATGCTCTAGCACTTTGTCGTCAGCATGTATCACAGTACCATCAAGTTACAGCTTAAAACCACGGCACAAAATATAATGAAGGGCCAGATGTATTATTGTAATATGTCACCCTTGCATTATGTGTGGTCTTGCATGGGCAATGCAATACTTGAGTTGCATTTAGAAGACAACACATGGCCACAATGCTTGGCCCTGCATTGCTTGGTAAATCTGAGAAACTGCAAGGCAAAGCAAATCACGGACTTGTGTTAATCTGTATACCATATGTACATTGGTACGCCACGCCACTGTACAACACCCCACTGTTCGCCACTCAAGGGTATGACACTCCACTGTACGCCACCCTACTGTTCGCTCCTCCAATGTAAGCTATTCCACTGTGCGCTTCTGTACTCTGCTATTTAACTGTATGCCACTCGATGCTACGCCGCTCCACTCTATGCTATTCCATTATATGTTACCCCAGTGTAAGCTACCTGGGTCTATGATACATCACTGTATTCCACTCCACTCTACATCACTCCATTTTATGCTATTCTACTGTTCGTTACTCTACTCTGCTTCTCCACTGTAGCTCTCCCACTGTATGCAACTACACGTTACCCCACTCCACTCTATGCCACTCCACTGCACACTACTCCACGCTATTCCACTGTACACCACTCCAATCTGTGCTATTTAACAGGATACCACTCCACTCTATGCTGTTTCACTGTACCCAGCTCCACTGTACCACACTCCACTCCACTTTATGCTATTCCACTGTATGCCATTTCAATGTACTCTACTACACTCTATGCCCCTCGACTGTATGCCACTCAATTCTACATCACTCCATTCTATGCTTTTCAAATGTACAGCACTCCACTGTATACCACTCCACTCTAATCCACTGTACTCCATTCCACTATATGCACCTTATTATTATTATTATTATTATTATGCGTTCTTATATAGCGCTCGATTACCCGTAGGCATCTCGGCGCTTGCCTTGGGAACCCGTCCTGGCTTCCCCAAGGTGAAAGCCAGGCATCCCGCCGCGGGGGGGGGGGCCGTAGTGGAGATTAAGCAGGCTAATGCCCGGAGCTGCAGAGTGTGAACCCGTGATTCGAGTAGGCACCGAAACGAGAATTATCGAGTCCGTGGATATTTGGGCACAAGACCCTGCCGCGTTGGGAATTGAACCCTGGTCCCAGGTCTGACCTCTGCTTCAGGGTCTGCCTCCTCTAACCAGTGAGCCACACTTCTCCACCTTAACTGTACACCACTTCAGCTTATGCCATTCCACTCTTCAATATTCCACTGTATGCCAGTCTACTCTATACCTTTCCATTCTACACTATTCCATTGTATTATTATTAGTATTATTATGCATTCTTGATATCGCGCTTGGCTATCCGAAGGCGTCCCAGCGCTCTAAGCCACAACTATATATATCCAGTATATCTATATATATCTATATGTATATTTATATATATATTCACTGAAAAAACCATAGGTTTCAGCCATGTTATAGTTAGGAATTAGCATTTAAAAAACCTTAGAAATTCACTGAAAAAAACAAAGGTTTCACACATGTTATAGTTAGCTGGACATTTCACTCATACAAAACCATTGAAATTCCCCAGTCATAGTTAGTTCAGCTAACTATAGCTTGCGCGCCCGCAATGCACTGCTGATGACGTCACATATTACATCACTCATGACATGGTCAGTGACACCACACATGACATCACTGATGACATCTCAAATGACATCACTGATGACATCATCCAATGAATGTGTGTCTTTCTGAAAAATACATATTTTTTATATATGTATATTTAAAGGTCGATGGAAGAATAAATGGGTAAATAAGTGTCTAAATGGATGTTTTTTTTGTAAAATTGATTGTATAACTGACTTATTAAGTATATCTTAGTGAATACATGTATTAGCGAGTAATGTTTAAATATGTAAATATCTGTATCAGTGTCTCACATTGGGGCCCATTAGGATGATGGTCGGCCTGGCGGGGGCGATCCAACCGCTATTGTTGCCGGAATGACCCCCTGCCATATTAGTATGGCAGGGGGGTGCGTGGCGGATGGAAAGACCGTCCGCGCTTTTCCGCCCCGGTCGTCTTGCCAATTGCAGGCCCCCAAAGACTCTGGGGGTGGGGGTGCACATGGAGGGTACCTACGGTACCCCCTTCATTTCAAAGGACAACGTGGCAGGCACCGCGTGGTGCCTGTCACGTTGTGCTTTGAAATGCACAACATATATTTTTGACATTGAGGTGGGCGGTGCATTCAACACCGCCCGCCGCAATGTTAAAAATACAGGATGCACCCGCCACTGTGGCGGGGCATCCTAATTCCCCCACGGGACCCTCGCCCTTGTGGCTGGCCAGTCCCGTCATCCTAATGACCCCCTTTGTGTATAAGTGGCTGCATGGATTGGTGAGTAGCTACATGAGTGTCTATACGGGTTATTAGTTGTTTTTTGAGTATCAGAATGTGTGTCTGTATGGTTTGGTGGGGGGTATTACTTAGCGCTCAGATGCATGAATGACTGACTTACTGTTTGTGTGTGTTTTGAAGACAGCATGTGTGCAGGACTGTATGGGTGTATGAGTGTGTGTATGGGTGTGTTAGTGAGTGAATGACTGTCTCAATAGTATCTTTATGAGTAACTATATATGTTTTAAACTTGTATATGTGAGTATTGATGTATATAAGTGAGTATATGTGAGAATGAGAGATTGGAAGAGTTCCTGTATAAATAAGTATGTGTTTCTATAACTGATTGTTTAAGAGAGTAAGTATGTGTACGTTTCTGTAGAAGTAAGTGTAGTGGTGTGTGTATAGCTGTATATGCAAGTAAATGGATGTTTGATAGTTTATTTGCATGTGGGAGTGACCGCTCAGCCCTCCACAGGGCTTGGTCGTCCCACTCACTGCTGCCGCTCCTGCCTGCCTTTGCCGCCTCCTGCCTGCAGATTCCTTCGCTCGCTGCCCGCTGCTCCTGGGAATTTCCCGCTGCTCCTGGGAATTTCCCGCTGCCCGCTGCCCGCTGCTTCTTGGAATTTCCCGCCGCTGCCTCCCTGCGGCCCCGCCCCCCTGTGATTCCATTCGCCGCCCTGCTCCCGCCACCCAGCTGCTCCTCCCTCCCGGCTCCTTACTTATGACGCCCCCAGAGCGACCGCGCAGCGGACGCGCGTAGCGGGAGCGCCGATTGAGCGCCGAAGGTGCGCCAAAGGTAAGCCCGTCTGCGCCCGTCCGCACCTGGCCCGCGCCCAGCGCCAGGACCCCTAGCCCTCCCCGCCGAGGCAAGACGACCCGACTGACCTACGACGCCGCCACTCTCAACGCACTCAATGCCGGCCGGACCCACGCCTGCTGCCGAGCCACCACGAGACGCACCCACGGACCCTTCACCTGCTGCACCTGCAAGTTCACCTGCCTCCGAACCTGCCCCGCACCCGCCAAGACAAACACCAGCAGCAACCACCTCAAGTGCATCCTGATCAACACCCGCTCCGTCCACAGACACGCCGTGGAATTCTGGAACCTCCTCGACGCTACATCACCAGACGTCGCCTTCCTCACGGAAACCTGGATGAACGCCTCCTCTGCACCCGACATCGCCATCGCCATCCCGGACGGGTACAAGATCATCAGGAGGGACCGCATCAACCAGACCGGAGGTGGCATCGCCATCGTCCACAGGAACACCATCCGCATCACGACCGACGCCAACGACTCCTTCGCCACAGCCGAACATCTCCACTTCCAGATTCACACCGACCCTAAGACGACCCTCAGAGGCACCCTCGTCTACAGACCCCCGGGACCACGCACACAATTCAGCGAAGACATCACAGACTTCACCAGCCCGCACGCCCTCCCCTCCACTGACTACATCCTCCTCGGGGACCTCAACTTCCACCTGGAGAACAGCAAGGACCGCAGCACCACCGCCCTGCTGGAAAACCTCGCCAACCTCGGACTCAAGCAACTGGTCAACACCCCCACCCACTACGCCGGCCACACGCTTGATCCCGTCTTCTCTTCCAGCAAGTACATCACCTTCAGCCACGCCACCGGACTCCACTGGACCGACCACAGCTGCGTCCACTTCAGCTTCAAAAGATCCACGACCCACCACCACCCGCAACAGGTACCTCACAGGAATTGGAGCAAGATCACCGCAGACCAGCTAACCACCTCCCTCAGCCAGAGCCCACCCGCCAACACAACGGACCCCAACGAAGCAGCCCGCAACTTCACACAGTGGCTGACCGCCTGCGCCGACGACCTCGCGCCACTAAAGAACCCTCCCAGTAGACCCAGAAGCAAGAAGGCATCCTGGTTCACCGACGACCTCAAGGACTCCAAGAAGACCTGCCGCACCCTCGAAAAAGCCTGGCTCCTCGACCGGACCACCGACAACATGACCGCCCTCAAACACGCTACCCGCAAGCACCATCAGCTCATCCGCACCACCAAGAAGAAATCCCTGAAGGAACGACTGGACAACAACGCCCAGGACAGCAAAGAGCTCTTCACTATCGTCAAAGAGTTCTCCAACCCCAGCTCCGGCACCAACGACATCACTCCGTCACAAGACCTCTGCGACTCCCTCGCCTCGTTCTTCCACCGCAAGATCGCCGACATCCACAACAGCTTCGGCGCCCCACCCACGCACCCAACCGTCGAACCAATGCCCCCCACCGCCACCCTTCGCACCTGGACCACGGTGACCACCGAAGACACAGCCCGCACGATGAACACCATCCACTCCGGATCACCGATCGACCCCTGCCCACACCACGTCTTCAACAGGGCCGACTCCACCATCGCACCCCAACTCCGGAACGTCATCAACGCCTGCTTCAACACCGCCACCTTCCCGGAGAGCTGGAAGCACGCCGAGATCAGCGCCCTCCTGAAGAAACCTACAGCGGACCCCACCGATCTCAAAAACTTCCCCCCCATCTCGCTCCTCCCTTTTCCTGCTAAAGTCATCGAGAAGATCGTCAACAGACAGCTGACTGCCTTCCTCGAGACGAACGGATCCCTCGACCCCTCGCAGTCCGGCTTCAGAGCCAACCACAGCACCGAGACCGCCCTTATCGCAGCCACCGACGACATCCGGACCCTGCTCGACAAGGAGGAAACAGTGGCCCTCATCCTCCTGGACCTCTCCGCTGCGTTCGACACGTCTGCCACCGCACCCTAGTCCAGCGCCTCAGCAACATCGGTATCCAAGAGAAGGCACTGGAGTGGATCATCTCGTTCCTCGCCGGAAGAACACAAAGAGTCTGCCTCCCCCCGTTTCGCTCCGAGGCCACCGAAGTCATCTGCGGCATCCCGCAAGGATCTTCACTCAGCCCCACCCTCTTCAACATCTACATGAAACCTCTCGCAGCCATCGCACGCCAGCACAACCTCAACATCATCTCTTACGCCGACGACACCCAGCTGATCCTCTCCCTCACCAGAGACCCCGACACCGCCAGAACCTGCCTACACGAAGGGATGAAAGACGTCGCCAAGTGGATGAAGGACAGCCGCCTGAAACTAAACTCGGATAAGACGGAAGTCCTCATCCTGGGATCTTCGCCCTCCGCCTGGGTCGACTCCTGGTGCCCCCCATCCCTGGGCACCGCACCCAAGCAAACCGACCACGCACGCAACCTGGGCTTCATCCTGGACCCCTCCCTCTCGATGACCAGACAAGTCAACGCCGTCTCCTCATCGTGCTTCAACACCCTGCGTATGCTTCGCAAGATCTTCCGCTGGATCCCAACCGAGACCAGGAAGACTGTCACCCAGGCACTCGTCACCAGCCGACTGGACTACGGAAACGCCCTCTACGCCGAAACCACAGCCAAGTTACAGAAAAGACTCCAGTGCATCCAGAACGCCTCCGCCCGACTCATCCTGGATGTCCGCCGACGCAGCCACATCTCCAGCCACCTGAGGAACCTGCACTGGCTCCCCGTCGACAAGAGGATCACGTTCCGGCTCCTCACCCACTCACACAAGTCTCTCCACGACCTGGGCCCCAAGTACCTCAACGACCGCCTGACCTTCTACACGCCCACCCGCCAGCTACGGTCCACCAGCCTCGCCCTCGCAGCCGTACCACGCATCCGAAGAGCCACCGCCGGAGGAAGATCCTTCTCTTACCTGGCTGCCAAGACTTGGAACTCCCTCCCCATCCACCTTCGGCTGACCCAGGACCATCTCGCCTTCAGGAAACAACTCAAGACCTGGCTGTTCGAGCAGTAGCATACCCCTCCCCCCAAGCGCCTTGAGACCCTCCCGGATGAGTAGTGCGCTATACAAATGGCATGATTGATTGATTGATTGATTGTGTGTGAGTAACTCTATGGATGAGTATCGGTGTGTAAGAGTGACTATATAGAACTGTTGGTGAATGAGTGGATGTGGATGTAGATGTTGGAATTACTGAATAGGTTGTTGCAACTGGTATTGGTATCTCCATTTTTTTGAAAATTTTTGTTTATATTTTTGAATGTGTGTATCTATGGTTATATTAGGGTGAGAGGAGGTCTGCCACTCTTTCACAAGGATGATGTCATCAGTGATGCTATCAGTGATGTCATTTCAGATGTCATCAGTGATGTCATAAGTGTTGTCACTGACCATGTCATGAGTGACGTAATATGTGACGTCATCAGCAGTGCATTGCGGGCGCGGGAGTTATAGTTAGCTGAACTAACTATAACAAGGGAATTTCAATGGTTTTGATTGAGTGAAATGTCCAGCTAACTATAACATGTGTGGAAGGAAATTCAAGTTACTGGTAAGTATGGTTAAAATTACTTTTCAGGATCAGTACTGGGCTAAAAGATGCAGCACTGAGGTATCTCCTGATAACAGGTGAGTAATTCAGAATTCGTAGTTTGGCTGATTTTAGAGGAATATTTTAAAGTTCAAAAACTCCACACTTATAAGAATTTCCAAGTGAAACCAGTCAATGGCAGCCTATGGAAGGAAATTCAAGTTACTGTAAGTTTGGTTAGAATTACTTTTCAGGATCAGTAGTGGGCTGAAAGATGGAGCACTGAGGTCTCTCCTGATAACAGGTGAGTAAATCGGAATTCGTAGTTTGGCTGATTTTAGAGGAATTTTTTTAAATTCCAAAACTCCACACTTAAAAGAATTTCATAGTGAAACCAGTCAATATTAGACTATGGAAGGAAATTCAAGATACTGTAAGTATGGTTATAATTACTTTTCAGGATCAGTAGTGGGCTTAAAGGTGCAGCACTGAGGTCTCTCCTGATAACAGGTGAGTAAATCGTAATTCGTAGTTCGACGGATTTTAGAGGAATTTTTTAAAGTGCCAAAACTCCACACTTAGAAGAATTTCCAAGTGAAACCAGTCAATGTTAGCCTATGGAAGAACATTCAAGTTACTGTAATTATGGTTAGAATTACTTTTCAGGATCAGTAGTGGACTGAAAGTTGCAGCACTGAGGTCTCTCCCGATAACAGGTGAGTAAATCAGAATTCGTAGTTCGGCTGATTTTAGAGAAATATTTGTACGTTTCAAAAATAGACACGTAGAAACTTTTCTGATGAAAACCACACAATAGATTCCTATGGAAGGAAATACAAGCTATTGGTAAGTACACTTAGATTTACTTTTCAGGGTCCGTATTGGGCTCAAAGATGCAGCACTGATGTCTCTCGTGATAACAGGTGAGGAAATCGGAATTCGTAGTTCGGCTGATTTTAGAGGGATATTTTGCTCAATAGTGAAGGAAGGGGGCGTGGCCTGAGGTGACATGTGTGCAATCATACCCTGTGTCGTGTTTTAAGTTGGGGAATTAATTCCTCTTCAATCCTGAGGTCCCCTGTGGGCCAACTAGCCCACCAGGTACCTCAAGTATGCGCCAGGGAGCTGCATTGCAGAGAGGTGTTAGAGGCCATGCCCCCTTTGTATAACACTCTGCAACTCAGCTCTGTGGCGCTTACTAGAGGTACCTGTTGGGCTAGTTGACCCCTAGGGGACCTCTGGATTGAAGCGGAATTAATTCCCCAACTTAAAACGCGCCACAGGGCATTTTTGCACACATATCACCCCAAGACCCGCCACTACCTTCACCACTGTGCAAACGCGCCCCGTAGCACGTTTTAAGTTGGGGGATTAAGTCCCATTGAATACTGGGAGTCCCTGGGGGCCAATTAGCTCACCAGGGACCTCCAGTATGCACCAGGGGGGCTGCGTTGCAGAGAGGTGTAAAAAGAGGCGTGGCCTCATTACACCTGTCTGCAACGCAGCCCCCTGGCGCGTTTCCAGAGGGGAAACTAAATCCCCTTGAATACTGGGAGTCCCTGGGGGCCAACTAGCCCACCAGGAACCTCCAGTATGCGCCATGGGGCTGCGTTGCAGAGAGGTGTATAAAGGGGCATGGCCTCATTACACCTCTCTGCAACGCAGGCCCCTGGTGCGTTTCCAGAGTGGGAACTAAATCCCCTTGAATACTGGGGTTCCCTGGGGGCCAACTAGCCCACCAGGAACCTCCAGTATGTGCCAGGGAGCTGCCGGGCAGAGAGGTGTAAAAAGGAGCGTGGCCTCATTACACCTCTCTGCAACGCAGCCCCTGGTGCATTTCCAGAGGGGTAACTAAATCCCCTTGAATACTGGGGGTCCCTGGGGGCCAACTAGCCCACCAGGAACCTCCAGTATGCACCTGGGGGCTGCGTTGCAGAGAGGTGTAAAAAGGGGCGTTGCCTCATTACACCTCTCTGCAACGCAGCCCCCTGGCGGGTTTGCAGAGCGGGAACTAAATCCCCTTGAATACTGGGGGTCCCTGGGGGCCAACTAGCCCACCAGGAACCTCCAGTATGCGCCGGGGGGCTGCGTTGCAGAGACGTTTAATGATGCCTCGCCCCTTTTAATACCTCTCTGCAACGCAGCACCCTGGCACATACTGGAGGTTCCTGCTGGGCTACTTGGCCCCCAGGGACCCCCAGTATTCAAGGGGAATTACTTCCCGCTCTGCAAATGCGCCAGGGGGTGCGTTTGCAGAGTGGTGCAGGGAGGGGGCGCGGCCTCCTCCCCGATCCCGCTTTTTAAAAAAATAAATAAATTAAGAAGGGGGCTGTGTAGCCACCCTTTCTTTTTCTTTTTTTTGGGCCCTGGGGACCCCATCCCGCAGGGCCTGACCCACAAAATGTGTTTTATTTTTTAACGAGAGGGGGCCGCGTGGCCCCCCTCTCGTGGCTAATCCAGGCCACGGGGACCCCATCCCCCGGGGCATGCCACATTTTTTTTTAATTTTCCTCAGGCCACTCAAGGCCCCGGGGACCCCATTCCCCGGGGCCGGCCTACATCCTTTTTTAAAACAATTGTATTATTTTGGGAGGGGGGCCGCGTGGCCCCCCTCCCGGGCCACTTCCGGCCCCAGGGACCCCATTTCCCGGGGCCTGGCCCTCTCCGTTAGGGACCGTGGGGGGTCCCCAAGCCCCCCATGGTCCCTTCCAGCTCCCCACATCCTGCGGGAGCCGGCATTGCTTTTCTACTTGAGGAGCAGCTAACATGCTGCTCCACATGCAGGAAAGCAATTGGCTTTGGTTTTTGAAAGAGAAAGCAGGTTTCCTGCTCTCTCTTTCAAAAACCAAAGCAGTTTGCCCTACCATAGCAAACAGCAGTGTCCCAGGAGTGGGCACCCTGGGACACTGCAGGAACTGGCCCTGGGGGGGTGGCGGTCCCCAGGGCCATCTCAGGCTCCAGGAGGGGGCCGCACAGCCCCCTCCCATCATTTGTAAAGCCTCGGGGGGTGGTGGTCCCCGGGGCTTGGGGGTCCGTCACGGACCCCCAATTTAAATATGTAGTGTCCCGGGGAGGTGGCAGTCCCCAGGGCGTATGGGGGGCTTGAGCCCCCCACACAGGTTTTTATTTTTCATTATTCTATAAAGAAGCTCCGGGGGTGGTGGCCCCTGGGGCTGCAGGGGGGCCGTGAGCCCCCTGCATACTTCATATTAAAGCCCCGGGGGTGGCGGTCCCCGGGGTTCTGGGGCCTTAGAATCCCCCCGATCATTATACAATTAGGCCCTGGGGGGTGGCGGTCCCCTGGGCTGCGGGGGGGGGCCGTGTGCCCGCTCGCTATATTTTGTACTTTCCCCCGGGGGTGGCGGTCCCTGGGGCAGTGTGGGGGGGATTCCCCCCATACTTTATTTGTATAAAGCCCCCAGGATATGGCCTCCGGGGGCTAATTTCCATTAAAACGCAGAAGCCCCGCTTCGTTTTTTTTTGGTATCGGCAGGGTACGCGTACCCTACGCGTATCCCGTGATTTTTAAAACAATGTTTGGGGCCTTGGGGGTCCTTGTGGGACCCCCTAAGCAGGCCTAGGTGGTCAGGGTGTTTCTACCCTGCACCCTTTTCGCGTTTTTCACGTTTCTTTTTCTGTTTTCTAGTGCCTCGGTTCTACCGAGGCACAAGATGGCTGCCAACACTTCCTGGTTTGGAGTGTTGACAGCCAATTAGCATAAAGCTCGTGCTCGAGAGGGTACACGTACTGTACGCGTACCGTACTTCGTCTATAGATATATCTATGATTTTACTTTTGATTCTCTCAGAAACTACTGAACGGGTTTACACCATTGAACAAAAAGCATGATCTGCGAACCAAACTCTACCTTTTTGCCAAATTTGGTGGAATTCCGTTTAGCAGTTCGGGTTGTAGCCGTGACTGACGGTCCCTATGGAAAATTGCATGGGGAAAACACGTTTTGGGACCCCCCTTTTTTCTCAGCCCCCGCTTCACGAATCACCCTGAAACTTTCAGGGAAGGAGCGGAGTGCCCCATCTTCTTTGAGATTTTCGTGAAGATTCATCAACCGGCGCCAAAGTTATTCCAAATAGAAGGTTGCGGATTTCCTATCGAAACTAGGTCCTAACTATAACTACCTACTGGCGACCGCCAATTGGTAATCTATCTACATATATATCTATATAAGATCTGTATATATGCCACTCACCTGTGTGCAACTCTACTCTATAACACTCCACTGTATGCTATTCCACTCTACCCCACTCTACCCCACTCCACAGTACGCCACTCCAGTCCAGGCCAATCTACTATTTTCCATTACACTTCCACTTCCACTTCCCTGAACGCTACTCCACTGTACATCCCTCCACTCTGCACCATTCCATTCTATGCCATTCCACTGTACACCACTGCACTCTGTGCTATTCTACTGTGTGCCACTTTACTCCACAGTGCTCTATGCCACTCTATACTACTCTACTATAGGTTATTCCATTTTTCGCCACTCTACACCACTACACTGGACTACAATCCACCATATCCCACTCCACTGTACACTCTTCCACTGTGTGCAACCCCACTCTATGCCACTACATTATATTCTATTCCACTCTACCCTACTCCACTGTATGCCGCTACAATCTAAGCTACTCCACTATACTATACTATACTATACTTTATTAACTGTACAATTAATTAAAATCATTACAGTAAAAAAGAAAAGAAAGAAAGAACGATTCATATATAAACACTAAAAAACACTAAAAAACAGTGATTACAGACTTGTTTGCTTAATAAAATATGGTACTTCTGTACTAAATAAACTCATTTACTAAATAAAAATTCAGCACCCCTGTCTGAGTCCCGCATAGTTGGCCTTTCCCCAGCTTTTGTGCCCTGAGGTTGGTCTGTATTAGTGAGCACTTGAGCTGGCCACTGTGGCGCACTAAGTGTCTTGCAAGGGACGTTTCTTTCTTTGGTGGGCGTACGAGTGGGGCACTGTCAATGGTACTGCGTAAAGAGATCCCATCAGCTTTAGTCTGCAGAGTTTGCCGTGGGCTTCCCCTGGGTTATACTACTTTCGTTAGCGACTTTTAGGGCTAACCTGATTTGATGAACAAATTTCGCCAGTCTCGCTAAGGTCATTGTGTTGGTGGTTGACAGACACAAGGCTGATGCTTCGCTGCATGACTTTATACTCTTATTGAGGCAAAGCGGGCGCAGCAGTCGCCGGCGTTCATTGTTAAGGTTGGGACAGCAGCAAAGAAGGTGCAACCAGGATTCCCTCTTGTAGGGGCACAGTCTGCAAGTTATGGGTTCCCCTCTTCGGGCCCATGCGGGATTAAAGTCTGCAATCCCAAGCATGGTCCGGCTCATGAATAAAATGTTGCTTCGGACTTGTGTTGTAAGGGCCTCACTTAGGTAGGGTTGTGCTTTTCCTGCCATGTATGAATTGTTTAATGAATCCAGATGAGAGCTTCGGCGGAGAGTTTTATTGTCGAGGTCAAAGGAGATTTCGTGCACTTGTTTGTTAACAGCTCTCTTCCAGGCATTCAGGGGGATGTCCTGCTGCGGCATGCTTTCTTCCTCGATCTTCAATACTTTGATTGCGTTTCCCAGCCTAGTGTGCCATGTCGAGCCTGGCCCCTCAAAGTGATTTTTTAGGGAATTAGCCGGGGCCCTTAATGTCCTTAGATATAACTTTATAATCTCCCCCTGGCAGATCAAGTCTGGCCTCACTAGGCCAAGCTCCAGCCTTAGGCTAGTTTTTCTTGCTGTCATTGGTATGTATAGCACCGACTTGTATGCCTTGGCTTGGGCTGAATTGAGGAGAGCATCCAATTTCCCGGGGAAGGCAAGATGACCATAGCTAATTGCTGGAAGGAGCTTTGCTCTTAGAACTGTCAAAATTTGGCTGGCGGATGGGCTAATCAAATACTGGCTTAATTGTCTTAATAAATGTATAACCTTGTTGGCTTTGGAGCTCTGCTGATTTAGATGTACGTTCGCCTTGGCCTGTTCCGTGAACCAGACCCCTAAGTAAATCTATGAAGCCACCGAGTTAAGTTAAGCGTTTCCCAGTTGCCACTGTACGTTCTTTTTGTGATGGTAGGACCCAAAAATGATGACCTTGGTTTTTCCTTGATTAACTATCAGGTTGTTGGTGATGTTAAAACTGTTTAGTGCATTTGATGCTCTTTATCGTCAGCATACTGTAAGACTGGGAGCCTCACGCTTCCTAATCTTGGGGTTACTAATCTGGCTCCTTTTAGGGCCTCTCCCAGGTCCGCCGTATATAGGTTGAAAAGGATGGGGGCCAGCACGCACCCTTGCTTCAACCCATTCTCTGTGGTTATTTTGGGGGAAACTGTATGGGCACTTGTTTTGAACCGCACCCAGGTGTCCTCGTATAATGACCTTTTTGCCTTCAAAAGATTCGGTGGAATGCCCCACTTTTCTAATTTCCACCATAATCGTTTTCTGACTACTTTATCAAAGGCTGTACTATAATCCACGAAGCAGCAAAAGAGTGGAGTATGGTTCTTCAAGGTTGGCTGGGCTGAAAGGTGTGCTAGCGCCAGGATGTTGTCCATTGTTGATGCCTGGGACCTGAAGCCAGTCTGGTGCATGGGTATTATGTTTCTCTCTTCGACCCATTTTTCTAAATCTTTCAGTAGTATGCGAGCATATGCCTTGGCTTCCAAATCAAGCAAGGCAATGAGCCTGTAGTTCGACGGCTATAGGCGATCTCCTTTTTTGAAAATTAGGACCAGTATGGACCCCCTCCAAGACTCGGGGGTTATGGCGGTCAAAAATGTGTAATTAAAGAGCGGAGTTAGGAGTGCTTCCCAGAACTCCGGTGCCTGTTTGAAGACCGGCGCTGGAATCCCTTTGGGCCCCGGGGCCCCGTCATTCCTCATGCTCTTGATAATTTTGATGACCTGTTGGATGTTTGCCCAGGTTGGTAAGGTGTCATCGGCGTCGGCCGGAGATCTATTACCCATAGAGGCCTTGCCTGGGCTCGAAGTTGTGACTCCTGGCTTTGTGCTAATCAGTTGGACTTGCTCAGCTGGCTCTGCTTTATCACTTGATAGGACTTCGTTGGGGATGCTGTTACAACTGCTTCACATATTGCATCCAATCTTTTTCTGCAACCCCATTTTCTCTTGATGGTCCTTGGTTGCTCAGCTGGTTTATATATCTCCAGAGTCGTGCTAGGTTTTTTTGTTTGAGCAGGGAGAAAAGTTTAAGCCATTTGCTTTCCATGTTGCCTTTTTTGTGTTCCCATAGCTTCTTCCTTAAGGATGCCCTCAGTGAAGCGATCGATGCTCCCTCTGTTTGGCTGCTCCCTCTTTTCTTTTCTGCGAGAGCCTTACACAAAAGTCTTTTATGTTCTCGTATGTCATGTGGGCAGGTACTTCCTGGTCTGAATTGCCCTTTTGTTCTAGAATTTTGGTATTTGGAGTTCCCAAGCTTAATTTGTAAGTCCTCAATGATATTCTCCCATCCTTTTATGGGTGAGAGCTCTGTGAGCAGACTCCCTTCCTGTGCCTGGCCCAGCCAATTTTGAAGTGTCCCGTCGGTCTTGTCTGACCACTTGATCCTCCGCAGGACGCTATGTTTCTCCTCCCCACTTGTCCCCCCAATGGGTTGATAGATGGTAGCAGGCGGTACGTCCAACTGAAATGCTGCTCTTAATGGCCTATGGTCGCTTTCCTTCCGATCTTCAACTTCGAAGTCATCCATTCTGGCCGCCAACTCTCCGCTAATCATGATGTAATCGATTGAGGTGTCCCGAAGAGGGGGCTGAGGCTGCCAGGCGGCCGAGCGAGATTTTTTCAGTGCGTAGGTTGATGTCAGCTTGTAATCGCTGAGAAGATCGTGCAGGGGAGCTGCCCTTCCTGATCCCCGGGGGGGTGTTTCTGTTTTGTCGAGATCATTCAAATTAAAGTCCCCAGCGAGAATGACCTGATATGTTTTGTGTTTATTTAGCAGATCTTCTAGGTTTTGTGCCAGTCCCTCCAGCTGGTCTTTCATTAGGGTCTGTGCAGGGTTGAAACCAACAGGCGCATTGGATGTTTATTGAAACTCAAACCTCTGATCTGTAGAGCTTGCAGACCGGGGGAGTACAAGTTAATGGCGGTGGCTGCGAGGGCACACTCGTGTTTTATAAAAACTGACAGGCCGCCAGCTGGACAGCCAAAGAGATTCCTTTTTATGGCTGGTACTTGATGTAAGTAGTACCCTGCCAGAGGAGTGGTGGACAAGGCCCATGTTTCTTGGAAGCAGATTATGTCTCCACTTTCCAGGAACTGCTTCAGGTTTTCATTTTTGCAGGTTTTGCTGATCCCTGCTATGTTCCAGGAAATTATAGTTAATTGTGACTTTGATATTAATCCAGGCCCAGCATCTCCTCTGGCAGGCTGACTCTTGTCGCGGTTAGAAATACTGTGTCCTCCTTCTTGCGAGTCCCTTTTGATCAAGGATGGCGGAGGTGGTGCGTATAACCCATTGATTATTTTGGCATGAAATTCTAATGCCCGTTAGGTCCCTTTGGCCCATCTGGCTTCTGTCTGGGGGTCCCAAATTGTTTGTCCCGTGCAGGACCGACCGAGTGGCCTTTCCCCCACTATCTGGGGCCAAGACAAGTGGATATTTGGGTGCGACAATATCTGAAATTTCAATGCCCCACTCGGCGAGTAGGGTGGAGTTGTTCACGACGGCATGTTGTATTTCTTTATTCTTCAGTCCCACCACTGAAGAGTCGCCATGTGTATCCCCCTTCATGCTCAGAAATGTCACCCATTCTATGTACCCTGTATGTATCTTGTCTAGGGTATCCAGGTGTTTAAAGAGACGTAGGATGTTGCTCCGATTCAGGATGTCGTGTTTTCCCGTGCTATAAAATCTCTGAGTAAGGACCACCTCATAAACGACTGCTGATGCACCCACAGTTTGGGCCCTTTCTCCCTTTTCTATGGCAAACTCTGCTGGGATTGGCACTATGCTGGTACTTCCTTGGTGGATTGAAGGAGATCCTCCTTGAGGCCACTTATTTTGGCCGTTGTTAGTACTGGTGGCAGGCTGGGGCTGCATGCTTAGTTGTGATGGATTTGGGGTAACCAGCTGTAGCATTGATGTTGCCGAAGTTGTCTGGGTGAGCAATTCTACATGAGATGGGCTTAATTCGGCCATTGGATAGTTGTCTGTAGGGTGATTTAGCCTTGCTGGTGACTTTTGGCCCTTCGCACTGGAGGTACTTGATGATATGGTTGGTTTATTTTGAACTTCCATTGGCAGGGAGACCAGGGGAGCCCTTTTGCCCCAGTTTTTATCTGTAAATATTGGGTACAACTGGGTAGCTTTTGTGCCCCCTTGTAAAGGCGGTTGATTGATCTTCGATAGCTGTGATTGTCTCACTTTTAGCCTTGTTTTTTTCTGTTGCTTCTTTAGCTTCTTTTTTGCTCTCCTTGATAAGAAGGGTTCATGTATATCCTTTGTGCGTGAGGTATGTTCCTGCAGAGCTGTTTCAATGGCGTCGCTGTCCCTGAAGTTTAGGCTTTGTGGGTTTTTAGGTGTTTTGGGGCTGCTGTCTGGTTTAATGGTCATGTGCTCTGCACTTTTGCCATTATCGGCTGTGTTCTTCTGTCCTAATGGAGCCCCAGATGGCTGTGTCACGTTCGGGGTGTAACTGTTGTACTTTGCACGATCTTCTTTGTTGTTTGAAGTCGGTGCCGCTATACTCCCTTTCATTACTTCAACTATATCAGCTAGGACTTCAGGAAGGGAGGCCCACTTCTCGATAAGATTTGAGCAGTGGCAGGAGCAGTCACCCCGGTTGGAAACCACATGTTGGGAGATCCTGTTGTCTAGGACCTCCACCATGGTGCTTATGTCTGCTAGACGCCCTGCAATTGCTTGTAGAAGGGCTATTTGTACTTCCATCTTCATCGATTGCCACAGGAGGGCTTTATTAGTGGCACTGTTTGTCTCAGTCGGGGATGATTTCTCTGAAGTCGGGTCAGTGCTGCTGTTGCAAGTGAGGTAGTCACCTTTTGTGTTAGGGGCCCATGGAGACACTAGAGGCCACGACAAGTTTGGAGTTAGGTCGAGGGTTCTTTCGATCTTTTGTTCAAGGTTGTGGAGGAATGAGACTGTGAACTCCCCAGCCACTGGGGACACTGGGGCCAGGAGATCTGGCTGGGAGTCCGTTGATTTGGGGTTTTTGGATTCGTATTGGGGGTCACTTGTCTCCGTGGTCTGAAGGTATGGGCCAAGGGCTTTGGGCTGATGGATTTGCGCTGATGTCGTTACTGTGGAGCCGCCTTTGGGCAGAGCTGTATCGATAGTCTTGCTGGTTATGGTGTCCTGCCTGTTGTCTGTGGACAAAGGGGGGGTTCCACCCCTGGATTGTCCTACTGGTTGCTTTAGGTGGGGCTGCTCGTAGGCTACGCTGGCCTTTTCCTGGTTGATCCTAAGTTCCTCGCAGAGAGAGGTCTCATCCTTGAGTATATGAGTGGAATTGGATGATTGTCTACTATATTCATTAGTGCTGCTATCTTGGGCCGGGCATGGGACGTCTGGGAGAGCGACCTGGGTGGTGCCGTAGTTGCTAGTGAGGGGGTCATTTTTCTTAAATAAAAAGTTTCTGATCGAGCCCCTTTGGTCAGCCTCTTGCGGCTTTTCATTTAAGCTGTCTGTTAGTGATTTGCTCCTCGTAAACCGTGTTGTTGTTCTGTTGATGGGCAGATGAATTGTGGGGCTTTTTTCCAGGGTCGTGAGCAATCAGCCCTTCCTTTTGGGCCCCATGTGCCAGGTGTCCTACTAGGGTTTAGCTTCCCGCTAGTAGGAAGCTGCTCCGAGTCTGGGACAAGGCCCCTGTTGCCCTTTTATTGCCTTTTGTTGCTTGTCACCCTCTCCGCTCTCTCCCCTCTTACTTGGTGGGGGATGCGAGGTCTGTCAATTCTCCTTTAAGGTGGTGCTTGAGCTAGTGGCAAAAGTGGTTTTCATGCTGCTTTGGTATAACCAGATGCTCCCTGTCCCCCACCTGAGCCGAAAGGTTAGGGGAGGGCAGGCAGATCCACGTGGTAATGGTTGAGGCAAGCGGGGCTCACAGGACAGGTCGCAGGCTCCCCCTGACCTAGTCAGGCCGCCTCTATGGACCTGTCGAGGGCTCTCACTTGATGCAGCCGCCGCCTAGAAGCAGCTGCGCTATACACTGCGCTCCACTATACACTTCTCCACTCTAGAATATTCCCCTCCTTACCACTTCACTGTAAACACTCTGCTCTACGCATTCCACTGTATGCCACTCCACAGTACACCCCTCCACTCTATGCTATTCAGCTGTATACCACTCCACTGGATGCTGCTCCACTGTACACCACTCCACAGTATGCAACTCTACTATACACAAATCTACATTATTCTACTGTACACCACTCTACTGTACATTAATACATTGTATGTCAATCCACTCTACTCTATTTCACTGTATGCAATTTCATTGTACGCCAGTCCAATCTATGCTATTCCATTTTACCCCACTCCACTGTATGTCACTCCAATGTATGGCACTCCACTGTGCATCACTTCACTGTATGCTACTCCATTCAATGCTATTCCATTGGACAACCCTCAACTCTATGCTAGGCCACTCTCCACTATTCCACTGTATGGAAGTCTACTCTGCACCACTCCATTCTCCACTATTCCATTGTATGTCACTCCACTGTACGCCACTTCAGTCTTGGCCCCTCCACTATATGCCACTGCACTAGCAATTCACTGTACGCTACTCCACTTTATGCTATTCCACTCTATGCAATTTCACTATATCTCATGCCACTGTATGCCACTCCACTGTACCCTACTCCAGTCTAGGTCACTCCACTGTACGCCACTCCACTCTGCACCAGTATACTCTACGCTGTTCCACGGTACACCATTCCACAGTACACTACTTCACTTTACGCAAATATACTCCACGCTAGCCATTGTATGCAACTGCACTCTAGGGTACTCCACTCTATGCTTTTTCACTCTACCCCACTCTACTGTATGTCACTTCATTGTTTGCCACTCCACAATCTATGCCACTACACTGTACGCTACTCCACTATATGCTATTTCACTATAAATCAGTGTATGCCACTTCAATATATGCTATTTCACTAAAAGCCACTCCACTGTACTCTATTATAAGATACTTTCTAACACTCTATGTCATGTCAGGCCACTCTACTCCACTCCACGCCACTCTCTGTACAACATACCCATCAACTGCATTACAATTTACTCATCTCTATCCTAAGTGACTTCACTGAACTCCACTCTACTCTACTCCACTGTACAAAAGTTTAGCCCACTCTATGCCACTGTTCCACACTCCACTCTAGGCGGTGAACTGTATAAAATCCTACTGTACACTATGCAACTCCAGTCTAGAAGACTCTACTGCACTCTATGCTATTTACTCCACTTTAGACCACTGTATGACACTCTAGCACATGCCACTCCAGTCATCTGTATTACATGCCACTCCACTATTTGACATAGCACTCTACTCTACAACACTCTTCTGCACTGTATGACATTGTACTATTGTCCACTTCACAACACACTACTCTACAATATTATGCTATACCATATTCTTTGCCACTCCACTGGAAGACACTCCACTCCATAACACTGAAATATATGGCACTTTACTAAACTGTACTCCATTCTATGCCACTCAATTGTACAACAGTCTCCACCAATCGTTTCCATTGTATGACAGTGTACTTATTTATTTATTACACTTATAAAGCACGCTATCACCTCGAAAGGCATCCTGGCGCTGGCAGCATCAAAAAGGCAAAACAAAGGGCGGCTAGTGGCAGGCTGAGAATTTAAGAAGAGAGGGGAAAAAGCCAAGTTTTTAGCTGCCTTCTAAAGGCAAGAAGACAGGTAATCTGCCTGAGTTCAATGGGCAGAGAATTCCAAAGCTTATCCGCAGCCACACTAAATGATCTGCCTCCCGCTCTAGATCTTTTAAACCTGGGTATGGCCACCACCCTGGCCGAGGAGGAACGCAGGTTACGGGCCGGTACATACCACGAAAACCTCCTTTGTAGACAAACCGGGCCCAACCCGTGAAGGGCTTTGAAGGTCAGACATAGGGACTTAAAGGTCACCCTCTCCCTCACTGGGAGCCAGTGCAACTGAGCGAGAGCCGCTACGGTAGAAGATCTCATTGGGCAGCCTAAGGCTAGTTTAGCTGCTGCTGACTGGAGTCTCTGAAGCCTATCCATAAGGTGGCTTGGGGACTCCAGCAATAAAGCGTTGCAGTAGTCTAACCTACTGAGCACGGTGCAACGCACCACCTCTATCCGAGCAGTGGGCGGTAACAGGGGCAAGATTTTTCTCAAGAGGTGGATAATGGTCATGCAACTAGCTGCCACCTTAGAGACCTGCGCCTCCAAGGAAAAGTCACTGTTGAACATAACACCCAGGTTCCGGACTACCTTCACCGGCTGGACCAATGGGGAAAGGTCCTTTGGCCAGAAGTTGCAAGGTAGAGAAGAATTTATCCTAGGCCGAGGGCAGTATAGCACCTCGGTCTTCCCTGAGTTAAATTGCAGCGAGTTGGCTTCCAGCCATTCCGCAGTGGCTCGCATACAGCTGTGGAATTCCTCCAAGGAGGTAGAATCATTTCCCTCCAAGGACAGAATCAGCTGCGTGTCATCAGCGTAGTTGACGATTTCGATCTTAAAATGTTTGATGACAGCTATTAAGGGCTTCATATAAATGTTAAAGAGAATTGGGCTAACTGCCGAGCCCTGTGGGACGTCATGCAAGATGGTAGAGAAGGCAGATTGAAAGGGAGGAAGGGATCAATCAATCAATCAATCAATCAAAGACATTTATAGAGCGCACTACTCACCCAGAGGGTCTCAAGGCGCTAGGGGGGGGGGTGCTGCTACTGCTCGAACAGCCAGGTCTTGAGCTTCTTCCTGAAGGAGAGGTGGTCCTGGGTCAGGCGGAGGTGGGTCGGAAGGGAGTTCCAGGTCTTGGCGGCCAGGTAGGAGAAGGACCTTCCTCCTGTTGTCGCTCTTCGGATGCGAGGGCGTGGTTGGTCGATCGGAGGTGGCGTTTGGGAGCGTAGAAGTTGAGGCGGCTGTTGAGGTATCCTGGGCCTTGGTTGTGTAGGGCTTTGTGTGCGTGGGTGAGGAGCTGGAAGGTGATTCTTTTGTTGATCGGGAGCCAGTGCAGGTCTCTCAGGTGTCTGGAGATGTGGCTTCTTCTGGGGACGTCGAGGATGAGTCTCGCTGAGGCGTTCTGGATACGCTGCAGTCTCTTCTGGAGCTTGGCGGTGGTTCCGGCGTAGAGGGCATTGCCGTAGTCCAGACGGCTGGTGACGAGGGCCTGGGTGACCGTCTTCCTGGTCTCGGTGGGGATCCACCGGAAGATCTTACGTAGCATGCGCAGGATGTTGAAACAGGACGAGGAGACGGCGTTGACTTGTCTGGTCATGGAGAGGGAGGAGTCCAGGATGAAGCCCAGGTTGCGTGCGTGGTCTGTCGGTTTGGGTGCGGTGCCCAGGGCGGGGGGCCACCAGGAGTCGTCCCAGGTGGAGGGCGAGGAGCCCAGGATGAGGACTTCCGTCTTGTCTGAGTTCAGTTTCAGGCGGCTGGTTGTCATCCACTCGGCTACTTCTTTCATCCCTTCGTGAAGGTTGGCTCTGGCGGTGGCGGGGTCGTTGGTGAGGGAGAGAATCAGCTGGGTGTCGTCGGCGTAGGAGATGATGTTGAGGTTGTGTTGGCGTGCGATGGCCGCGAGGGGGCTCATGTAGACGTTGAAGAGGGTGGGGCTCAGCGAGGATCCTTGAGGGACGCCGCAGATGACTCCGGTGGCCTCTGACTTGTACGGTGGTAGACGGACTCTCTGTTTTCTTCCGTCGAGGAAGGAGATGATCCATTCCAGTGCCTTCTCATGGATTCCGACGTTGCTGAGGCGCTGCACTAGGGTGCGGTGGCAGACAGTGTCGAAAGCCGCGGAGAGGTCTAGGAGGATGAGGGCCGCTGTTTCTCCGTTGTCCATCAGGGCTCGGATGTCATCAGTGGCAGCGATGAGGGCGGTCTGTGGTTGGCTCGGAAGCCAGACTGTGAGGGGTCGAGGGATCCATTTGTCTCAAGGAAGGTGGCCAGCTGTTTGTTGACGATCTTCTCGATGACTTTGGCTGGAAACGGGAGGAGCGAGATGCGGCGGTAATTCTTGAGTTCGGTGGGGTACGCTGTAGGTTTCTTGAGTAGGGCGCTGAGTTCGGCGTGCTTCCAGCTCTCCGGGAAGGTGGCGGTGTCGAAGGAGGTGTTGATGATGTCCCGCAGGTGGGGTGCGATGACAGCGTCGGCCTTGTTGAAGACGTGGTGAGGGCAGGGGTCGGTTGGAGATCCGGAGTGGATGGAGTTCATCATGCGGACGGTGTCTTCGGTGCTGATCGGGGTCCAGGCGCGGAGGGTGGTGGTGGGGGGCGGTGGTTCGGTCGTGGCGTGCGTCGGTTGAGTGCTGAAGCTGTTGTGTATGTCCGCGATCTTGTTGTGGAAGTAAGAGACGAGGGAATTGCAGAGGTCTTGCGAAGGGGTGATGTCGTTGTTTCCGGCGTTGTGGTTGGAGAGCTCTTTCACGATGTTGAAGAGTTCCTTGCAGTTGTGTGCGTTGCTGTCCAGCCGGTCCTTGAATGCAGTTTTCTTGTTGGCGCGGATCAGTTGGTGGTGCTTCCGGGTGGCAAGCTTGAGGTGATCATGTTGTCCGGAGTTGGTTCCCTTCTCCAGTCTTTCTCGAGGGTTCGGCAGTTCTTCTTGGAACTCATGAGTTCGTCGGTGAACCATGGGGCCTTCTTGCTGCCGGGTCTGTTGGGCGGGGTCCTCAGTGGGGCGAGTTCGTCCGCGCAGTTGCTGATCCACTTCGAGAGGTTGTCGGCGGCCTGGCTGGGGTTCGCTGAGCTGGCGGGAGGGTGCTGGCTCAGGGAAGCGGCGAGCTGGTCGGCTGTGATCTTGTTCCAGCTTCTTCGAGCAACCTGTTGCTGGTGGTGGTGGATCGTCGTTCTTCTGAAGGTGAAGTGGACGCAGCTGTGGTCCGTCCAGTGGAGTCCGGTGGATGTGGCTGAAGGTGATGTCTTTGCTGGATGAGAAGACGGCGTTGAGTATGTGTCCGGCAAGGTGGGTGGGGGTGGACACCAGCTGCTTGAGACCGAGGTTGGCGAGGTTGTCGAGCAGGGTGATGGTGTTGCGGTCGTTGTTGTTCTCCAGGTGGAAGTTGATGTCCCCCAGGAGGATGTAGTCGGCGGAGGGGAGGGCATGCGGGCTGACGAAGTCGGCGATGTCCTCGCTGAATTGTGTGCGTGGTCCCGGGGGTCGGTAGATGAGGGTGCCTCTGAGGGTGGTTTTGGGGTCCGTGTGGATCTGGAAGTGCAGGTGTTCGGCGGTTGTCAGGGTGTCGTCGGTGTTGGTCTTGATGCGGATGGTGTCCCTGTAGATGATGGCGAGGCCTCCTCCAGTCTGGTTGTCGCGGTCTCTTCGGGTGATCTTGTAACCCTCTGGGATGGCGAGGGCGATGTCGGGCGCTGAGGAGTCGTTCATCCAGGTTTCCGTGAGGAAGGCGACGTCAGGGGCTGTGGTGTCGAGCAGGTTCCAGAGCTCGACGGCGTGTCTGTGGATGGAGCGGGTGTTGATCAGGATGCACTTCAGGTGGGTGGTGCTAGTGTTCGGCTTGGTGGGTGCTGGTGTGGCGTGGGTCCGGTTGCAGGCGAACTTACAGGAGTGGCAGCTGAAGGATCCGTGGGTGCGTCTCGGTGTGGCTCGGTAGCAGCCCGGGGTTCGGCCGGTGTTGAGTGCGTTGAGTTCGGTGGCGTCGTAGGTCCGGTGGGTCGGCTTCCGTCGGTGGGGGCCAGAGGTCCTGGCACTGGGCGCGGTCCAGGCGCGGACAGGCGCAGACGGGCTTACCTTTGGCACACCTTCGGCGCTCAATCGGTGCTCCCGCTGCGCGCGTCCGCTGCACGGTCGCTCAGGGGGCGTCATAAGAAGGTTGACGGGAGGGCGGGTCTGCTGGGCTGGGCGAGCGGCAGGGCCAATGGGCCGGTGGTGGGCGGGGCCGCAGGGGGCCAGCGGCGGGAAAAGGTGGCGAGCGGCCGGCACAGCTGTGGTTGGGCCGCTCGGGGGTGCTGGGGGGCGACGGAATCGGCAGGCAGGAGCAGCAGGCGAGGCGGCAGGCAGGATCTGCAGGCGAGGCGGCAGGCAGGATCAGCAGGCGAGCAGGTGAGGGGGTAAGGGGGTGACCCGGCCTCGAGAGGCACAGTGGTCACTCCCGCGGCTACCAGGCTCTCCCCTTAAGAAGGGGGACGGGAGGGCAGGTCTGCTGGGCTGGGCGAGCGGCAGGGCCAATGGGCCGGTGGTGGGCGGGGCCGCAGGGGGCCAGCGGCGGGAAAAGGTGGCGAGCGGCCGGCACAGCTGTGGTTGGGCCGCTCGGGGGTGCTGGGGGGCGACGGAATCGGCAGGCAGGAGCAGCAGGCGAGGAGGCAGGCAGGATCTGCAGGCGAGGCGGCAGGCAGGATCAGCAGGCGAGCAGGTGAGGGGGTAAGGGGGTGACCCGGCCTCGAGAGGCACAGTGGTCACTGGGACACAGCTTGTTCCCTACCTTGGAGGAAGGACTCAAATTACCCAAGGGCACTCCCCACAACTCCTACCTCTCTCAGCCTGTCCAGCAGAATATCATGGTTCACCGTATCGAAGGCGGCAGACAGGTCAAGCAGGATCAAAACCCCTGCCTGTCCCCTGTCTGCCCGCCTACGAAGCTCATCCAGTACCGTCACAAGGGCCGTCTCGGTGCCATGAGCTGGACGGAAGCCAAATTGAACATCTTCCAGAAGCTTGTGCTGTTAAAGATATTTAGAGAGGGTGCCTGCCACCACCCGTTCTACAGTTTTAGCTGAATAGGGTAGGAGCGAGATAAGCCTAAAGTTCTTAAGGCAGTCCGGGTCAAGGGAGGGCTTTTTCAATAAAGGGGTCACCATTGCTTGTTTCCATTGGAGTGGAACCCTACCCGTAGCAAGTGACTGGTTACACACCCGCCGAAGTGTAGGGAAGAGCTCAGACTCATACTCCTGCCAGATTTTTAGAGGGGGGTGTATAAATGAGGGGGTTTACCCAAACATAGTCGCTGGGACCTGGGTTATAAAGGTACTAGGAGGAGGGGGTCCCAGTGTGAGAGTGGTATAATGTACACAAATCAGAAATTGTTCTACACAAACACTGAATGGATCCACACTGTTTAATTCACAATGGGATAAGGTATATTGAATATACAAAACAAATTATCAAAAATTGTAGGCGGTTGTACAGTGCCCCAGGGAAGAAGGGAGGAAGGGAAGTGGTGATCAAGTGAGGATGTGGAGATAGAAGGATTTGGTGACAGTAAAATCAGTCAATTGGCAAAGCTATATTGACGAATTAGATACAAAACAAAAGGACCAAAAGTAATGTAAATGTAATGTAATTGCCCATTTATACCGCGCAACAATCGCTCCAGGGAGCATCTCGGCGCCAATATGTGGTCAACCTGATGTCAAAGTTGCCATTACTGCTTGGAATGATCAGGACCGGAATCACACTTGTGCTCTGGCAGCTATGTCTGGAAGGTTGTAGATCCAGGTTTTTAGTTGTTTACGGAATTCTGATTCCTTAGCCAGTGCTCTTAGGTGCGGGGGAAGGGCATTCCAGGCTTTTGCACCTAATACCGCCAGGGATTTGCCCCCACGGGTTTTAAGTCTAAACCCTGGGACGGTCAATAAATTGGCGTTGGAGGATCGCAGTGCTCGGTTTGGACAGTATCTTACAAATTTTTTTCTTAGGTATAAAGGGCCTAGGTCGTGGACAGCTCGAAAGGTAATTATCAGCACTTTGTACAGGACCCGTTTTGTTATGGGCTACCAATGTAGTGCATTGAGTGCTTTGGTTGCTGAGGATTTTCTCGGCCATTTTAAGACCAGCCTTGCTGCCGCATGCTGTACCATCTGGAGTTTATGAGTAACCGCCTTATTGGTTCCAGCATACAGGCTGTTACAATAGTCAATGCGTGATGTAACTAATGCAACGGTAACTGTTTTCCTCACTTCAAAGGGCAGCAAGTCAAAGAACTTCCTGAGTCCCTTTATCACCCCAAAACAGGTGCCTGCCACTTTTGACGCCTGATGTTTAAAAGATAAGTCGGCGTCAAAGTGTACCCCAAGATTACGGGCTGAGGAGGTGGTGTGAGGCGGTATTTCTGCCTTCTCGGGCCACTATAGTCTGGGAATGAAATCATTTTTTGGGCCTATAGGCATGATCTCAGTTTTGCCTGTGTTACATTTTAGATGGTTTCTCCGCATCCAGTCAAAGGTGGCCGTTAGGCAACATTTGAGCTTTTCCTCCCAGACCTGGTTATCTTTATCCATTGTGAATAAACAAAGTAGAATCCACAGAGTGGTAGTTCAGTGGTCCCTCAAGGATGGGGAGCACACCGTGGTTTTTAAATGCCCCTCACACACCAACAGGCCCCTTGGTGTCATGCTTCATCATCGGGGCCTTCGCACCCCTCTACGGGATGCGGCGTGCTACGACAGAACGACTACGCAGGAGCACTTTGTAGTGAACTATGTGAGGGAGTGTGTTTGTGTGATGTGAGTGAGGTGAGGTGAAAAAACGTGATTAAAAAAAATACCTGGCACTAAGGAAAAGAGAAAATTTTTATTCTGTCCCTGGCTGGTATTAGTAAAAAGTGCAAAGACTGGTTGAAAAAATACGTGCTAGGGTATATCAACCAACAACAGTGTCAACATGTTTCGGAGTACAAGACTCCTTCTTCAGGACGAGGATATGCACTATGATCCCCACCTTACTCACATGGAATGTGAAAGTGCTCAAAAAAATATATTTACAAAAATAATGTTTTAAGTGATGGTTTGCTCGTTGCGCCCAATTGGCGTTTGAAATATCTGAAAAGACAAAGTAAATAAACTAGTCGGATGTCCAGGAACATAGTGGACTTGCTAGTCGGATGTCCAGGAAACAAGATTAAGGGAAAAAAAGGGGGAGTATTCCTTTTTGTAACAATGGTAAGTATGCAGAACTCCACTGTGGGTCTGGTACCTTGCAAGAGAAAGACATTTGAGGGGGACATACAATTCAAGACACAATCATACATACATACACGTAATATCCCTGGTATACATGGGAATGTAAAAGATGGTACTTTGTTGTGTTACAGGCTTACTTAAGTTCAAAGTGCGGATGGCCCCATGAGCCTTAGCGTGGTATTGGGGGTATCACTCCTCATTGCCCAGTCAGCAACCTATAAGATAGTAAATAGCGGTATTCAGGGAGGTGAAAAATAGAGATTAAAGCCAGGTTACTAGTGAGTGAGAATACACCCTCAGTTTCAACCGGCTCCTACTCACGATGACTGCAAGGACTGGATGCCTGCCTTCCCCGCAACGCTGCTCCGCTGTAAGTGAGCTCTCAAGGCGGAGATTCGCATTTTATACCCTCAGGGGTGGTTAATTAGTCAGGGAAAATTGAATAATTGTAAGCGGAAGAGGCCCATATACGGGTAGATGCAAGGTCTCTGTTTAGGAGAGTCCCGGAGCTGCGCAGAGCTAGGACGCGCTGGCTCTAAAGTGAACAGAAGCCCAGCGCGCATGCGCAGGGCAGGGCCTGTATAGCGGTAGTGGCGAGCTTGCAACGCATGCGCAGACCCTGCTAAGGGGTCAATGACGCGTCGCGCATGCGCAAATAGACAAAAACGGAGATAGAGTATACCGGTATTGGCAAATATCTCAAAAAATGCAGATTCACTGTCTCCCTCAATCATTCACCAATGGGGGGAGAGAGAGAGGCAGATCAGATATACAAATGGCCAGATATACAATGTAGTAGGGTGTTATAAACAATGGTGATTGTCAAAAATGGCCCTAAACACCTCCCTCCTCGGTAGGGGGGGGGGGGTTGTTATTTGTGTATACCTTAGGGATTGAAAAAGTACTGTAAGGGTCAGAAAGGCAATCGCACGGGCATTCCCTGTGACATTATAACCCCGAGGATGATGGTTTTACACAAAAGGGTAACAGTCCTATGTCACTTATCATATTATTCATACAGTGTTATGGAGCTAACGTAATTGGCTCCATGGGATGGAGTCATTAAGGCCTGTGACATCGGTGCCCAGCCGGAACACCCAACGTTGCTCCTTTTCCAACAGACCAACGTCTGATGGAAGTTGTTCAATCACTGTCCAATGTACATCGTTGACACAGTGCTGATGCTCCAGGAAATGTGCTGACATTTTTGTGGTTACCTTCTTGCACCTAATGTTGCTCTTATGCTCATTTATCCTGACTTTAACTTGTCTGGTGGTCATGCCCACATATTCCTTGCCGCAGGGACAGGTGATCAGGTAGACCTCGTTTCTACTATAGCAATTCGTGAACATTCGTTGCTCCCAGCTTGTCCCATTGGCGAAGGAGAGGGTCTGGCTCTTCTTAGTCAGGTGACAGCAGTTGCAGTTGCCACATTGATGGTGGCCATGTATCCCTTTTAGTCTGGTCTGCTCTGCCTTTGGTGATTTTGGCCTTGTGTGGACTAAGATGTCCTTCAGGTTCCTGCCTCGTCTGTGGGCGAACATCGGTTTTTCTAGGGATAATGTGCCACATGTGAGGGTGCGCCAATGTCTATTCACCAGTTTCGTCACTTGGTTGGTGACCGGGCTGTAGGTGGTTACACAGACCGTTCTCTCCATCTGGTTGTCGGATGTAGGTTTGTCTTCAAGAAGGGACTCACGATTGTTATTTCTGGCTCTTTTCATAGCCTTCTGAATAACAGGGGTTGGGTACTTCCTTTCTTTAAGCTTAGTGCAGAGGTCTTGCGCTTGACGTTTATATTTCGCCAGGTCGCTACAATTCCGACGCAGGCGGAGGAACTGCCCATAGGGTAGGTTCTCCCTCAGGTGACGCGGATGGAAACTGTCGAACCTGAGGAGACAGTTCCTGGCCGTCGGTTTGAAATGGGTTTCTGTCTTGAGAAAACCATCTTCATAGTAGATATTGAGGTCCAGAAAAACCATAGATCTATTTCACATTTGGTGAGTGAACTTGAGAAAACTGTTCTGATTATTCAGCCATTGCATGAACTCAGTAATGGAGTTCTCGTCCCCCTCCCAGATAACTAGGACGTCGTCAATATAGCGTCGCCACGTGTGTATCCTAGTTGTAAAAAGCTGTCCTGGGACCTCGGGGGGTAACATCTCAAGTATCCTTAACACACGCGAACTTAAGTGGATGTACTTCTTTGATTCCATTGACACAGGCCTGAATGAGCATGATAGTTCTTTTTCACAACTTGCCACATTACCTTGAGGCTCTTTAGTACCCAATACGCAATGTATACTACACTTTGATTGGCCTTACCCGTGTGGGAGCAATATGCTATATTAGATAACACTTTGGGTTCATACATCTATCAGCATTAACCAAACTGGTCTTTACCCTCGTATGAGAGGTACGCCAGGGCAACAACAACTGTGTTATAACTAGTGACATGGCCTTTACCCCCATGTTCGGGAGGTACGCCATACGTTTTGTCTTGATGTACACTATGTATAATATAATGGTGCTATACACTGACACTGTATTGTCCCGATTATGCTGTACCCTTTATTGATTTGTTCTCGATATAAACCACTCTTACATGGCTTTTACTATCGTTCTGCTTTGCCAGGTACATTTGCATCGAGTAATTCTCATTTACACCATGCTTTTTTACCCGGGTGTTAATAATATCCCTTGTCCTTGGAATATACATTTTTACTAATAGTCACTCTAGACTGTATAATAATCTTGGACGTATATTAGCCGTTTGAGTATTTTTAATAATACCAGAGAACCACCGTAGTCTTTCCTCTAGTTCTACACGCCCATCGTATGTCACGTGGTACGGTTACCAGGGTGATTTCACTATCAAGAAGCCAGGCTCGCCACTGCGAGTTCGAGTGGCGTTTCCAGCCCCGATTCATTCGGCGCAAGTAAGTAGTCCCCTGACTTCTTTTATCCCTCTCAAGTGCAGCCAGATTTTCACTCACGGGTTATACTTATTCCTCACACTTCTTCTTAACAGATACCACGGAGTCTTACCACCCGCGGATTAATGTCCCGTTACCACTATACCGACGGTAAGCCCTTGGCTACATGTAATTATGTGAAGTTGGGCCGGCTCTTCTGTTATCTTATTATTTTTTCAATTGTACTATTTTCCCACAGTGATTAGTTCACCCGTTTATTTTCAGACCTAATTGCTCGACCAACTTCATAATATCCTTTACAAACCGGTGCCTCTGAGAATTCACCCATTGGGTAAGCCTGTCTTACTTCCAGTCTATGTGACAATCACAGTGCACATGGTCCGTGTATTACTAATTTTACGTGTTCCGTTGCAGACACGCATTATATCAAAGGACCCCACGTGATGTCATTACTTGACGCTGTGCCACTCTAATAATCAAGGTACCCTTGACTTACTGCTTTATATCTTGCTTTAGAAGGTGACTCCCACCACCCCACGTGCCAGTTCTCTGACCCTAACGCTCCATTTAATTTAGTTCAATGGGCCATCCAGGTTTGAATCCCCCCTTTTTTAATTGTACTACTGTGCCACACCATCCACGTTTTTCCGCGGCACTGTATTTCCACGCCTGTGGAGCAATTAAGCGATATTTCTCCAATTGACCATTGTGTGCATTCATTGTCTTTACTTAGGGAACAATGATACTTGTCCCACTCCCTTGAATAACTTTTCCCTTTACACTCTCTAATTAGGTTGCCTGCCCCCCCTCTTTTCTGGTCCTGAAGAAGACCCCACAGCAAGGGCATGACTAACCCCTGCGGACATATCTGAGGGTCGAAACGTCGACAACAACCTATTTTATTGTCAACTTCATGCCACCATTATAACATTGATTGTATTATGTGAAGTATGCTTTTTTGATTCAAACGCCAAACTTTTGGTCCTTTTGTTTTGTATCTAATTCGTCAATACAGCTTTGCCAATTGACTGATTTTACTGTCACCAAATCCTTCCATCTCCACATCCTCACTTGATCACCACTCCCCTTCCTCCCTTCTTCCCTGGGGCACTGTACAACCGCCTACAATTTTTGATAATTTGTTTTGTATATTCAATATACCTTATCCCATTGAGATTTTTAGAGGGAGCGGGTCCAGCGGAGACCCAGATGTTATACCAAAAGCCACTTCCTTGAACTCCTCCGCAGACAGCTGCGCAAATTCTGCAAGGGGCGCAGCTCCTCCCAATTTATACAGAGCGCCGGGAGTCGACAGGCTGCCGCAATCAGTTTTTACCAGAGGTTGTTGTTGCTTTACCCCCAGATCATCAATGATCAGTTTGATTTTATCCTGAAAGAACCTAGCTAGGTTCTCGCAGAGTTCCTGCGAAAGGGGGGAAATCGTTCTTAGTACACTCTGGACTGGTAAGATTATTCAAGATATTGAAAATGCTGCGAGAACTATTCGGGGCGTCAAGAATCACCCTCGAGAAGTGTTCTACCTTGGCTCTATGAATCTCCTTCTTGTATTCCCCCCGCTTGGTTTTCCAGTCCAGCCTATCACTGTCCAAATACGCATGCCTCCACTTTCTCTCTGCTTGTTTGCATTCCAGTCGCAATTTTTTGAGGCTATCTTTAAACCAGGGTGCAGAGGGTCTACCCCTGCTCGTATGAAGTTTGAAAGGAGTAGAGGTATCCAACACCGAAGTGATCTTCGAGCAGAGGGCGGCGTAATTCACCTCCGCCTCTAAGGCGGGGGCGAAACACTCCTCAACCATGAACGTAGGTGACTCATCTTTTTTCCGAGCAAGGGTCTTCCAGTCCCTACTAACATATTCTCTTGCTTGGCCAGATGACCCTGCTATAAGTGTGTCTGTCTTTACAAAGAACTTAATCAAAGAGTGATCAGTCCAAGCCATAGGTAGCACATCCTCAACAGTGAGGAGGTTGATCTTGGAGAAGATCAAATCCAGCCGATGGCCTCCTATATGTGTAGCTTGTAAAATTGTAGTGTAGTTCCTATATTCCCAATAGGCTCTGCGCATTGGAATACTATAAACAGCAGTGTAGACGTAGGACTGAGGTCGACTAGGTCTCTACTGACTATATTAGACTTAATTAGTTTTGCCAGCTAGCTCAGAGGTCACTAGAAACTTTCTCGAATAAACAAGGAGGAGTTTAACTTCCCTGGATAGACAAGAAGGGATTAGCTTCTGACAACCATAAAACATGACAACTTTGCTCCCTCAGAATAAGAGTGTATCTCTAGAGTCGTGTGAAAACAATAGACAGCTATTTCGCTCAGTCAATCGTGCATACTTAGTTTCACCAGAGTGCAGAGAAATAGAGAGACGGGCGTTTTCAATAAAAGGTGTTATTTATTGAGCAGTCTTCTTTCTCATGCAAGAGAAATGAATTGCCACAATTGCAATACTTAACATGAAGTAAAGTGCGTACAGTAAAAGGAGTATTATGAAATGATACTGTAAAAGCATTGATATGGTTTCTTAGCCATATGATACTTTAAAATGGATAAAATATATACATACATAAAAACATTGACTAACTTACTCAACTGGTGCTTCTAATCTACGCCTACCCCGGTGTACCTGACCTAAGCCTAATACGTGGGAAGGAGTAAGTAAGTTGCAGTATAAGTTAAGTTGGGTTTTGCCAAGGAATCTGAATCAAGAATTCTCTCAAGGGTTTAGTCAGCTCCGTACCTGGGTAATAGAAAGCAGAAGGTCTGGTATCTCTCTCTCAGGACTCGATATCCCAGCAACCCGCAAGGGCGGCTGGAAACACAGGATCTGGATTTTCTCAGCTGGAGAAAAAGACAGCGTCTTTCTCAGTGCATCAAAAAGGGAGCGGCGGCGTCCGTGGGCTCTCGCATCAGGTGGGCTCTCGGGCAAGTATATAGCCGCTCTGCTCCAAACCACTGTGTGTTTGCTTAAGGCAACGTTGGTATATTTATACCTGCAAGGTGCCGGGTTTGACATAAGGTTGGACATAAGACATCAATAAAGATGTCACTAAGAAATGGCCGTTCTTTCAGTGCTCGCAGGAGTTCTAGGACAAATCAAAACATAAGCATGGGGATTTCCCAGGTTGCTGGAGGTTTGGTTTGTTTAAAGAACGCGTTGTACTCTCTAGGAGTCTGGGGAAGTAGTCTTGCTTAATTTGGACTTCATGGGCTACGACTAAATATGGATATGATTCTTATGCCTTTATAAGGATATTATTTATTATAGCCATACAAGGGCATAAATTGGGAATATCGAATTAGGGTCCTAGATAGAAATACAACAAAATACGCTGGGAAAGCCTCACACGAGTGGATTAAATTAAGATAGCCTGTATTCAAGGTGCCATTCAGCCAGAGGTTAAAGTCCCCAAGAATCACCAAATGGGTATGACTGACGGCCAAATTTGAAAACAATTCCAATAGCGCCTGCTGCTGGGCAAGCGTAAAGACTCCCGGAGGTCTATAACAAATAATACATGTTAAAGCAGGCCTCTGTGAAATCTTAATAGAGAAACCAAATAATTCACAGCCGTTGCACTCTTCCATGTTGAAGACATTCAGATCGATAGTATCTCTAAAAATCACACCCACCCCGCCCCCCCTCCCACTAATTCTGGGCTTATGGCGCATTTTAAACCCTGGTGGGCTTGAGGGCTCAACTCTCCACTCCATGACACTAGACTCCACGACACTGTAGTTAACGACAATCCACTATACCACACTCAACTGCACTTTACGGCATGCCACTCCACTCCACTCTACGATACTCCACTCCGATATATGACACACTGCGCCACTCCACTGCATAACACGTTATTCCACTATAGACAACACCACTTCACTGTACTCCACTCTTTTCCACTCTACAACACTACACTCTATGACACTAGACTGCAAAATACTATCCTTTGTTATACAGCACTCTACTCTACAACACTCTTCTACACTGTATGACATTGTACCATTGTCCACTTCACAACACACCCCTCTACAATACTATACTATACCAAATTCTTTGTCAGTCCACTGGAAGACAATCCACTCCATAACACTGAAATATATGGCACTTTACTAAACTGTACTCCACTCTATGCCACTCAATTGTACAACAATCTCCACCAATATTTGCCATTGTATGACAGTGTACTTGAGGACTCAACTCTCCACTCCATGACACTAGACTCCACGACACTGTAGTTAACGACAATCCACTATACCACACTCAACTGCACTTTACGGCATGCCACTCCACTCCACTCTACGATACTCCACTCCGATATACGACACAGCGCGCCACTCCACTGCATAACACTTTATTCCACTATAAACAACACCACTCCACTGTGCTCCAATCTTTTCCACTCTACAACACTACACTCTATGACACTAGACTGCAAAATACTATCCTTTGCTATACAACACTGGTCTTATCACTTTTTTTTAAACAAAAAATAACCATTTAAATTCAATGAAAAAAAGGTTAAAGATAAGTTATAGTTAGAAAAATGTTATTTATTCTTTCTATATCAACCCAACTTAAATTATACAAACATTAGAAATTCTAAAGTTAGAGTTACAACTTACATTTGTAATTTACCCACCAACAGCTTTAACTTAAATTTATTATTTAAGCACCACCCTTTAATTTAGTATAAGTCACACACCTCTGTACACAGTTTTGTGAGCTCACTCGCCATACTACATTAACTATTACTTGCCCTTTGTTTATGCACTGGTGATACCGTTGCATATCATATTACTTAAAGCATGTGAAATCACAGCCTTCATAACATTACTTATGACATCTTAAATTACATAATTTCTGAGAACACAGTAAATAGTAGACTGAGTGGGCACATTAGATGTTTGGTTAGAGGACGAGATGCCATGGCCAGAGTTAATGGTTGACATCTTCCCCCATGATGGAAATCAAAAGATGGAGTTCCAGATTCATGGAAAAAATGCAAGCCACATTATTAATGGTTCCAATGTTTCTAACTGGTGGCAGGACTTAAATGTGCTTGGAAAACATACATTCCACCCCCGGTAAAACCTGTAATCACATAGAACAGTGTCCACCCAGGGGATACAGCTCCACCAAGCTTGTGACCCTGCCATGAAGAACAAATCCCCTGGGCCGCCAAGAAGAGGTACAGGGACAGCAAAATACGGCAGGGGAGCAGAAGCATCCAGTAAAACTAAATAAAAATCCAACACAATCGCTTGATCACATTCATTGTAACCTCATGACCTTCATATCTGTCTTCGATGATCCTTCAATCGGCCATATATTCGAAAATCCGGTATGGACACATTCCTCCGGGAATTAACTTTTCTATACTTTTAAATTCCAAAAATAATTGCCATGTGGAAAGCCTTTATCGTGAAGATTTGCGGTGGTTGATTTACAGTAAGGATCCTGACCTGTGCCAGCTAAGCCATCCCTGTTTGGTACATTAGAAAATGCTTGATATCCAACATCTCTCATTTCAAAGTATAGTATGATCTATCCGTCTTGTAGCACATCAATATTTTGGAAATGAACGTACACCTATTATAAAAGGTTAAACTTCCATTGAAACCCAGACGGCACTGTCTGAATGCAGCACAGCAGCATATCGTCTTTGAGAAAAATGTATAACACATTCTGAATACTCCTATGCCATTTACTTTTCAATCTAAGAATTTCCTTCGATGCATGGATGTGGAGGGGATGGATTCCATGCCTATTGTGTTGATACAAAGGAAAAAGACAGCCACAGAAAGGGTTATGTGTAGCACTCATTTAACTTTTTTATTTAAGTTGAGTTGACGTCCTTTTACCAATAACATATCTGAGTTTCATACTAAATAATTCTCTAAAGTTGTGTGCATTAGTTTGTTTATAAAATACTCACCAACTCTCATTGCAAGCAATAGACATGTCTCACGTATAAAACGTGTTTGCCTCCTCCTTATTATGAGTCCAATTTTGTAAATACTTTTGAAGTTTTAAATCTGTTGCTTTTTAGGCGTCTTTGAAGAAGATTGTTTATTGTATTGGTAAACATGCAGTCACTGAAAACCAGTGCACCGTTCATGTTCTATTCCAGCACAGGACTTGTGACTGAATATGACTGCATTTGAAAGATAATATTGTGTTTCATTTATAGAGCATTATACAGTTCCATTGCAATAAATGAGATGCAGGATTTCTCGAATTGATCACAATGCCTACATTGTTGGGGTTTTTCATACAGTTAACAAAAGCTCTTCTACAAGAAGGATCTATCCATGATTGTGCAGCATGGAATGGATTCAAATCAAATCAAATCAAAAGCTTCAAAGAAGTAATTTGTGGTATCAAGACTGTCTCCACAAATCGTGAATGCTGATTGACTAAACTGAGTAGAATTGATGCCTAGAGATGCATTGGTAACTATTTCCCAGTATCTCACATTCAGATCAAGAACCTATTTCGGTTCAATTTGCGTGCTTTGCCATTCTGGAATTTGTCGAGGTCTGGAACATGAAATGAAATGAGAGCACGTGATGTTATCTGTAATGAAAAGTGGGTGTACAGCACGTGCCGAAAGGTCCTGGTGAGGTATAGTGGCCCAAAGTTGATTTCAACATAGCTATAGTCCCTCCTCTTCTTCATAAAATAAAAGATCATGAGACTAGGCTAGAGAATGTATCAGTTTCAGCCACATAAATGTAGTGCTCATCCTTAAACAGGACTTAGAATAGACATATACTCCCACTTATGCGAGAAAAGTTTGCAAGGATCTTGGAAAATATGCTTCTTAGTTGAATGTTCTAAAAAAAGCTTTTCTTACAGCTACCATGGACGCTTGAGAGTGAGCGTAATAGCGTTTAAAGAGATCATGTCAGGTAAATGATGCCAGACAAGCAGAGTTATACAGTTCTTTTAGACATTTCGAAATTGGGGGGCATATTACCAAGCAATAGCGATAATTATCGCTATTGCTTGGTTAGAGACAAAGGGGCATATTATCAAGGGGGTTAATCTCCGCTTTTTTGGCTTTAAAAGCCAAGAAAGCGGAGATAAAATGATCTCCCTATTACCTAGCTGTCGCTAACACCAGTTAGCGACAGCTAGTAGGAGATAGCGACCATCTTGGGCCCCACTTTGCATGTCAGTGATATTTATCACTAATGACATGCAAAGTGGGCGTGCCAAGATGTTAACGACTGGAAACAGTCGCTAACATCGCTATCTCCTATTGCCAACTTATGGAGATAGTCGCGCTAAGCGCGAATATCTCCAAAAGCTAACACCTGCCCTGAGCAGTTCTTAGCCATGTTATCCAATGGGAGGTGGATAACATGGCTAAGAGCATTAGCTCGGTAATGCATGAATATCGATGACTTTTCAGCGATATTCATGCATTGCGGCCGATTTTTATCGCATTTGCGATAAACCTTGGTATTACCAAGGTTTATCGCAAATAATGCAGGAGATAGCGATGTTAGCGACTAACATCTTGGCACGCCCACTTTGCATGTCATTAGTGATAAATATCACTGACATGCAAAGTGGGGCCCAAGATGGTCGCTATCTCCTACTAGCTGTCGCTAACTGGTGTTAGCGACAGCTAGGTAATAGGGAGATCATTTTATCTCCGCTTTCTTGGCTTTTAAAGCCAAAAAAGCGGAGATAAACCCCCTTGATAATATGCCCCAGAGTGCCTTAAAATGAAGACTACAAATCGAGCATAGGGCATTTATGTAGTAAAGTTTGAACTCAGAGCTACCTTCACATGTGTATCCCTCTTGTGCTAATCTAGGACTGTAATAATCAATCATTACATCTCCTAGGGACTGTCTACAATTTCCATGAGAAAATAACTCATATACAAATGGAAAATGTCACCTGAAAAAACGATTTCTCATTTTACAACCTAATTGAGCCCTTTTGTTTTGACTGACGCAAGTAGTCTACTGTATGGGGATCAATGTAATAGAGTGTCAAAAAGTTAAAAACTCACCTTGCACTCTATTTAAATGGTCCTGGATGTCATGTATACAAGTGGGCATAGTGTACGTGTGTGTACCACTGTGCCTACGTACTGACATAAGACATTAATGGTATGTAATATGTGATTTACTGTGTTACCTACCTTACAAGTGCACTTACCTGTTAAGGGGATGTGACTTGATTGTAGATTACACTGTTTCAAGTCACTTCAGCTGGTCAAATTCTTCTGCAACAGCCAATGCGTCATTCCTCCGCCTGGGTTTTTGAGGTGTAGGAATTTTGATGCATCTCAAGCACAGTGGCCCACTTCCCGACGATGTGTGACTTTTGGAAAAAAGTCATAAATACAACTGCATCAGTTTTACTGGGATTTTACAAAGGAACACCAACTTTGCATATATTTATTTTAATGTGACGCAGTCGATTATCAGGAAGGACTAAAACTATGCATCCCGATGGAAAGTGACGCATCTGTCTAGATGTGTCACTTAGGAAATATGAAGCACAGAAATTGCTCCCACTGCAACAAAGAAAAGGAGGCGGCAGCAGTGCAGGCTCCTTGTAAATATTCCCCTAAGTGAGACAAAATATGGTAAGTGAACTTAGATGAGTGCACTATAGTCATATGCATTATTTTCAAAATGACCAGTAGTGCTTTAATTTATTGGGCAGTGTTGTAGCTAATTGTTCCCTAATATGTAAACATATATACGAGGAGATGCAGGGAGATGGTACCCGTATAATATCATTCTAACTAACAGAAATGCATGTATAACCACTGGACTCTGGTGACCCTTGGCATTGTTCTTGTGACCCTGGCCTCCGTATTTACCAAGATGCACCAGGAAAAGAGAAATCTATTTCCAGGGTACACTTTTAAAAGAGCACAGACTGTCAGAGATCATTGTTACAATGTGTCTGGTGACACAGCAACCCACCTTCCAGGCCCAGGGTGGATGGAAGCTTCACTTCAGTGTAGACATTTGGTACAACAATGCAACAAATGTGTCATATTACTGAAATCAACCAGAAACAGCAACTGCAAGCCAGCCCATCAAAGCAACACACAGAAAAGGGACATCCTCCTCACAGCTCCTTAGCTCTTCTTCCTTGGCAGAGGTTCCTCTTTATTCCAAAAGTAAGATAAAGTTCTGTGGTTTTAAGTCTAATACGTATACCCCTTTTTTGTCTTTGAAGTCTTTGTTCAAAAAGTCTCTCTTGCTCAGTAAACTGTCCTTGTCCTCCCTGGTCCAGTTGTACTATAGGAGGTGGAGACAGCATTGCGCAGAGCAGTCACAGTCAATTCAGGTGTCAGTCACAACTCTTCCCACTACTCTAGCTCAGGATGGCCCATCAGCCTATGCAGGGCACACCTCAGCTCCCTTTGTGTGAGTGTCTGTAGTCAACGCACAAACGCGCCCGTCAGTTTTAAACCATACAGTGATTCCACAAGCAGGCAGAGGCACACAGGATGGTTAAACGAGAAAAAGCGCACCTTCTAAAAGTAAGACACACAGTTGATGCACGGAATGCACAACAAATCAAAACATTCACCACCTGTGAAGGGATTTGGGTTAAATTCATAATTCTTTTGATCACCATGCCACCCCAGTTTAGATCTGGCCATATGCAAATCAGGCTTGACCCTGTACCTTATGGGAACAGTCCATCCCGAACTGCTAAGCCAGGTCCTCCTTGTACTGGAAACAAGCATCCTAAGACCGGTTTCGAGGTTTCACTCCTCATCAGCCAGGATAGCCTAAATCCAGTGGCACAGTAATCCTGGGACCCACTAAAAGTGGGATCTTCAAACACACAATTTAAAAACCACCTTCACTAAAAGGAGTATTAATAAATTCTGAGTTCAGGGAACCTAAACTCCAAATCTCTAGCTGTTTCCAATTGACAGTTACACTTGTAAAATTTACAAGGCACCTCCAATGGTAGTCTATGGAAGAGCTATTCCTTTCAATAGTATTTCTTTATCAGGACCTGTAAAAACCACCAGTAAATGTCCTACTTTTAACATACACTGCCCAGGGTAAGTAAGTAAGTAAGCTTTATTGTATTAGGTTAATTAAAACCATTACAAAAATATGTTTGGAAACACATGTCCACAGATAAAAGTTTTAAGAGGAAGTTTTAAAAACCAGAATATATAGTTATAAAAATTGTTGTGCTAAAACAGTGTTATGTAGGGGGAAGCGTTGTTCATGCGTCAAGTCTTGGCCATGGTTCCTATAGTCGGGTCTGGGCCAAGTTCATGGCTTGTTAATATCTGCTCAGCTAGTTTCAGGAATTTCACCAGCTTCCCATTTAATGGCGGAAGACCTGGATCGAAACAAGCAAGAACTGCTTGCCTGCGTGTGCGGATTGTTTGTTCATTAAAAGCGATTTTTAGCAGGGCAACTCTTTCTTCTTTCAGCCTCGGGCAGGGGCATAGTAGGTGTTCAAGGTCCTCGTTCTCTGCGCCGCACAGCCTGCATTTTGACCCACAGTTCCTTCTCAGCCAAGGTTTGAGATGAGGTATGGATGGTAAGATACCTAGCCTAAGTTTTAAAAAGGCTTCTTTAGTTTTCCTGCCATACCCCAAACCGAAGTATGCTTGACGGCCGGATGATTTGTATGTAGACAAAGTCATCCAGTGATGGCACCTATGGGAAAAAGTTGCTTTGTCTTCCACATGCGAGAGTCTTTTTATGCACTTGTTAACTACATGCTTGAATTGCGCATGCGATATTGCAGTTTCCCATAGTTCTTTCAGGCTTGTAACAGACAGGGACTCCTCTAAGTATGATTTGGCCGGCGATTTGGAGGAGCTACTTAAGTCTTCCCAGAGCTGGTGGTTCAGAGTGTTTTCTGGTGTGTTTTTTATTTTGTGCCAGCACTTTATATATGATCCCCTTCTTGCAAGCGTTTGGCAGGTCAGCCCAAGTTCTAACCGGATCTGGGCTTGTGAGGTGTAGGTAGGAAGGTTAAACAGAAGTCTGTAGGCCTTTGCAATGGTTGTATCCAGTAGTTTTGCGTCAATACCTCTTAAAGCCTCACTGCCATACGTAATAGATGACTCTATTTTGACTTGCGCCACACGAAGCAGTGGAAGAAGGGTGGGACCATTCAGGTTTGACTTTAGCTGTTTAAGTGTCGTAGCTATCAGCATACCTCTCCTCTTGACGGCCTCCAGTTGGTTTGAGAAGCGGCCTCCTTTGTCGACCAAGATTCCAAGATACTTGTATTCTGTGCAGTTTGCAACAACCTTTGTTCCGAGGAACCAAGTGTGCTGCTTATTTTTCCCCGTTATAGACAGGACTTGGGTCTTGTCGATATTCACTTCTAGTAGGTTTGCTTCAGCGTATCTGTACAGCGTGTTGATAAGATTTTGGAGACCTACTTTCGTGTGGCTGACCAGAACCACGTCGTCTGCATAGGATATGCTGGGCAGCGCTTTGCCCCCCAGACGTGGTGCGTGCGCGTTGCAGGCTTTTAGTGCGGGTGGCAGGTCAGCTGTGAATAGGTTGAAAAGGGTGGGCGCTAAAACGCACCCTTGCTTTAAGCCTTTTGTAGTCGCGATGCGCCTAGAGAGGTGTGTGCCATTCCCCAGCTTTATCTGGACCCACGTGTCAGTGTGCAATTCAATTAAAAGGCTTAGTAGAGGCGCGGGGATGCCCCAAGAGGCCAGTTTTCTCCAGAGGTAACCCCGGTTGACATTGTCAAATGCCGCCTTAAAGTCCACAAAGCAAAGTTGGAGAGCCTGTTTAGTCATCCTTGCCTTGTCGATAAGTAACGAAATTGCCAGCAGATTTGTTGTTGTCCCCGTATCTCTGCAAAATCCCGTTTGGCTTGATGGGATTAAGTTGCGGTTTGTTGCCCATTCGCGGAGCTGGATCAGTAGGAGCCCCGCGAAGCATTTAGCCTCAATATCCAGAAGTGCTATCAGGCGGTAGTTTTTTGGCAAAGATCTGTCCCCCGCCTTATATATTGGTGATATAGTCGAGCCCCTCCATGAGGCAGGAAGACGCCCAGATCGGCTGACAGATATATAGAGGGGAGTCAGCGTTTCAGCCCAGTAATCTGGCTCAAATTTGAACAGGGCCGAGGGAATTCCGTTTGGCCCTGCTGCGCCGTCTTTTCTTCCTTTCAAGATTATTTTCCTGAGTAGAACCGCAGTGGTTCCAAAGGCTGTTTCTTCCTGAGATGCTATTATCCGTGGGGGTTGGCTCTCTCTCGAGCAACCTGGAATTTGCTTGTTATGGCGACCTGTTGGTTAAAATGTATTCCTAAGAAGGATTCCCACGACGATTTAGTTATGTGGGATGATATTCCACTGTTCATCGGGTTTAGCAGTCTGTTTATTGTGGACCAGAACTGGGCACTGTTGTTTCCCTTAGAATCATGGTGAAGTTTGGCCCAGAGGTCGTCTTCATTTGATCTCTTGACTGCCCATTTCAATTTTTTTAGGTCCACCCGGTGCTTATGGAGCTGAGCAAGAAGAGACCCCTCCCCCGGGCTTTTCCTCAGCAGTCTTAGGGATTTGTTGATCGCCTTTTTGTGGGTTTTTAAGGCTAGTTTCTGGGCGCTTGAGGTCTTCATTAGAACGCCGGAGACAGAAGATGGAAAATGCCGTACAGTTGTCGAATATTTGTTTACGAAATCAGCCGTGAATTTTTCCCAGGCTGCTACAGGGTTGCCTAAAGGATAGTTTAGGTTGCTTAATTGAAGTTTTGCTGCTTGAAGTACCTCCGCCGTGTTACACTGCCCAGGGGATACCTTGGACCTACCTTATGGAGAACTGACATGTGGGAAAAGGGAGGTTTAGGGTCTGGCAAGTGGGTGCACTTGCCTGCTCGACATGGAAGTGCATGTGCAGCAACTGTAGGGTCAGGTCTGAGACACATTCAAAAGAGTACTGGTGCGGGTGGCACAATCAGTGCTGTAGGCCCAATAATGCACTTTACTACAGACTTACCACTAAATTAAATTTGCCAATCATAAAAAAACACTCAGAATTACAATTTACGTTGGGAGCAGTTGCACTTTTGCACTGATCAGCAGTGGCAAAAGGCCCAAAGGACCTAAAGTGGGCAAAACAAAATCCAGCACACAATCAAAAATACCGGAGGTAGAGGCACAAAATCAGGGGAAACAACACCAAGGATGCCAGGTCTAACACCCGCACTGCTACAGACAAATCTGGTCATGATCCTTATGCCTTTCAGCCATAATTGTTTCTGTTCAAGTGGCTCTACAGCTGCATTTTGGGCAGTAAAAGTACACCGTGTTGCTGTAATTGGGCAGCATAGGATGGCTATCTGGCAAATAATGGTTGCCCCTTGGTACATGATGGCTTAATCCCTGTTAAGATTGCAGCCCTGTTGAAATATGTGTAGTAACTAAGAGAGATGTGTACTTCTTCTGTTAATTATTTTAAATGTTATTGATGTCTCTAACTGGAGAAGTGTGGCTCAATGGTTAGAGTGGCAGACCCTGATGCATAGGTCTAGCCTGAGACCAGGGTTCAATTCCCCGCCTCGGCGGGTCTTGGGCTCAAAATTCCACGGACTTGATAATTCTCGCCTCGGTGCCTATTCCAATCATGGAGTCCAACTCTGGGCAATAGCTTGCTTAATCTCCACAACGGCCCCCACAACGCTAAGGATGCCTGGCCTCCACCTTGGGGGTGCCCAAGAGTGGACACCTCACAGGAAAAGCCAGGATGGGTTCCACAGCGGTATTCATACAAGCGCCTTGAGACCCTTGCGGGTGAGTAGTGCGCTATACAAGTATCAATTTTAACTATGATATCATCAGTATCCAAAGTCACATGACATGGTTTCCTGTATTGCTACCAAGGAAGATGATTTGTGGTGTAACTTCCTTCAGTGTCGTCACAGGACAAAGGCTTGCGATTTCACTCCTGCTACCCCAGCATTTTAGTGAATTGACATCCATGCAAAAATGCAACAAAAAAATTAAAGGATGAGTTGAGTATAGGAGTTTATGGGTAGCTATGAGCTCGCTCCTCTACTCAGCTCAGTTCATATCTCCTATTTCGTCTCTATCATTAACACACCACCACTCAATAGAGTGTTGAGTGATTTCCAGAACATGGAATCTAGATTTCTTTACCTGCTCTTACCCAATAGTCGATTATAACTGACAAGTAGGCATCAATACAGTGACAGCCTGCATACATCGAAAACAATTACCTCATCAGATAATCACTGGAGCAGAATTAAGCAAATACTGTTTAAAATGAATTTTAGAGGCAGCCCTATCAAATCTATATATTCAGAGTGAAAGATTTGATTTTATCGGGAGAGCATTTTATTGCTTATTTATAACTTCATCGCGTTTTCTAATTTGTATAAACCTTTCTATTATAGTTTAAATATATAATTAGTTACATTTTATCCTGGAAAGCTTTGTGCTGATTGAAGAGGATCCTCATAGCTGTGCTTTGCATTCCATTTTCATGTGATTTTTTTGCTAACTTACTAACAAAAACTGCACCAAAATTGAAGTAGCAGATTGCACTAAAATCATTTTAATTTGATATAAATGTATCCAGCGGTTTTAAAAAAAAAAGACAAGCAAAAGGGGAACGAAAATAAACAGCTATCTGACGGAAAGGCTCATGAGATGGAAATTTAATGTGAATATGGTAATATGACCTCTAGAGAAAAGCTGAAAAGATCTCTACCTTACTCATGAGTATAAATGTGGTTAAACTTTGGAAAGCCTTACTGCCCAATCACACGTTAAAACAAAATATGCATTGGAGCCATGTGGAGGCAAGACGGCTAGGGGAGAATTTTGGACTTATGCATTGCAATAAAAGTGGGGCATAGACATTGATAGCCGGCTCATTTATCATATAAGTGGTGGTTATTTGTGACGCCACCAGTGAGGTAATTATTGCTGTCATTAAAAAGGTCAGAAGAAGTGCATTTTGTGGTTATTGAGATAACCTAGCAAAGCATACAGGGGGTGAATTCTGTCTTTTTTGGATTAAGCAATCACACTAATGATCTGTTCTACTTAACTTTTTTCCCAGGGAATTTCAATATGTTTTTATAACATTGTTAAAAAGGAGTCTCACAGATATGTGGCTTAAAAGTTTATTTTGTATTCCAAATTAAACGCTAGCTAACAAGCTAGCCTCCATTACTAGACAGCCCCTTGTCTCCAATAGCCAGTTCTTACATATCAAGTTCTGTCATATTCAATAATAGGTGTTTCATAAACACCCCACTTAAGCAGCTTGAGCTGGAGTGGCCTTCACAAAGTTCTGCTGGGAGCGCAAAGTAAGTGCTTTTATTTATTTATTTCTTTACTCTCCACTTTCCCACCGCATGTCACACTTTACTACCCCCACACCCAGCCCTGCCCCCGCCCAGCCTCATCACTCCACAGCGTTACATGTGCGAGCCGTCACTGCTTTTACACCAAGACTTTACAATACACCCTTTTCTCAATCATGTACCAATCTCTACTTGCACTGACCCTTTGCTTGCTCGTATAAGTGGGATTGTATCAAATAACTTCGAAACGGTGTTCCCCACGGCAAACGGTTTCTGAATCCTGACTACATCTTTAACTGTAAAATCTAAAATGTTTACAAACTGTTTCATATTATATCTCTCCACACTATTCTTCTGAATTTCTTTTGAACATCTTCTTGCCATAGATTTCCGTATTGTCTAGTATATTACTTTTCCAAATTGATATCTGCTCTATGGCATTGCTATGTGTTTCTAAATCAAGTTTATAAAAAATCTTAAATATTTTCAAAAAGGTGTCATAATAAAAGAATTCAAAACATGTCACTGTAAATGTGCCTGATGCAAGAAATTTCACATACTAAAAATTAACATCTGCTACTACACATTAGTGCTTGTATTTCACATTTTAAATTAAAGAGTTGTTGGAAATGTATGATTATATCTATATATATATACATATATATATATATATATATATATATATATATATATATATATATATATATATATATATATATATATATATTACCTACTGGCGGTCGCCAGTAGGTATATATAGTTAGGATTTTTTCTCTATGGGTTTTTTGAAAATTCTATGTCTAATAACTTTGGCGTTTGTGGACGGAATCGGCTGAAATTTTCAGGAAAATGGCACATTTTGTTTCTGAGCAGCCCTTGAAAATTTGGGGGGGGTTCGTCCAGTGGGGGCCGAGAAAAAAGGGGGGTCCCAAAACGTGTTTTTAACATTGAGTTTTCCATAGGGCGGTTGGCCTCACTTTTAGCCCGAACGGCTGAATGGATTTGCACGAAACTTGGCAAAATTGTAGGGACTGGTAGCCCGATGTGCCTTTTGTAGGTCTCAATATATGTGCTCCAGTGGATTTTGAGAAATTAACGTTTAAAAAAAGATATATATCTGTAACAGCGGACCGGTTAGCGCTCTGGTTCGCGGACTTTTCGCGCAACGGAGCTTTGTGAAGCGAAGCTGATTGGTTCTCCGGCGTCTGTCAACATTCCAAACAGTCCGTAGCGGCCGCCATCTTGTCTCTCGGTAGGATCGAGAGACAAGAGGAGGTCAAAACAAAGGGGGAAATAACTATAAGGGGGCATAGTAGATCCTCGCTGACCCCCTAGGTTTGATGTGGAGGTTTTAAAAGGGCCCCACGGGGCAAAAAAAAAACAAAATAATAATAATCGAACGGCTGAATGGATTTGCACGAAACTTGGCAAAATATTAGGGACTGGTAGCCCGATGTGCCTTTGCTAGGTCTCAATATATGTGCTCCAGTGGATTTTGAGAAATTAACGTTGAAAAAAAGATATATATCTGTAACAGCGCTCCGCTTCGCGTACTTTTCGCGTTACGGAGCTTTGCGAAGCTGATTGGTTCTCCGGCGTCTGTCAACATTCCAAACAGTCCGTAGCGGCCGCCATCTTGTCCCTCAGTAGGATTGAGAGACAAGAGGAGGCCAAAGCGAAGGGGGAAATGACCATAAGGGGGCATAGTAGATCCTTCCTGACCTCTTAGGTTTGATGTACCATTTTGCCAAGTTTGGTGTAATTCCGTTCAGCCATTCAGGCTGTAGACGTATGTAAATGTCCTATGGAAAATTGCATGGGGAAAACACATTTGAAAGTGTTGAAATTTAGAACCAATTAAAATGTTACTTTGGTTTTGTATTTGTGTGTGATGAAAGTTAATTGGTTATGTATATATGTCAAATGAGAGGAAACCACAGCCATTTTGTGATACTACTGTCTGAGGTACATTTGTGAGGAATTTTTGGTGGTGAATTTCTGGTGTTTGATTTACACAGTACTAACACTTCTGCTACTTTTAAAAAGGTGAGTTGTTAATTTGTAAGGGGAACTATGTTGTACACTTGAAGATAATTTGAAAAATGTTTTCTGTTATTTATTTGCAGTCCTTCTGTTATACTAAATACTTGATGAAGTTAGTTTTATATTATGTATTACTAAAAACGATAAATGAAAGTGATTATTTTTTTCTGCAATTTACAGCAAGCAATTTCAAAATAAAATGGCTCACAATGAAGAGACCGTGGCAATTTCTTTTGAATTGTCCACTACATTGATTGAAATTGAGAGCACCAATAATGAAATATTGTCACAAGGAGGAGATGGCTTGTATGATTCCATTAGATTGATTGAAATGGACAGCACCAATAATGAAATATTGTCACAAGGAGGAGATGACTTGAATGATTCCACTACATTGATTGAAATTGAGAGCACCAATAATGAAATATTGTCACGAGGAGATGACTTGAATGATTCCACTACATTGATTGAAATGGACAGCACCAATAATGAAATATTGTCAGAAGGAGGAGATGACTTGAATGATTTTTTTGATCAATCTCTTGATGGCGAATTTATCGAGTGTTTGGAGACCATAGAGTTACAAGAATCATCATTGCAGACTTTTAATGAGGAGATTCCAGATGAGATGATTGAAGAGGAAATTACTGATGAGGACATGTTACTAGTTGTTTCAAATTTAGAAAATTCTGAAGAATAAATTTATATTTAGAAATCAAAAGAGTGCAACATTTTTATGTTACATGGTAAGTTTACTCATATTTACTTCCCTTCTGCCACTATATTATCTCCAATGTGTATTTGACATGTCTTCTTCATCTCCGGCCTCCTTTCTCTCAGTGTGTGTCTCCGATGCATCTTATCGCTGGTATTTTGTGTAATTACAGAAGAGAGTAAAATAAAATAGTTCGGAACGTGAAAAGGGGGCAAAGTAGAGTACTCCTCACCCCCTAGGCCTTTTTAGGCGGTCCCAAAAGGATCAGTTTCTGCTTTCCTGAGAGATTATGGTATGAGTTCCATATACCACAATAACTTGCATTACAACATGCAAGATATCTATCTCCTATTACCAACTTTTGGAGATATTCGCGCTAAGCGCGAATATCTCCAAAAAGTAACACCTGCCCTGAGCAGTTCTTAGCCATGTTATCCAATGGGAGGTGGATAACATGGCTAAGAGTATTAGCTCGGTAATGCATGAATATCGCTGAGTTTTTAGCGATATTCATGCATTGCGGCCGTTTATTATCGCATTTGCGATAAACCTTGATAATAGTAAGGTTTATCTTCGATAATTTCTGACGATGCTTAGTGGTAAAAAATTGGTTGGTAAGCATCGTTAGCGATAAATATCGCTTAACTTTGGTAATATGCCCCAACGTCTGTTAACGTTCGATTCGAAGGAAATGAGGAAGTGTTGAAAAACATTGTCTGCGCCATCTTGCCTTTTTTGAAATGCCACACTTTTGTCGTGCACGGCAGCCATTTTAGATGTCTTGACCAGACCCACTCTCTGCACGCTGTCGATTCGTAGCATGGCTCCTCACCCTCGTAAGCATCTCCCCCAGGCACTGGTCACCACCGCTCTCTGTCTTATGCATGGGCAATAAACCTTCCCCCATCTGCGCTGCTCTTCCCTGAGAATCACACTCTGTGCCCGCCCGACACCTCCCTTTCGCCCTATTCACTACCGCACCCTCTGACACTCCTCTTCCTCTGTGTCCGAATGTCCAGGCCGGTCCTAGGCTATCAGCTAGCCCTGCAGATGTAGTTTATGGCCCCAGCTGTAAAGAATCACCCCTCTTCAAAGGAGTTATAGTAGATCAAGGCCCACACCCGATGTGATCCGTCACAGCACACGCGTTCCTACTATCTGAAAACCATCCTGTATTGTGATTGGGAAGGGGACCGAGCCTGAAGCGGAAGATTCCAGGAATGACTCTTTGTACATCAAAGTTTTTACAATTATGTGTCACATTAAAAATATATAGCACTCCAACAAAGTAGTAGGAATATAAAACTTTAATAACATATAAATATATACAACAAAACAAAAACAGTAAAAACATTTAAACAACGAAGAGACCGTGGCAATTTCTTTTTAATTATCCAATAGATTTATTGAAATTGACAGCACCAATAATGAAATATTCTTGTCAGTAGCGGTCTGTTGTGCGAATAGTTCCAAGGCAGCAGAACGCGCTGAAATCTAGATGGCACGAAAGTGATGTCTAGTAAGTTGCCGCCCAGCAAAAAACGGCGTGGGGCGCCGCGGGGGTGAGTGAGTCCAGTAGGCACCACAGCTATTCTTACCGGCATTGCAGAATTACTGCTGGGGACAATGCCTGTGCTGTAGCAGGGTCACAGCAGAAACAAAAAGGATTCTGTTGAAGATGTTGTTGGTTTTCAATTTGAAAACAGTTCTGGTGTCAACTGCTATGCTAATGTAGTGGTTAATGTTTTGTTTTCTCTAGAAAATGTAAAAGAGGGGGAGGCAGTCCAAAGTTCCGTTAAAAGGGCAAAGGAAAGGATCGGTGGTTTGAACTATCAGTCAAAAAGGGGAGGGGGTGCAATAATTTTTCCTACCGGGTCACACTGTGCTTTCACCGGAAGTGAGGTCTGCAGGATTGTAGTAATTCAAAGTGAGGCTGGCGCCAGCATGGGAGCGCCGACGTCCCGCGGATACAGTTTCGTCACTCCACGGGCGATCATGGCAGTCATTCCCCATCGGGGGTCGGAGACTCCCGCGGCTCCTCTAGAATCTTCAAGGTCGTGGAGGACTACGGTGGTGGAGTCAACCAGTGACCGGGCCATTTCTTTATGTTGGGCCCGCTCTTGCCAGGTCGACCGCCATTTTGAGAGTTCGGCAGCTACCGGCGATCGCGGGGTCACATGAGCGGACGGGCTCCACCCTGCCGGGCGAGACGTTGCAGCATGGCCACAGTGGAAGAACCGTTATCTAGGTCGTTCCGAAACTGTGCAGCACTGTAGTTGTTAGGATGCCACCGCCTGGAGCGCTGAGGGTGCAGCTGGGAAGCCTCCACCTGGGGAGGCGGGAGAGGCCTGTTCGCACCGTCTCTCCCTCCCAGTGCACCCCACGGCGTCTCGCTTGAGATTTGTTATGGCCGGACCAGGCGATGAGGACGAGGGGGGGTCGGAGGCATGTGCAAGACATCCCCCTCCAGTGTTGTCGCAGCCATTATAAAAGAAAGAAGTGTCCCGTCCGTCTTCGGGCCGGGCTTCCGGTGGATGTCGGCCGGACGCCCCTGGCTCTGGCCCCATGAACGGGTTTCTTGGTTTATCGGCTGCAGCCGGATCCCGTCGGCCTCGGCCCCCCGACCGTTGTTGGTCGGACCGGAAGAGCATGTGGCGGGACTACCTGCAACTCTCAAGGGCCACCGCGGCCGGACTGGGAGAGAGAGGGGAGGGTCGAGGAGACATTCCCCCCCCCTGCAACTGTTCAGCGTTGTAAAGGCAATCCCCTGGCCGGGTCCCGCTGGTCTCGGCCTCTCCTCCGGCTACACCCTACGTTAGGATCTCCTGGCCGAGGCGTGGCAGCAGGACCTGCCTTATATGGGCTGCTCCCGGCTGGGCGTAGCCGGAACCCTGCCCCACCTTGGAAGTTTCCAGAGTGGGGGTGGATGTTCTACTGACTCCGAGGTCCACCGATGGATGAACCTCTCCTCACTTAAGCTGAATGGGTCCAAGACCGAGATCCTCTTGATGGGCCACAAGGGGCTCTCTTTACCATCTCACCTCTGGCCTAGTTGCCTAGGTGACCCTCCGACACCTAAGGAAGAGGTCAAAAGCCTTGGTGTGTGGATTGAGAAGGATATGAGCTTCAAAACCCAGGCTAAAAAAACAGCAGGGACATGTTTTGGGCTACTCAGGGCCTGCAGGAAGGTCTTCCCCCTGCTCCCGGAGACGGCAAGGAGGCTCCTCATTCAGGGCCTAATCCTGGCAAGGTTAGACTACTGTAATTCCATTTACCTGGGAGCCCCCGAAGCCACCTTGAACTCACTACAAAAAGCCCAAAACGCCGCAGCCCGCCTACTCACGAGCACTCCAGGAAGATCTTCCGCCAGGCCGGCCCTTAAATCCCTTCACTGGCTTCCAGTCAGAGAAAGGGTCGTCTTCAAGGCCCTCTGCCTAGCCCACAAAACCATCAATAATAATGGCCCCCCCCTCCTTAAAGAACTCCTAATCCCATACAAAGCGGAGAGAGACCTCCGGTCCGGAGCAGAAAATCTTATCGTAGTCCCGAGAGTCAGAAAGGCCAAGACCGGTGGCCGTCGCTTTTCGGTTCACACGGCAAAACACTGGAACCAGTTACCACGGAAACTTAGGATAGAACCGAACTACCTCCAGTTCAGAAAAACCTTAAAGACCCTCCTTTTCCCGCAAACATAAGCTTTTCAGACAGCTGAAACCCTCGGAGAATTAGGTCAGCGCTGGGATGCTCTCTGAGTTACTACACGCTTTATAAAACCATAATAAAAAAAAAAAAAAAAAACTGACTTGCATTTTCCCTAGTCTATCGATTTTTTTGGCGTGGCAGGCGGTGGGACAGCGAGGGGTGATTTGGTTTCTCTTACTGTTTTTCTGGTCTCTCACCACTGGCATATTTTAACGTTTTCTTGTTTCTAGGACATTAATAGGTTTTATCATTACGTTATGTTATCGTTTCTTTGTTCGTTGTTTAATAAAAGTTCATGTTCATCAGTGGCCTACTGATTTTCGTTTTCCTATTTTTTTCTTTCCAGGTTGTTTCATGGTAAAGTTTCTGTTAACAGGATACAGTGATCACTTCGTTATTATTGCATATGTCCTTTTCACTAGGGGTGCTCTCTGGTCGGGCCAGATGACGTATCTCTAGTAAATGGTCCGGGTGAAAAAGGTGCATCAATCAGTGGGGAGTAGATAGGCATGACAGATTACAACGGGGGAGAACGGTCCGCATTACGTACCCTTTCACTACTTGCAAAGATTTTCCTACGTTTATTTGCAAACAGGGAATACCTCCAAAAAGAACTAATTCCCAAACAGTCAATGTTCGGACAATCAATCAATCAATGAGGAATGAAATAGGTACGACGTGTTAAAGGCTTGCGTTACCTACCCTTCACTATCTGCAAAGGGAGATAGAATATTCCTATTCTTCCTCGTTTGCAGGTAGAGAAGATCGTTAAGAGAATTAACTTCGAACAATTCAATGCTCGATTGAAACAATCAACAAGGGGTACTGTGAACACAAATGAACGCCGCTTATATACATACGCATTGCTATTTTCAACAGGTTGTTCCTAATGTTTCTATTTTAGCGAGGTCAAAAGAGATTCCATTAGTGGCCTACTGATTTTGCTCGATTCCTTTTGTTTTTTTACACGATTTTTCGCTATCTGCAAAGACTAAACAGAGTATTGCGACTCTGTGCTTGTTTGTAAATAGAGAATGAACCAAAGAGAACAATCAATCAAATGGAGAGAGAAGCAGGCACGACGGATTACAAAGGGGGAAAGGGCTGCGTTAACTACCCTTCACTATCTGCAAAGAGAGAGTACTCCTAATAGAAATGAGGGGTGGGGGGCAGCAATCAAAGCAGATCAGTGTGCATAAACACGAAAAAAAAAATTCTTACCACGTACTTGACATTCGACAGCTTATGATATTTGCTATTAAAAAACCATTGAAATTCACTGAAAAAACCATAGGTTATAGACCATATATAGTTAGGAATTAGCATTTACAAAACCTTGAAAATTCACTGAAAAAACCATAGGTTATAGACCATATATAGTTAGGAATTAGCATTTAAAAAACCTTATTTTACTCACACAAAACCATTGAAATTCCATATATAGTTAGTTGCACTAACTATATATTGCGCACCCGCAATCCACTGCTGATGATGTCACATATTACATCATTCATGACATGGTCAGTGACATCACTGATGACATCACTGATGACATCTCAAATGACATCACTGATGACATCACTGATGACAACATCCAGTGACTATGTTTCTGTAAAGTTAAAATATGTCTTACATATTGAAGAATGAGTGGATGTATAAGTGTCTGAACTGTATAGAGTAGAAAATGGAAGTGTGATTGATTCTTTACAGGACTGACTAGGTGTGTGAGTAACTCCATGGATGAGTGGCAGAGTGTGAGTGTCTGTATAGGTGTATGAGTGCATATGATTGTGTTGTAAACATGAGTGATTGTATGTATGAATGATTGTATGGGTGAATGAGTGAATGTGTGTGTAGACGTAGGAATCAGTGAGTACGTATGTAGTAACTAGTATTGGTGTGTCAATGGTTTCAAAAATTATACTCTGTTTTTAACACTGGGTGAAACAGAGGTTATATTAAAATGTGAGGAGATGCATTGTATTGTCACATGAATGATATCATCAGTGATGTGGTCATTGATGTCAAATGAGATGTCATCAGTGATGTCATCAGTGATGTCATTTGAGATGTCATCAGTGATGTCATCAGTGATGTCACTGACCATGTCATGAATGATGTAATATGTGACATCATCAGCAGTGGATTGCGGGTGCGCAATATATAGTTAGTGCAACTAACTATATATGGAATTTCAATGGTTTTGTGTGAGTAAAATAAGGTTTTTTAAATGCTAATTCCTAACTATATATGGTCTATAACCTATGGTTTTTTCAGTGAATTTTCAAGGTTTTGTAAATGCTAATTCCTAACTATATATGGTCTATAACCTATGGTTTTTTCAGTGAATATATGGTTTTTTCAGTGAATATATATATATATATTACCGGTTATAGTTAGGATTGATTTCCATAGGGAATTCGCAACATTCTATTGGGAATAACTTTGGCACCGGTTGAGGATTATGCCTGAATTTTTCAGCAACTTTGCGTCAAGCGGGGGCCGAGATAAAAGGGGGGTCCCAAAATGTGTTTTCCCCGTGTTAATTTCCATAGGGCGGTCTGTTTCACTTTTTGCTCGAACGGCTGAATGGATTTTCACCCAACTTGGCAAAATTGTAGGGACTGGTAGCCCGATGTGCCTTTGCTATGTCTGAAGATATGTGCTCCAGAGGATTTTGAGTAATTTAGGTTAAAAAAAATTTATATATCTATAGCCGCGCCCCGGTACGCGTACCGTGGAGCGCTCCGGGCGCGCCACGCGACTTGCGCACGGCAAGCTGATTGGCTCTCGGGTGTCTGTAAACATTTGAAACAATCTGCAGCGGCCGCCATCTTGTGTCTCGGTAAGATCGAGACACAAGAGGTGGCGAAAAACAAAGGGGGAAATGACCAAAAGGGGGCAGGGTAGACCCCCCCTGACCCCCTAGGTTTGATGTGGGGGCCATAAAAGGGGTTCGCGGGGGCGAAAGAAATAATATTTTTTTTTCGCTTTTCGCGGGGGTAGCGCCCAGTACGCGCACCGGGGAGCGTACCGGGAAGCGTACTACGGGGAAAACACAGTGAAACAGGGAAATAATAATTTAAAGTGATTAGAGGTAGGGTAGCCGGTAAGCACAACGGGAGTCCTCCATTTTGTGTTTCGGTAGATTTGAGACAGAAAATGGCGGACAAATAACGTTGGGAATGGGTATAAGGGGGCACGGTAGGCACTGCCTGACCCCCTAGGGGGGCTTAGGAGGCCCATATAGGCAAAAAAAATACATAAAAAATTAAAATTTTCGCGGGGGGAGCGCCTGGTACGCGCACCGGGGAGCGTACCAGGGAGCGTACTTTGGTGAAAAATAGTGAAAAAAGTTACAAAAAGATAATTATTTGGAGTGATCAGAGGTAGGGTAGCTCTGAAAAGAGCTTTTGAGTTCTGTGGCTGATTTGGGTACCTACAAGTAGGTACCAATGCACAGTCTTAAATTTAGGAGGAATATTCTATTCCCTTCATCTGAGAAGTGCACACATCACCTCTGTAGATATCTTGCATGTTGTAACGCAAGTTGTTGTTGTATATTGAACCCATTCCATAGTCTCTCATGTAAGCAGAAACAGATTTATTCACATGTTTCCGTGCTTTCTCAAATTGTGGACAAAATTGGTTGGACCACTTCCATTTCTGTCTTTGGCATATATTGGAATATACCAAGGCAGTTTGAGGAAAAAGTGCCATCAATTGCTCAAAGGTGTCCTTTAAAAGCATTTCCAGACCTACCCCAGTCAAAGTGCCCAAGTCATTTCCTCCACAGTGCACAATTAAGAGGTCAGGGTGTGGCAAATGCAAAAAGGTTTTCACCAATGGAATCAATTGGTGACATTTTAAACCTCTCTGGCCAATCCATTTGATGTTCACATTTGATAAATCAAGGTTGTGAAAATTTCTGGTAGCTGCATACCTTTGAGCCCAGTGGATATAGCTATGTCCAATAATCCAGACAGAATACGTGGTGAGAGGAGATTCTGGTGCTGTCAGATGAAGTGTGGGAAAGAAATGGCAGTTGGAACAATAGGAGTTTGCATAAAAAAATAGAGACTTTCAGTGCTCTTGAATCACAAGCAACGATCGGTAGATTGAGATAGTTGAAAAGTGAAAGTTAGGGTGCATGGTTGTGTTCTGTGTAAGAAGTAATTTGAATGGTTAAAAAAGTAATCTAAAGAAACCTTGCACCAGATAAGCTGGTGTATTCGCAGGTCAAACATCCTTGCTGAGGTGATTTGCAACATTTTAGAATAAACTTTTAAACCTGAGAGCTCAGTGAGGAGGGAGTTGCTATGGTAACAGGTAGAAAGGGCTGAGGGGGGGAAGGGTGTTGGTTTGAAAATACAGAGGGAAGAGTTTTGATTGGTTACCATGAGCAATATGTGTGTAGAATTAGAGGTTTTAAGTGCCCTTAAGGTTTGCAGTGCCTGGAGAACATACCTTTTGCTCTGCTAAAGAAATATTGGTGTGTGTATCTGACACTGTTCTGAATCTCCTAAAGCATTTGTAAAGGTGAGTTATGATTCATTTGGATAGAGAGTTCAGATTAAGAAGCACACTGATTTTCTTGGGTGTTGGTTTCTTTGATGTTTTTTGAAAATGCATGGTTTCTAAATTTGCAAAATAGAGGATTTGTATTTTGTGTAATAGTGATGTTTCAGTAGTGAAGTTGAATGGTTGTACATAGGACCTGTGTTCTGTTCCTAAAATGGTAATTGAAAAACGATTTTAGTGCAAATGAATGGGTTTCAGTAGTAAAAATGAATCCTTGTACATAGGACCTGTGTTCTTTTCCTAAAATGGTAATTGAAAAACGATTTTATTGCAAATCAATGGGTTTCAGTAGTGAAAATGAATGGTTGTACATAGGCCCTGTGTTCTGTTCCTAAAATGGTAATTGAAAAACGATTTTAGTGCAAATCCATGGCTTTAACATTTTTAAGAAGGAAAAATAGATGGGTATATTACCAAGCAATATCGATAATTATCGCTATTGCTTGGTAAGAGACAAAAATTTACCGAAGAGCTGCGGCGATTTTTATAGCAGATAAACCTTGGTATTACCCAGGTTTATCGCAAATGCGATAAAAAACGGCCGCAATGCATGAATATCGCTGAAAAGTCAGCGATATTCATGCATTACCAAGCTAATGCTCTTAGCCATGTTATCCACCTCCCATTGGATAACATGGCTAAGAACTGCTGAGGGGCAGGTGTTCCCTTTTGGAGATATTCGCGCTTAGCGCGAATATCTCCAAAAGTTGGTAATAGGAGATAGCGATGTTAGCGACTGTTTCCAGTCGCTAACATCTTGGCACGCCCACTTTGCATGTCATTAATGATAAATATCACTGACATGCAAAGTGGGGCCCAAGATGGTCGCTATCTCCTACTAGCTGTCGCTAACTGGTGTTAGCGACAGCTAGGTAATAGGGAGATCATTTTATCTCCGCTTTCTTGGCTTTTAAAGCCAAAAAAGTGGAGATAAACCCCCTTGATAATATGCCCCAGAGTGTGCTTAATTACATAAAAATATTTGAATCTTTTACAAACATGTTATCTGTTTTACCTCAGATTGGGAAGCAGACTGAGTTTCTTTGCTGTTGGCTTGTTTCATTTTCATGGGAAATGTTTGGTAGGAATGTTTGCAAGAGATAGGAAATGTATTTGGTAAAATTGTGAGTTTTCAGTACTGAAATGGAATATTTGAACTCCAGCAATGCATCCTTTCATATGGGGAAAGCTTCATGTGAAAGCATTTGCGTCAGTCTTATGTCTGCTCTGAGGCAGGCGCAATATTTTGACGTAACACTGTTCTAATAGTGACACAGTGAAATCTCATTGCTTTTACTGCATCACTATTACGAGGCTTTCTGCGGAGAAATGACCCTTCTGTGTGCATTACACCTGATAAAGGTATAATGTGGCGCAGAGGTTTAAAAAGTGACGCATCTACTTACATGGTTCACTTTTTAAATATGGCGCTACAAGTCTAGTTTAGTTCTGTCTACTGCACTCTTGGACACAAGCTTAATCTTTTGTGCTCCCCTGGACAGGGTTCATCTCATCTGCACTGCTGCTTAGGTGTCAGAATGGTATCACATGGGGAAAGCTCCATGTGAAAGCGTTTGCTTCAGTCTTATGCCTGCTGTGAGGCAGGTGCATTATTTTGATGTAATAGTGTCCTAAAAGTGATGCAGTGAAATCTCATAGATTTCACTGTGTCACTATTACGAGGCTTTTTGCAGGGAAATGCATCCTCTCTGTGTACATTACACTTGACAGAGGTATATTGTGGCGCAGAGGTTTAAAAAGTGACACATCTACCTACATGCGTCACTTTTTAAATATGGCGAAAAAGGGTACATGTTATATGCCGCCGATGCGTCACAAAAAATGATGCATCAGTAGTGTAAAACTGACGCAGGGCCACATAAATGAGGTTCATCTTTTTTTTAATACTACTCCAGTATAGTGCTGTGTACTGCATTCTTGGACACAAGCCCCACCTTTTGTGCTCTCCTGGACAGGGTTCATCTGATCTGCACTGCTGCTTAGGTGTCAGAATCCTATCACATGGGGAAAGCCCCATGTGAAAGTGTTGTCTTCAGTCTTATGCCTGCTGTGAAGCAGGTGCAATATTTGTATTTAATAGTGTCCTAAAAGTGATGTAGTGAAATCTCATAGATTTCACTGCGTCACTATTACGAGGCTTTTTGTGAGGGAATTCACTTTCTCTGTGTACATTACACCTGACAGAGGTATATTGTGGCGCAGAGGTTTAAAAATTGACGCATCTACCTACATGAGTCACTTTTTAAATATGGCGCAAAAAGGAACATGTTTTATGCCGCCGATGCGTCACAAAAAGTGACGCATCAGCAGTGCAAAAGTGATGCAGGGCCACATAAATGATGTTCATCTTTTTTTGAACACTACTCCAGTTTAGTCCTGTCTACTGCACTCTTGGACACAAGCCTCATCTTTTGTGCTCCCCTGGACAGGGTTCATCTCATCTGCACTGCTGCTTAGGTGTCAGAATCCTATCTCAGGGGGAAAGCTGCATGTGAAAGCGTTTGGTTCAGTCTTATGCCTGTTGTGAGGCAGGTGGAAGATTTTGATGTAACAGTGTCCCAAAAGTGTTGCAGTGAAATGTCATAGATTTCACTGTGTCACTATTACGAGGCTTTTTGTGGAGAAATGACCCCTCTGTGTACATTGCACCTGACAGAGGTATAATGTGGCGCAGAGGTTTAAAAAATGACGCATCTACCTACATGCGTCACTTTTTAAATATGGTGCAAGAAGGCACATGTTTTATGTCACTAATGCGTCACAAAAAATGACACATCAGTAGTGCAAAACTGACACAGGGTTTTATAAATGAGGCTCATCTTTTTTTTGCACACTACTCCAGTTTAGTCCTGTCCACTGCATTCTTGGACAGAAGCCTCACGTTTTGTGCTCCCCTGGACAGGCTTCATCACATGAGCAGTCCTGCTTAGGCCTCATAATCTTTTTTTAGAATAAAATTTGAAAAACAGAGATAAGGTGATATGTATAAGCTTTTTATTACACTGCTGAAACATTTATAGTGGAAATTAATGTGTTTTACATTTTTAGAAAGAATAAATTGTGTGTGCATGATTACATAAAAAAAAATTGATCTTTTCACAATCATGTCACCTGTTTTACCTGAGATTAGGAAGAAGATTGTGGCGATGAGGTGAGGCATGTTCAGAGGGACAGAGGAAGTGAGGTCTATGTTCAAGACTGTAGTGGGAGAGAGGTCTTTCCTGGGAAGCATAGGTTGTGAAGCCTTTGTATAAGAGTGCAGTGGAGTAGAGTTCATGAAGTCTATCCCCTACTGGACTCTTAGACACAGGTCTCATCTACTTTGTACCTCTGGACAGAGCTGTCTTCCACTACACTCTTCAATACAGGCCTCACCTCTTCTGCACCCCTAGAGAATCTTGACTTGATTTGTAACCCTGAATAGACCGTTTGCTTTTTGTCATTGCTTTGTTGTTTGGTAATAGTGATCTATAATGTGCTATTTTTTTCTTTAACACAGATTGAAATCAAGATTTGAGGAGTAAGACAAAATGCCTTCAAGGGAAAGGCGAAGAAAACAAGACAACTGTCAAAAATCAAAAAGAGCAACGGAATTACAGCACTCTTCCACAACAAATACTTCAAAAAACAGGAACAAAGCTCCTGGTAAGAGAACTAAGTCTTTCATACGTAACATATGTACATCGCAAAAAAATGATGGACAGCATGTAGAAAAAGAGAATGAGAGAGTAAATTTGAAAAGGAAGGAGAGAACCTCAAAGAATTCTACAACTGGATCAGGAGAGAAAAATATGTATAGGAATAGAAGGCAGAATCAGTTTAGAGACATTCGTAAACGAATGTTTCGCAATCGGGTGGTTTTAAATTTGTTAAAAAACATTAGGAAAGGTAAACAGAGAGCTGCTTTTTATAAGAAAAAGAAAAGTGTAGAGAAGATTGTTGATCAGGCTTTTGAAGTAAAGAAAAAAATATTTATTTTAATAATCAATAGAATTAGGACACTTAACAAGACAATTGATGTTTTCAAATCAAACAGTAGATGGAAAAGAGTAATTAATCGGACTCATTTTTGTAAAGTTTTTTCGGGAGAATGGATGCACAGTTCAAGTTGTGAGCCATTTTTTAATGAGGAGAGTTACTTCCAGGATAATGATTTAGTGCATGCAGTTGACACCAGTGGTCGAGCGTATGAAGTGAAAGACGGTTGTCCGATTGAAAAAGAGAAACTTGTGCCTAGAGAACCAGAGGATGTGTTAACTGATGAAGTTTTAGGGAGACGTACTAAGGGTCCAGTGTACACTTGGAAGTGTAGTCGTATTTGTAGTGTGCGACAGGAATCAATTGATTTGTTTTGTAATTTCTTACGTACATATAGTAAGAAAAGTCTAAAGCAGAAAGTGAAGTTGTTGCAAGACTTAGATCCTTGCAGAGTGAGAGAAAACACAGGTTTGCAAGGGCATTCACTGGCTTGTCTTTCTAGAAAAGTATGTCAGAGTGTTTTTCATCATTTTAGGATGTTAGCAGTGCATCATACCAAAATGAGGAAATTAGTGAGAATGTTGTATTATACAAAAAGTCCAGCACTTAAGCTTAAACAATTAAACAGTGCTCTTTTGCATGGAACTGAATTAGATGTGAAGAAGATTTGTGAAGAAATTGAGATTTGTTATTTTGGTGACAAGGAGGACAGTGTAGAAATTGACACAGCAATGCAAGGTAATGTGGAAGACAATGTACAGATTTCAAATATAGAAAAGTTTGAGCAGGAAATTACCAGGTTTAAGGTGAAATCAAGTGAAAGGCCGAATTTTACTTGTGTGCGTTGTCGACGAAGTCATTATAAGCATCAAACTAGATTAGTTGATTTATACGTTAAAAGTGAAAAGATGAATAATTATGAGTGGAAAGATTTTGCAACTTATTTGTGGGTGGAGAATTGTTTTGATTTGAGTTCTGATCAGCGTATTTGTAAATATTGTTATGATAAATTAAATCAAAACAGAATGCCTGCTAGAGCTGTTCATAATAATCTGGAGTTGGTAGACATCCCTGTGAATTGATGGATTTAAATACATACGGGGCAGATTTATGAGGCACTTGCGCCACGTTTACGCCGCTGTTGCGTCACGCAAGGCGGCGTAAACGTGGCGCATCCCTACGAATGATTTACAACGTGACGCATCTAGGCAGATGCGTCACGTTGTAAAGCCCTGCGCCGCTTGTGGGCGTTCCGGTGCAGGGTGGGCGTTCCGGGGCAGGTGCGCCTCGCAAAAGTGGCTGAGTGAAATCTATAAGATTTCACTCAGTCACTTTCAGGCCAATGCTGCGTCAAAAGCCTGCGCCTGCTTGAAGCAGGCGTAGGTCTTGACGCAGCATTGTTAAGATGGGGCAACCCCCGAGCCTTGCTGGAGCTGCGTCGCGCTTGCGACGCAACTCCAGCAATGCGTCACCTTTACGGCACAGATGCGTCACGCATCTGTGCCGTTTTTGCCCCATGGTGCGCCGCATTATAAATGCGGCGCACCATGGGTGGCGGAGCTGTGGCGCACTGTGGCGCACATTAACTGGCGCATCCCTGGGGATGCGCCAGTTAACATAAATCTGCCCCATATTAGTCTATTTTGATTCAATGAGTCCATCCTTTTCAGGAAATTGTTCGCATGGAGCCTAAGATAGGGAAATTGCCTCCTACAGATTTTCAGAGAGGATTAAAGGGAAGAGTTGTTTATTTGCCTCTAGATTTAAAAAAAAATATTGATACAATTGGTATAGAAAAAGTAGAAGAGGAACCTCTGGTTATTTTAGTTAATGGGGTTCCGACAAAGATTAAAAAAATCTGGCAAGATTTAGTGGATGTTAGGAAAGTCAAAAAGGCAACGTTGTATTTAGTCAAAAACAATGAGTATTACAAAGATGTATGTGTTGCAGCAGAGGAAACAGCTGCAGATGAAGACAGTGATTGTTCAGGCGGCCAAACTGAAAAAGTTGATGTGTGTAGAAGTGAAGAAATATATGAACATTATACTGTTCATCCTTTGCATTCCAAAGAAGTAATGGGGAATGCAATTGAATTGTTTCAAATGAAAGCAGCAAAAGGAAGTCCCATTAGTGTATGGGAAGAAAGTTTGGAAGCTCGTTGTTTTCCACAGCTATTTCCAACAGGTCGAGGTGGACGATATGACGATCGACCACTTCAAATTCCAGCATCTGAATATCGAACTGTAAGATTATATGCTGAAGATCCAAGATTTCGTCAATGCATTCCCTATTTGTTTCATCTACTGTATGAAAGTGACTTGTCTGGTCTTTCATATGCAGTAAACCATATACTGAAAAGTGGAGCACATCTGCAAAATGTTTCGGCGAGGGACTTTATGGAGAAAGTGAATCTGCAAGATAATATTTTAGTATCTCATCTAATCAATCTCATGGCATGTCAGCGTGGTACAAACGAGTATTGGTACCGTCGTCATGGGGAATTGAAATGTATGCTAAGAAACTTAGGAACTCCTACATGGTTCCTCACTCTTAGCTGTGCCGAGTATGCATGGGACGACTTACTTCAATTTCTACGAGAGGCAAATGCAAATATACAAAATATAGAATTCAAAACACCTGGAGAACTGTGTTCTTTGGATCCAGTGAATGTATGCAGATATTTCAATCATAGATTTGAAGCTATGATGTCTTTTATTACCAACAAAAAAAATCCTCCCCTTGGAGAGGTTTTGGATTTCTTTTGGAGAAAGGAGTATCAAGCGAGAGGTGCTCCTCACATACATATGTTGTTATGGATTAAAAATGCACCCAAATTTGGAACAGATTTGGATGAGACAGTGATGAGCTTCATTGAAGAGTATTCAACATGTGCTGTTCCGAAAACTACGGAAGAAAACAGTTTAAGGCAACACGTTTTACGCTTTCAATCCCATCGTTGTGGAAAGTCGAAAATTCAGAAACAAGGACAAGTTCTACACAAAATGTCGTTTCGGCTTTCCACGACCAGTGATTTCTAAAGGAAGAGTAAATAATTTGATGTCTTCTCTGCGACATACTGTGACGAGGAAATCACCAACAAATACATACAATTTAAAAAGAGACGAAGAGTCCAAGTACATCAACGACTACAACCCAGTGATTTTGTCCATGTGGAATGCTAACATGGATATTCAATTCGTTGCTGACAACTCTATTGCTGTGGCTCAATATGTGACGTCTTACATCACAAAAAAAGAAAAGACAAAACTGAAGGAAATGTGGGAGGACATTTCACATGAAAAGAGCCTAAGCAAGAAATGATACAGTTACAGTCTGAAGATGTTGTCGCATTGAGAAATTGGAGCGTATGAATGTTCTGATCGATTGTCGTCAGCAAGTCTCTGTGCCAAATCTAGAACCATCATTTGGGTGAGTCTAGGTCTTGCTGCAACACGAAATCAAGTTTTGAAATCTGTACAAGAGATAGAGTATTTGGCAGAGAAAGAACCAGAAAGTACAGATATTTTGAAGAAGAAACATGTTGGATACATACTATCCAAATAGAAGTCCTCACCTTGAGAACGCTTGTCTCTATCAAGTTCTGCAAAGATATATTTATAAGAGGAACATCAGAGAAGATATCAATAATGGAATATATGCTGTCATTGGATGTGAAGGATGTCTAGTGAAACAGAAAAAAGGTCATTTGATTAATCATCGAAAATTAAGTTGTGATAATCCAGATAAAAGAGAATTTTATTATTTGGCTCTTTTGCAACTCTTTAAACCATGGCGTGAAGAAGAGGAACTACTTGGAGAATTTTTCTGTTATGAAGACTTCTTTAATGCAACGAAGGATACCATAGAATGTCCTGTTTTTCCAAATTATCTGCAAATGTTGAATGAAGAAATAGAGCAAGAATCAACAATTGCTGCAGAGATTGCGAGAGACAGTTCTCAAGGCAGTCAGAGTACTGCTTCATTGAGTCAGGATCCACTAGGAGGACCAATTATCCAAAATGAAGCTGCCACTGCCATGGATGAGGTGGAAAGAGCTATGGAGCAAGCTCAAGAGGATGTAATTGATTTAGAAGATTTGGTGAAACAATTGAACCTTGAGCAGAAACAGATATATGATGAAGTCACAGAACAGGTTGAACATGGATTGAGTCATGAGAAGAAAGAGTGCTCATGTACATCATTTAAGCCTGTCCGACTGTACGTGAGTGCAGAAGCGGGAACTGGAAAAAGTTTTCTGATTGAAGCAATTGCATCTTATCTGCAGAAAAGGACTGAATCACCGCTGTCTTGTGTTGTTACTGCTCCAACTGGGCTGGCAGCACATAATATTAAAGGGATTACTTTACATCGTTTACTGATGCTGCCAGTGGAGCATGATAACAAATTGGAATATCACAAGCTATCTGGAGATGCGTGTTCCGAAGTTTCGAGAGTCCTGAAGAAAATGAAACTTCTTATCATTGATGAAGTAAGCATGGTGTCAAATATAATGCTTGCTTTTGTGCATTTGAGAAAGAATGCAAGAAATTCTTAGAACAGACTATGATGTTTTATTTGGAGGAAAACATATTATTGTTTTTGGAGATCTTCTGCAGTTGACTCCAGTGAAAGGACAACCTGTGTTCAAAAAGCTCACGCATGAAGATACCAGGAAGTGCCTAGGAAGCATTGGAAACGTTAATATATGGTTAAACTTCAAATATGCAGAACTGCTTCAAAATATGCGGCAGGCAAAGGATGAAGATTATAAAAATATTTTACAAGATGTAAGAGTTGTAAAAATAAGTCAGCAAGGGAAAGAAGCTTTACATGGACGGTTAATTTCAAATTTGTACCCAAATGAAAACATTCTTCCAGAGAATATTTTTAAGAAAATTAACGAGAAGAAATCTGCCATATGTTTGATGCCAACTCTGAAAGAATGTTCCATGTTCAACAACAACATGTTAAATTTAGAAAATGAAGAGATAGTGAAACTGGAAGCTACAGATAAAATAGAGCATATGGGAGCAACAATTGTTTTGTCTGAAAATTTGAAGTCAAAATTGGAATCATTAGAGAAGACTATATCTAAAACTGCTGGTTTTGAAAAGACTCTGAATGTGTGTTTGAATTGTCGTATCATTTTGAGAAGGAATTTAAATGTTGAAAGAGGTCTGGTAAATGGAGCAATGGGTCATGTTGTTGGTTTTGTGAATTACAAGAATAGAGATGAAATTGAAATTTTAAAAATTAAATTTGATGGCATTGATAAAATAGAACACATTTGTCGTTGTTCAGCTAGATTTTTGCTTGTGAAAGACTTATATATTCGCCGAAAACAGTTTCCTATTTGTTTGGCATATGCTGTGACAATTCATAAATCACAAGGTTTAAGTGTAGATAGTGCTTTGGTGAACATTGGAAGTTCTGTGTTTAAAGAGGGTATGGCATATGTGGCATTATCACGAGTCAGAACTTTAGCAGGATTGTACTTGATTCAGTGTGATGAAACAAAGATTTGTGCTGATCTAGATTGTGTTAAAGAATACAATAGGTTAAGAAGAGAGTATGCTCCACATTTGCCTCAATATCCTCTGATTGAAAAACGTGTGGTAGGCCGAAAAAGAAGAAATGAGATTAATTGCAGTGAGGTATCAGCAAAAAGGCAAAAAGTAGATAAAAGTGTAATTGTAAAGAGAAAGAAAAAGGATTCTGTGGAAGATGTTGTTGGATTTCAGTTTGAAAACAGTTCTGGTGTCAACTGCTATGCTAATGTAGTAGTTAATGTTGTTTTTTTTCTTCAAAATTTACAAAAACAGATTGTCGAAAATCAGGAACAAACATTGAGCTGTTTACTGAATTCTGTGTTAGAGAAATGTAGTAGTGATAGAGCAAAAATAGAAAGTGTTTCAGAAATTAGAAATCTTGTAGACATATGTTCAGGTCAAAATCAATTTTCACAGATAATTCAGCAGGATTGTCAGGAATTTTTAATGTATATGTTTGATGTATTGGAAGATGAAGGATTAGATATAAAAATCTTTTTAACGTTTCTTATTAATGGCAACATGACTGTGATAACTGTGCTTCATCAAGTACTACTAGAATAGACTCTGAAAGATTTATATATTTGACTTTACCAGACTGCAAATCAGTGCCTTTTAATAATCTATTTAAAGCAGCGGATCACAATATGGTGTGTACCCAATGTAAGTCTACAATGCTGTCCACATTATTTCTACAAAATTATGGTCACTATGTCATTTTAATGTTCCAACGATGTAGACCTGATGGAACTAAATTGACAACTTCTATTAAAAATTTCGTGGCATCTCAGTTATCGATATCAGGAAGAACCTTTGCAACTGTAGCTATTATTTTTCATGATGGTCCTTCTACAAAATCGGGGCATTACACATGCTATTTAAAAACTTCTAAAGGTTGGACCCAATGTAACGACACTCATTTGACTTTCAAACAACGTTTGCCTTTTGGCTTTATAAATTCATACCTAGTGTTTTTACAGCCAAAATTTAGGTAAAAGTAATTGGCCTATGAAGACGGGAGCAGTTAATAAAGGTTATTTTGCTGTTTAAAAATATATTGTGAGTAAAAGTGATCTAGGCAATATAAAAAATTGACTTGTCATATAGGTACTGTAAGTGGATCTCATAGTAAGTGATATTAGTTTTATGCAAAATGATGAACATGAGTGAGTTAGAGATGGTTTTTCAAATACTTAAATATTGTGAAAATGTTGTAGAGCCTTTCTTTCAGAACATCGGGAAAAAGGTCATTTCAGTGTGCCTTAGAATTAATTTGAAAAAATACTCATACATCTGACACTATTTGGCCAAATGGAAAGGTGCAGGAATGAGTAAAGAGTCATGACTGAAAAAAAGGAGTATATGAAAATATTCGAAATATTTCAGATGTTCTTGGAGCTTTTCTTATAGAAAGTCGATGAAATGGATTTTTAAGTGAACAGCCAAGTACTTTGCAACGAGAAAAGGACCTCCATGATACAGTATTTGCCTCATGGAAAAGTAAGTCAATCTAAGATTAGCGTACATTTGTCAGTATTTAATTTTTTTTTAAAACACAATCTTTTAGATTGTGTTTTTTTTTCCCGCTTTCATATGATGAGTAATTTAAACTCACTGTTTTAAGTGAAATTCAATATATTCTGAGAACAGCAAAAATAAACTATGTAACATGTTGTAGAAGTTATTTTATACTTTGGATTGTGTAAATTAAATTGTATCCCCATTCTCTGACACTTACTTTTCTTTTTCCATCCTGTTTCAGCTCTTTTTACTCACTTATAATGTCTTTCTCTCACTCTCTGTAACCCCCGTTCCTTTACTCCACTTCTTTGACAACCCCTCATTCTTATTTCAACTGTGTGCATCCCCTCTCTCCCTTGCATAACTTTTCAGCTCCCAGTCTCTCTGCTTTACTTTTCTTTTCCGTATTTTCCTCCTTTTCTCTTTTAGTAATTCCTGTTTACTCACTCAGCAGTATTATTGCACTCTATCACTATAAATCACTCACTCTCCCTCGCTTATCTTTGTTTGCTCCTTAATTTTGACCTCTTCTCTCTATTTTTCGTTCACTACTTCTATGTCCTCAGTGCCTCACTCTACTTGTGTTATGTTCACTTCTGTTTATCTACCTTCTATCACTTCTTTTACAACAACTTCACTGCTCCTTTCTCATCGTTCTTCATCCAATTTCTTTTACTCTGGTTCCATTACTATCCCTCATTTCCTTTCTTTCAATGTCCTTCTCTTTACTTTCATCACCAAATTATTTTCTCTCTGTACCACTGTTTTAGTCGTCTACTCCTCTCTTTCCTTCTTTTTGCTCCCTTACTCATTTCTTTTTCTCACTCATTGTACTCCACCTCACTCAGTTGTTCTCTTAGTGTGTCTACGTACTAACTTTCTCAGTCCAATTTCCCTCAATCGTTGTATGTTATCCTCTCTCCTTTCATCCTTTCTCTCTATGACTGTTCCTCGCTTACTCTCAGTTATCTTCTATTCCTCATTCTTCTAAATGCATACTTAATTAGACTGTTTTCTGTCTCAGTCATTATCTTTTTACTTACTTTTGTTTACTGATTTAGTTTTGCTAACTCACATTGTTTTAGTATCTTTCTTACCTTCAGTTCATTTCTCTGTTCTTGTCTCTCTCTTTGTCAGTGAATCTATATGCCTTACTCTTTGTAATTTGCTCTCCTTCTATTTCTTTTTCTCTCTTTTTGTCCTTTTACCTTACTTTATTTCCCTTTCTGTGTCCTTCACTCTAACTTTATTTCTGAATAGAGCGTTATGATTTTTAACCTCTTCATTTGTATCTTTTAATTTAAAATACATATTTTACTAAATAAAACTTTTTTTTTCTTCTCTCTTTCACAGATACAAAGTGTAGTTAAAAAAATTATTGAAAGTTACATTTATAATATGGTAAGTATGGCTAAAAAAATGTAGTTTGTCATCACCCTTTGCTTTAAGGTCACTAACATTTTCTCAATCTACCTCACTCCTGTGTCTTTACTCTGCTTCCCTCACTTATTCTTATTCTCCATGTTTACTCCAATTTCCCTATTTCCCCTCTCATATTCAACTTCTTTCAGTCCCTATTCTTTATTTCACTTACCCTCTGTTCCCTTCCTTTGCTTCTTCACTCATTCTCTTTTTCTTAATTATTTACCTTACTCCTACACACACACCTCATCCCCCTCCCAACACATACACACACCTCTAACATGCACCCCACACACACACCACACACACACCTCATACACACAAAAAATCCTTCCACACACACTCCTCAAACACACACACACACATTCCATACACACACATACATCGAACACATTTACACCCCACACTCATACACTCTTCATACATATTTCACACACCCTCACCTCCACCCACACCGAAACACCCCGCACAGCCACACCCACAGACACATCTTACACACCCAAACCCCAACCTACTCCCACTGACTCCCTATAAGTCACACACACTGCATTACTTATCTTTCTCTGCTGTTTTACTCAAGCCCATTCATGTACTGTTTCCTTTACTCTCTTTGTCCTCTCTCTTTGTAACGCCCAATGTCTTATCCTAATTCAATTTTTCCCCCTCTTTCACCCCTCTTTACTTATACTACCTGGTCTTTTCTCACCATCTCTCACCGTTCTTCATTTATCCTGGTTCCGCCACTACCCTTCATTCTCCATTTTTTACTGTCCTTTCTTTTTCTTTTAACAGCCAGTCACATTCTCCCACTATCTCTACTTTAGTGTTCTTCCTCTCTGTTCCTTTCTTTCGCTCCTTTAGTCATTTCACTTTTCTCACTTTCATCCAATTACACCTTCTTTATTTTTTACTATGTAATAAACAATCCCTCTGTGTTCATCCTGCAGCTCTTTTTCTCTTAATTTAACTGTCTTTGTGTCCTTCCCTCATCCTTACTGCTTCATTAAATATTTTTTTTTTTTTTGGGGGGGGCGCGCCCTGGTACGCGTACCCTAAGGACAAAAAATTGACAGAGATCCTTTAAAAATATTGGTTACATTTTATTATTGAAAGGTAGTTCTGAAAAGAACTTTTTTTTAATTATTTTTGTTGTTTTATATATTTTTTAATGTTTTTTGAACATTTTGTACTTTTTTTGGCTTTTCAAAACAGTTTTATATTTTTTTTTGTATTTTTTATGGGAACAAACAAAGAGAAAGTGAATTGAAAATGGCTCAACTGGAGCAAAAATCAAAAAACGGAAAAAATTACTTTTTTTGGGGCAATTGTGATTGTCACCAGCAAGGACGACGAGCTTCACGCTCTTTTCACCATAGGCGATGAGCTTGCCACATTCAATGCATGTTATTCTAAAATCAGCAAAACGTGGCTGAATGCAAGGCATCGTCTCCATTGATTCTGGTCCCGATTGAGTGGGTTGCTTTCTTTTGGAGCTGGTCCTTGAACACTGGGGGAGGTGACTGGCCAGTTCCCTGATCTCTGCACGAGAATAGTTATTAGGATGCTTCCAGGTCATATGCCAAATCATGCTATTATTACCAAAGGAATATTTTTTATCTGGATTGCCCCTTGAGAGTTCTGCACCACAGATTCGACAAGTTACCTTGGCCGCATTAACTTTTTTCTTGCCCTCTGGAAGAGAAAAAAACTCCCATACAATATGTTCTTTTGGGTTGTATGAGGTATTTTGTTCAGGCATCCATCCTCTCCCCTCCTCCTCTTCCTCTTTCTCCTCCTCCTCTTCTTCACCACCAATGTATTGTTTTGGTGGTGCTCTTGGTGGTGGTGGTGGTGGTGCAGATGCTCCAGCTGTTGCTGCTACAGTAGCCATTTCAAAGAACAGAAGTATTGTCTCTGTAGATGAAACAGGTCTTCCTCAGTCAAAGGACAAAGTCAGAATAAGGAAGAAAGGTGGGGTTTATTATCATTTGGAATAGAAAACTGTCCTGAACCAATCAGAAGTGTTATTTACAGGTCACAAGACTCAGGCTTTACTCATTTGGAAACCAAAACTGTTCTGCACCAATAGAAAGTGTTATTTTCAGGTCACAAGACCCAGGCTGGTCACAAGACCCAGGCTATACTCATTTGGAAACCAAAACTGTTCTGCACCAATAGAAAGTGTTATTTTCAGGTCACATGACCCGACGCGCTTACGCTACGAACCGCGGGGCGCGCCCGTAGTCGCGCCCACGGGTGCGTAGCGTAAGCGCGTCCAGACGTTCCGCGATCGTATGCGATCGCGTGCTTTCCGTTGCGATTACGTTGTGCGTCATATGACGCATCACGCGTCTACGCGATACGTCACGATGTTGTTTTCGTTCGCGGGAATAGCGCTCCCGGGACGCTCCCCGGTACGCGCCCTGGGATGCGCCATAATATTGCGCTTACCCGTGTGTTCCCCGGTACACGCCCCGGGAGCGCCCCAGGGTCAAAAAAAAAATGTAACATATTTATACAATATAAAATTCGTTTTAAAATTTTTCACTTTTTATACCTATAAAGAGATGCTATTAAAAAACCATTGAAATTCACTGAAAAAACCATAGGTTTCACACCAGTTATAGTTAGGAATAAGCATTAAAAAAAACCTATTAAATTCACTGAAAAAAACATAGGTTTCACACCAGTTATAGTTAGCTGGAAGTTTTACTCGAATAAAACCATTCAAATTCCCACGTTATAGTTAGTTGGACTCACTATAACTTGCGCGTGCAATGCACTGCTGATGACGTCACATATTACATCACTCATGACATGGTCAGTGACATCACTCATGACATCACTGATGACACCATCCTTGTGACGGAGTGACAGACCTCCTTTCACTGAAATGTAACCCTTGAAACAAATATTCAAAAATAGAAACTAAAATATTGAAAAAAATGGAGATACCCATACCACTTACAACAACCAATTGAATATTTCCACCATCTATATACACATGCACTCATTCACCAACAGTTCTGTGTAGTCACTCATACATATACTCAGTCATCATATATAGTGATACACCTATATAACCTGTTACACAACGACAGTCATCCAAAAGTTACTCACACACATACTCACACAAGCAAATAAACTATTGAACATCCATTTATTTGCATACACAGCTATACACACACTACCACCTTACTTCTAAGAAAACATACACATATTTACTCTGTTAAACAATCACTTATAGAAAAACATACTTATTTAAACAGGAACTCTTACAATCCTTCACTCTCACATATACTCACTTATATACATCAATATTCACATATATTAGATTAAAATATATATAGTTACTGATAAAGACACTAGTGAGACAGTCATTCACTCACTAACACACACATATACACACTCATCCACCCATACAGTCCTGCACATATGCTGTCTTCAAAACACATACAAAGAGAGAGTCAGTCATTCATGCATCTATGTGCTAAGTAATACCCCCACCGAACCATACAAACACTCATACTGATACTAAGAAAAACATCTAATAACCCATATACATACACATGTAGCTACTCACCAACCCACGCAGCCACTAAAACACAAAGTGAAACACTAATACATATATTTAAATATTTAAACATTACTCACTAATATTTATTTTTCAGAAAGACACACATTCACTGGATGATGTCATCCGTGATGTCATTTGAGATGTCATCAGTGATGTCATGAGTGATGTCACTGACCATGTCATGAGTGATGTAATATGTGACGTCATCAGCAGTGCATTGCACGCGCAAGTTATAGTGAGTCCAACTAACTATAACGTGGGAATTTCAATGGTTTTATGCAAGTAAAACTTCCAGCTAACTATAACTGGTGTGAAACCTATGGTTTTTTCAGTGAATATATATATATATATATATATTTCCATCGGTTTCTGCAAGGGCAGAGGTTCTCCCGCACTCCCGGTTTCAAGTACGACTACACCACAATTTTAGTCGTTTAAATTTTCATTTATTTCCACAGCTCGTTATCAGCATACTCCTCGACGCGTTTCGCGGCACCACGCCGCTTTCTCACGAGGTAAATTTGCCTCGTGAGAAAGCGGCGTGGTGCAGCGAAACGCGTTGAGGAGTATGCTGATAACGAGCTGTGGAAATAAATGAAAATTTAAACGACTAAAATTGTGGTGTAGTCGTACTTGAAACCGGGAGTGCGGGAGAACCTCTGCCCTTGCAGAAACCGATGGAATTACTAGCAGCGGGGCCCTGCTGTAATCTCTCGCACCGCCAAGAGAGCGCTCGGAAGCCTCTGCCCGGGCCAGTCTAGTTGTATATATATATATATATATATATATATATATATATATATATATATATATATATATATATATATATATATATATATATATATATATATATATATTTATATATATACATATATATATATCCTACTGGCTGTCGCCAGTAGGTAGTTATACTTAGGGCCCACTTTCCATTGGAAATCTGCAACATTCTATTTGGAATAACTTTGGCACCGGTGGACGAATCTTCGCGAATTTCTCCAAGAAAATGGCCTGCTCTACTCCGGTCCTCCCCTCAAAGATTGGGGGTGATTCGTTAAGTGGGGGCCAAGAACAAAGGGGGGTCCCAAAACGTGTTTTCCCCATGCAATTTTCCATAGGGACTTTTAGCCAAGGCTACAGCCCGAACGGCTGAACGGAATTACACCAAATTTGGCAAAAAAGGTAGGTAGGTTTGTTAAATTGTGTAAATCCGTTCAGTAGTTCCTGAGAAAATCATAAGTAATATCATAAGTATATCTTCAGGAGCTTATCGTAAGCTTACTGTACTCTGTACCTTCCCGAGCACGAGCTGAATGCTAATTGGCTGTCGACACTCCAAACCAGGAAGTGTTAGCAGCCATCTTGTGCCTCGGTAGAACTGAGGCACAAGAAAGCAGAGAAACAAACGTGGAAAACGCAAAAAGGGGGCAGGATAGAAACATCCTGACCCCCTAGGTCTGCTCAGGGGGTCCCACAAGGACCGCGGGGTCCGAGTACGTACGCGAACTCCGCAGAAAAAAAAAAAACCCCGTCTGCTTTTTTTTAAATTTTCCTCCCGGGCAACCAAATCCCAGGGGCAAAATGAGAAAAAAAGTGTGGGGGTGGTGTCCCAATCCCCCCCACACTGCCCCGTGTACCGCCACCCCCTGGGGCATAGTAATTATGATAGCGTGGGGGCATACAGCCCGCCGCAGCCCGGGGACCGCCACCGCCAGGGGCAAAGATAATAATGATGGGGGGCCCCGGGGCTTTGTTACTAAGAATGCGGGGGGCTCACGTCCCCCCCGCAGCCCCAGGGACCACCACCCCCCGGGGCTTCGTTTTTTATTTGAAAAAAAAACAACCTGTGTGGGGGTGAAGCCCCCCCACACGCCCCGGGGACCGCCACCTCCCCGGGGCTCTAATATGTAAAATAGGGGGGTCCGTGATGGACCCCCCAGCCCCAGGGACCACCACCCCCCGGGGCTTTTAACAGGTGGGAGAGGGGCCGCGCAGCCCCCTCCTGGAGCCCTCGATGGCCCTGGGGACCGCAACTCCCCAGGGCCGGCTCCTGCAGTTTCCCGGGGTGCCCACCTCCAGGACACTGCTGTTTGCTATGGTAGGTCGGGAGTCTCGCGGCTCCCACCCTACCACAGCAAACTGCTTTGATTTTTGAAAGAGAGAGCAGGAAACCTGCTCTCTCTTTCAAAAATCAAAGCCGATTGCTTTTCTGCACGGGGAGCATATGTTTAAACTAGTATATGTGAGTATTGATGTATATAAGTGAGTATATGTGAGAGTGAGAGATTGGAAGAGTTCCTGTATAAATAAGTATGTGTTTCTATAAGTGATTGTTTAAGAGAGTAAGTATGTGTATGTTTCTATACCAGTAAGTGTGGTGGTGTGTGTATAACTGTATATTCAATTTAATGGATGTTTGATACTTTGTTTACATGTGTGACTATGTGTGTGAGTAACTCTATGGATGAGTGTCATTGTGTAACAGGATGTATAGGTATATGAATACATATGATGAGTGAGTACATGTATGAGTATCTGTATAGGACTATTGGTGAATGAGTGGATGTGTGTGTAGATCTTGGAATTACTAAATAGGTGTATTGTAAGTGGCATTGGTATGTCCATTGTTTGGAAAATGTTAGTTTCTATTTTTGAGTGTGTGTATATCAAAGGTTATATTAGGCAGAGAGGAGGTCTGCCACTCTATCAAAAGGATGATGTCATCAGTGATGTCATTTGAGATGTCATCAGTGATGTCATGAGTAATGTCACTGACCATGTCATGAGTGATGTAATATGTGACGTCATCAGCTGTGCATTGCAGGCGCTCGGGATATAGTTAGCTGAACTAACTGTAAAGGTGGAATTTCAATGGTTTTGTACGAGTGAAATGTCCAGCTAACTATAACGCCCCTGACACCTATGTTTTTTTCAGTGAATTTCTAAGGTTTTTTAAATGCTAATTCCTAACTATAATGTGCCTGAAACCTGTGTTTTTTTCAGTGAATTTCAAAGGTTTTTTAAAAGCTAATTTCTAACTTTATCGTAACTGAAACCTATGGTGTTTTAAGTGAATTTCAAAGGTTTTTTAAATGCTAGTTTCTACCTATGCCAACAGAGGTAGTACATGTGAAGTAAAGAAGAAAAAACACACAGAAAGAAGAAAAAGAAATGCAGAAAGCAACAGAAGTACTCAAAGACAAAGGAAAGTTCAGGAAGAAGGAAGACGTGCAGATAGAACAAACAGAGGAGCAGAAAGAGGTCTTGTTGCAAAATCATCCCGTACCCTCAACTTTTTCAGATGGCTACTGGTGGTAACTGACTCTGACTAACCAGTCCTAGAGACAGTGCTATGCTAAAAGACACTTAGAATACAGTTAAAACACCCACATACATTAGGGAATACTATGCGTTGGGGTACCCCTGTGTGACAGAGCCGGAGCCGGTCCACCTTCAGGGGAACAGGAGTGAATACGGGACTGGTGGCTAGCTACCCCCCTCTCACCTGCTTGTGTCCCTTCTCACCAGGAGTCCCTTCCTTACTACCAGGACGAATGGTGTCAGCAAGAGAATGAGCCCCTTTGGTCCGGCGGCACTGTAAACAAAGACGGCTCCTTTAACAAAGGATTCCTGCATGACGAGACTCCTCCCAATGACGTCACCACGCCACTGGCAACAAATGCAGGCAGAATCAGGAAGTCGGCGGACAGCGTTTACCCGGAGGACGAGAGCGGTGATAGAGAGCGGAGAGGAGGCGCAGAGCTACGCGTTACAAAGGAGGACGAGACGGAAGAAGATCCCTGTGGTGTTTCCAGCAAGCCCAGAGGCCAACGTCACCACAAGGTGCCCCGCCACGCTCCCGCGGGAGGAGCGTGGCTTCAACAGGTACGGGCAGAGTGGCGGGTTGGGTGGGGCGATACAACCTGCCTGCTACCGAACACCAGTGTAAATAAGAGTATAACTCAGTGTACAGTGTGCCAAAGAACCCTTCCCTTTTCTCGAGCACACTGAGCACCTATCGCGTTTGTAAATAGCACTCTTCCACTGGGTTTCCTTCACCCCCGGCCCTTGCACTTCAAGCTCCCGGTCACCCCTCTAATACCTCTACTTGTCTCTCTTTCTCTCCTGGCTGCCGGACGGAGTGGAAGAACCTGCAGTCACCCGTGCTTCACAGGAAAGCGCCATTTGCCACCTGTGGTTTCTACACACAGCCTGGATCCCAATACCAAGACGGACCCCGCAGCCTTCGCACGAGAGAGACTGACAAGCCGGAAACGGAAGTCTTATATAAAAATAAAGCCTTCTTTGAGATCCCTACTTAAGGCCTCTGACTCCCTTCCTTCTACCCCTTCCATTCCATTACACCCTGTAATTAGCATGACCTCCTCTGTAAGCCCCTAGTATGTAATAGGGCAGGGGAATTAAAACTACCTCTTAAAATGCGCCACAGGGTGCGTTTGCACACTGGTGAAGGGTAAGGGGGCCTGAGATGACATGTGTGCAAACCTGACCTGTGGGCGCTTTAAGTTGGGAGATAAAGTCCCCTTGAATCCTGAGGGTCCCTGGATGCCAACTAACCCACCAGGTATGTCCAGTGTGTGCCACAGAGTTGCATTGCAGAGAGGTGTAAAATGGGGCATGGCTCAGACCACCTCTCTGCAACGCAGCTCTCTGGTGCTTACTGGAGGTACATGGAAGACTAGTTGGACCCAGGTACTCTCAAGATTAAAGAGGACTTAATTCCCCAACTTAAAAGGCGCCACAGGACGTGTTTACACATGTCTCTTAAGGCCTTGTCCCCTCCCTTCTTCACTGTGCAAACACGCTCGGTGGCAGTTTTAATTTGGGAGATTAACTCCCCTTGAATCCTGGGGGTCCCTGGAGTCCAACTAACCCACTAGATACCTCCAGTAAGCGCCACAGAGATGCGTTGCAGAGAGGTGTAAAAAGACCACAGCCTGGACCACTTCTCTGCAACGCAGCACAGTGGCACTTACTGGAAGCACCTGGTGGACTAGTTAGACACCATGGGCCCTCAGGGTTTAAGGGGAATTATTTACCCTGCCTAAAATGTGCCTCATGGCGTGTTTTAAGTGGGGAATTAATTCCCCTTCAATCCTGAGGGTCCCTAGGGTCAAACTAGCCCACTAGATACCTCCAGTAAGCACCACACAGCTGCGTTGCAGAGAGGTGTAAAAAGGGGCGTGGTCTCTGAACACCTGTCAGCAACCAGCTCCCTGGCACATACTCGAGATACCTGGTGGGCTAGTTAGCCCTCTGGGACCCTCAGTACTGAAGGGGAATTAATTCCTCAACTTACAACTCACCAGGGGGCGCATTTGCACAATGGTGAAGGAAGGGGGCGGGGCCTGAGGTGACATGTGTGCAACACTTCCTGGTTTGGAGTGTTGACAGCCAATTAGAATAAAGCTCGTGCTCAGCAGGGCACGCTTAGGGTGCGCGGATCCTCCGTGGCCATAGATATATATGTGATTTTACTTTTGATTTTCTCAGGAACTACTGAACAGATTTACACCATTTAACTAAAAGGCACGAGTCTGAGCCAAGGGCTACCTCTATGCCAGATTTGTTGTAATTACGTTCAGCAGTTCAGGCTATAGCTGTGGCTAAAGGTGCCTATGGAAAATTGATTGGGGAAAACGCGTTTTGGGGGCCCCTTTTTTCTCGGCCCCCTCTTAACGAATCACCCCCAAGATTTCGCGATTTCGCGAATATTCATCAACCGGCGCCAAAGTTATTGCAAATAGAATGTTGCAGATTTCCTTTGGAAAATAGGCTAACTATAACTATAACTATAACTACCTACTAGCGACCGCCAGTCGGTAATAAACATACATATGTATGTGCGTTTATATAAGTTTATGCTTATCTATAGTATTAGATATTAGTGAGCTTTATTTTTTATTTTATTTTTTTCCTTACTTTCTGGTACTCCTCCTCTGGGGATTTGTCTGCTACAGCGCCATGAAACCGCTGGTGAAGGTGCGCTTTTTTTTTTTTTTTTTTTCTTTTTTTGTAATCCTCATCTGCCCGACACACGTTCTTAGATACAAAGTGAACAACCAGACCACCTCACTGCCAATGGGAGCAGGCCCTATGAATTGAGCCGCAACACAACTAGGCAGATGTTATTACGAGTTGGTATGAAATTCAATGCATCTTGTTAACGTTTCTCCAAGCAACTAATTGCCTGACAGGCCAGTATGTATATATTGGAATCGGGGCAGACCACAAAACTGAGCCATGGAGTAAGTGGGCTTAATCATCGGATCTATGGGGAAAAAAAAAATAAAAAAATCCCCAAGAAGATGAAGGAGGCGTCACTTCCAATCAGTCAAAAGCTTCCAAAATGTGAGGTTCTGGGCTCTACAAGATCTTGTCAAGTCAACCTTGGATGTTACATAAAGTGAGGTTAGCCAGGCAGAGTGAGTGGGGGGGGGGGTGGTATCTACCCAGTGCATACATATCTGCCGTCTTGCCAATAAGATAGCGTAGAATAGAAAGGACCGCGCTACCCCTGTAATAGTCTGGTCATACCCAAAGATGACAAGTGATAAAGTTAAGGGAATATTAATGTTAGTAATTGAGTCTAAAGTGGTTTTGATTTCTTTCCAAAAAACGGATATATGGGGACATTCCCAAAACATATGTATATCAGAGGCTGCTAGCAGTTGGCATTTGTTACAGCATTTTCCTTCTTGATATTTAGATAAACGTAGAGGGGAAAGGTATGCCCGGTGTAGGGTAAACAAATGGTTTCGTCTAAGCCAGGCCGGTTTAACTAGTTTATACAAAAGGGAAAAGGATTGTATCCACAGATCTTCATCTAATGCCACTGTTTCTCTACCCCATAGTTCCATTGGGAGATTGAAATCCCCATCTATCTCTTCCACTATGGACCAATACCAAAGGGCCACCTCCTTGCCTCCTGTCTGCTTTTCAACAAAATTTTGTTCTAGGTGGCTAAGTCTCCCGATGTTAGGATCTTTCCTAATTGATTCTCTAGCCCAGCTCCTAATTTGTATATATTTAAATCTTGACAGGGTCGGCCCTACCTTCTCCCTGAGCTCCTCCCACTCTATCAAGGTGCCTCCAGATGTCAATTCACCCCATCTTAAAAGCCCTGCTGTTATTAGGGGAGTTGCAAGAGAATCTTGCAAACACGGTGGAAGCCCAGGAGAGTCCCATATCTGTGCATAGTTTAGAGTAGTATGCCAGCCCCACCCTGCGTTTAATTAGTACCCATGATTTCAATTGTGTTAACAAAATCTTCAACCTCACCTTTTTGAAAATTTTTCGATCTCCAAACTTAAATAGGAACCCATCTAGCAGGAGGTTTGCCCCTACCAGCATTGCCTTGAATAATCTCCCATTTGAAAAAAGATCTGGTGTTTTCAAAAGCATTCTTGAGTGGGAAAGCTGGAATGCCCAAGAGTAATACTGCAAGTCTGGAAGGGCCAATCCACCTTTTTCCCTCCTCCTTCTTAATTTTTTCCAGGCCAATCTCGTAGCTTTATTGCCCCAAATAAAAGAATTTATTTCTTGCTGACATTTAAGAAGTTGCTTGGAGTCAAAAGCAAAGGGAATAGTGTTAAAAATGAAAGTCAGTTTCGGAAGGATGGACATTTTTATGATGTTAGTTTTCCCAAAAATTGAGAGTTGAAGGCCAGCCCAAGATCTCAATAGGGCCCTACATTCTCTGGACACCAAGTCTAAATTAACTTTTGCTAAAGTGTCTATGTCTTGCGTAATTTTAAGTCCGAGGTAGCGGATTGAGGATGCCACCCCAACGCCCGGATTAGCAATGTTCCAAGTCATTAGCTCGGTCTTCTCAGCATTGATATCATAGCCCGATAAGTTTCCGAATTCCTTAGCCTTTTCCACCACAATTGGAAAAGCATTTACTGGGTCGCTGGTGAAAATTACAATATTATCAGCGTAAAGCCCTACCTTCCTTTCCCATCCACCAAATTCAAATGAGGAAATTTTTGGGTCATCCCTAAAGGATTGTGCAAGTGGCTCGATATATATGTTAAAAAGTAAAGGGGACAGGGGACACCCCTGTCTTGTTCCCCTAGTAATCTGAAAGGGCTGTGTACATGAACCATTGACCATAATGCTTGCACTGGGATTGGCATATAAGAGGCCTATTGATCTCTGAAAGTTAGGTCCAAATGCAAATTTTTTCATGACCTCAGCTAAGTATGCCCAGTTTACTCGATCAAAAGCTTTTGTAGCATCGAGGGTCATAATGGCCAAAGGAAGTGAAAATTTTGAGGCTATGTCCACAGCCCCTATTAGATCATAGGTAAGGTCAGAGAGCTGTCTACCTTTTATAAAGCCCTTCTGGTCGGTGTGAATTATTGAGCCAACCTCACGTCCCAGCCTATTCGCCAACACGGCCGCAAAGAGCTTATAATCGCTATTTAAAAGCGAGATTGGCTTATAAGAGCCACATTTAGCTGGATCTTTCCCGGGTTTCGGGATCAAGACAATTGTTGCCTCCCCCCATGATTTCGGTGGAGTCACACCATTGACTAAAATGTCGTTGAAAAGTCTTGTAAGCACAGAGACAATTTCAGGTGCCAATACTCGATATAATTCACCGGGAAGTCCATCAGGGCCCGCTGCCTTACCCCGCTTCACTTTTTTAATAGTTTCATTCACTTCATCCTCTGAGATAGGCCTATCAAGACGATCCCTTTGTACTAAAGAAAGGGTGGGGAGAGCGGTCTTTTCCAACCATCTAATCTTTAATGTCGGGTCGTCCGGGATCTCCTCCTTGTAGATTTGCTGAAAATACTCCAGAAATGCTTCCCCGATGTCGCTAATAGAGGATCTTTCGTGGGTCTCCCCATCTACTCTGATGAGCTTTATGTATTTTTAGCCTGGTCTGATTTAATTTTCCAGGCTAGGACCCAAGTTGGAGAGCTTACTCACTTCCCATCTCCGTGCAACCCTCTCTTGAAGAATACTATCTAGCTTCTCTTTTAAAACTTTACGTTGCTCCTGCTCTTTGTTGGTCCCACATCTGCAGCCAGTACGTTGATCAAGCAGTGCAATTTCCTTTTCGATATTAGCGATCTTTGCCCTATATATTTTTTTTCCTTACTTTCTGGTACTCCTCCTCTGGGGATTTGTCTGCTACAGCGCCATGAAACCGCTGGTGAAGGTGCGCTTTTATAAATACTTTAAACTCTTTAAATACTTTAAACTTATTTAATTTATATTTAATTAATGGTATATATTAAAACATTTAAGATTTGCTACTATATATACATTAAGAAATCATATTTCTGTAAGTTTTTCATTACCCTCCTTTGTTGTCAAATATATAAACAGATGCTGTTTAGGCTTGCATCTAGTAATTTTGATATTTCAGTTAATGCCAAAAATAGTTGAGGGTCTTATTAAAATTATGTTGCTTCAAGATAATATGTTGGTTCATGAAAAACCCTACCCTAATTAGATTTGGTGGAGTCAATCAGGAAAACACCAGCCCTGAAAAAGGATGATGTGAGGCTATTTTAAGGAATTGGTATGTTCTGTTCAAGGTTTGAAAGAGGTTCTATGAAAATAGTTTATTGATATTGAGAATTGATTAGAAAATGGAAAAAGCTGAAATGTGATGAATAACCAAAACATTTACCGCTATAACTACTAGAATGCCATATATGCTATCCCTTGAAAGACCTGACATCAATAGGTCGACAGTATTGACAAGAGGCACTAGTGCTAAGGGATTAGATGCAGGATAATATCAGGTGATGAATGGAAAAGAATGAGTGTCAGCATTCATGTCCAGAAACCTGAAGAGAGTTGAAAGTGACTATTGAGTTCTAAGGAAGCATGTCCCTGCGTGTTATTGGATGATAGAACACTTTAAGTTATCTTTGAGGGGTTTCCCAGTTGTAATCAAATGTTTATGTGTTTTGTGCCACTCTCTGGAGAGAGGAAAGGGTTTCCCATGGACTCCCAGACATACCCCTGCAGGTGGGTGCAATCACTGACTGCCTCCACCTGCAAGAGAATTTCTAATACCTCCTCAAAGTGCAGGCAGGTTGCTGCCTGCACTGTAAAACAGAGTGGCTTTGAAGCAGATACTCCATATTTCATATGATTGTGCTGCCCGAGAGCAGCAGGAGTTTTCAGCTGCCCTAAGGGCAGTGCATGCCCTGTAATAGGATGCACCTGTTTAAGGGTGCACATTGGCGCAAACTGAAAAGTGTGCCCTATTTGTAATAAGGGTCCTGTTCGGGACAAGTTAACAGTGGGATAGAAAAAAACTGAAATGGCAGAAATCAGTTTTATGTTAAGGGAAATGTTGAATGATGGCCAAATGATGCCACCATGTATTTTGAAGGAGACATTTGTGAATCAGCTCAGTTTGTATCATGAGGGCAGAAATATGAAAGCACTAAGGGGCCGATTATGATGGTGGACGGACCTGAGTCCGTCCGCCACCATAGAGAAGGAGGGACCGTCCGCAGGGGCAGCGGCGGTCCCTCCGTGCAAATTAGGATGTGACCGCCACCCTGGCGGTCACATCCTGTATTTTTATCATTGCGGCGGGTGCTGCTTGAAGCAGCACCCGCCGCAATGATAAAAAAGTAAGTTGTGCATTTGAATGCACAAAGCGGCAGGCACATCGCGGTGCCTGCCGCTATGTGCAGGCAAATGCAGGGGGGTACCATAGGTACCCCCCATGTGCACCCCCCACCCCCCCTTCACCCCTGGGGGCCCGCAACGGGCCCCCAAACACAAATCCGTATGCCTTTACACGGCGGAAATGCCGCCGTGTAAAGCCATCTTTCCGCAGACATCCTAATATGGCTGGCGGTGTCTGATAGACACCGCCAGCCATGTTAATGCTTTTCCGCCGCGGGCGGAATCCGCCCGCGGCGGAAAAGCGGCAGACAGATAGTAAGACCCACCAGCCATCCTAATATGGCGGTGGGTCTTTCAAGGCTCCCCGGCGGATTTCCCGCATCCTCCGGGCCGGCGGTGGCTTCCGCCGGCCCGGTGGATGCGGGAAATCCGCAATCGTAATAGGCCCCATGCGGTGATCCTGTGGCGGATGGTCCACTGCCAATGACTGGTCACCAGCAGAGGATCTCCTGGTGTACAATCAGCAGTACTTCATCTCAACAGAGGGTACAGGAAAAAAGGGCCCTATTTAGAGTTTGTCCGATGGAGTAAAGGTAGTCAAGGTGGAGAAGGCCTTTAGTGCCTTTACTCCACCTGATTAAGTTAGAGGTGTGAACTGCATTGGTTTATTTGAATGGCAATCATGGCAGTTCATACAAAACCACTTATGAGTTTGGTGAGCATTAATAATTGGGACAAATGCCTACACCAAACTTTTAAGAGTTTTTAATTTCCCAAAAACAAACTCTCCCAAAGTGCAGTTTGTTTTTGGAAATGTACAAAGTAATCTTGAGTTGTCTCTCATGGTGTGGAGGGTCATGTTTTGTTATTTTTTTTCTTATTTACGTTCTCTGCCAGGGTATTCCTGATGGTAATGGACAGTAAAAAAGCCATTCAACTGCACACTCTAAATAGGGGCATTGTTTGAAAGGCTTGCCTTTAATAACCTATACTCTTTCAGGCAGTGGCGGCTCCTTGAGGGAGTGCTGCGAGGCAGTGGGGAGGGGCAGGGGAGGAGCAGGGTGGGGGTGTAGTAATCTCCAGAATTGGGCCGAACAAAGTTGAGTTAAGAAATAAATAAACAAAACAAATTACATTGCGCGCGCTGCAACGTCAAATCAGCGATGCAGCGCGCAATGTAATTGGATGTATTTATTTATTTCTTTACTCAACTCCGTTCGATCCAATTCTGGAGTTTACTACCCCCACCCCGCCTCACCTCCCTGCAGCACTCCCTCGAGGAGCCACCACTGCTTTCAGGGCATCAGATGAAGGTTTACAACAGTAAATTTGACTCACTGTGTAAACCTGCTAGTCTGCCCTACTCAACATTGGGGTCAGACCAAGAGTTTGGTAGACAGGGTACTACTTCACCATTGCAACTGAGTACCATGTCGACCAAACTCTAAATTAGGCCCTAAGAATTCGTTGAGTTTTGAGACGTGCTGAATTAAGGTTTGCAACTTGCTCTGTCAAACAGTAAATGAGCCGCTAATCGTAGGACACATTTTCCACTGTACTTAATGTAACACATCTTGGCCTTAAAATTAATATTCTCTCATGTCAAGTCAAAAATGTTATTCGGTTTTTAAAACAAACCATGAAAGCACACAAATATAAAACACCAGCATATGCGAAAAGAAGGGAATAAAAGAAAAGAATACAACACAATAATTATATTCAAGTAAAAACATCGACATTCGGACAATGTAACCAAATAATATTATATACACAAGGACTAAAGAAAGTGAATAAAGTGCATTTAGAACTGATCATGCAAATCATTTTCCATTGCTTCAAATGATTAGCCATACATTCAAAGGGTAAAATGAAGCAACCCCGAACAATACAAGTCATCTTCCGCTCCTACTTTTTAAGAAGATATTACATATCAGCTACAGTACTAGCTAGTAATAGGTGGGGCCAATCAGTTAGACCTCGCTAAATAGAGACTAAAGAGATGTATGCGGTCATTTCCCAACAATTCTCCTGCAGTTAACAACAGAGACCAAAACATCTATAGTGTTGCACACTGCATCCGTGGCAGCAACTGCAGATAAGCCACTGTCTCTGCATTTCTGAATATTTAAAGCTTTTAACGGCGGTCTCAGTATGCATTTACGCTGATCTACGCATGCATTGTCCTCTCAAATTTCCTCTATGAAGTTACAAATATACGCTTTCTTTAAAACGCTACTTCTATTAGGCATCTGACGGGCTTGGGTCACAATGGATCACGGGGCTGGAGGGGGTTGTGTAGGTAATAATTTTAATTTAAGTGAATTTAAAGTATTTAAAACAATTCAAAACGATAATTTAACGTACGAAAAATAAAAAAGAAACCATATTTATCATTCGGTTAATAAATATTTTATCAACCATTTTGACTTTATATGCTACCTATAAATACATAAATACATCTCTGTTATTAATTAGTAACGCATAACTTTTTTTCTTTTTCTTTTTTTTACTTTAGGTGGAAATTTATTTTCTAGTTTAATATTCTGAAATATTATTTTTATTTCATTTAATATATTTAAATTATTTAAAGATTATATTTAACATTGTTTAGTGTCCTTGCATTTTATTGTTTTGTTCCACATTTAAAGTGCATATATGCAATTTATTTAATATAAAAATAGTATTACACATTGTTTATAGTTAAACTTTATTAATTTTCCCTAAGCATATGGAAACTCCACAGTTGGGGTTGAGATCTCAGCATGGTCAAATATCTGAAAAATAAAAAGGTTTATCAAACTTTAGAACAAATTTGTACAAATATTTTGCTCTGAAATGTTACTGTATAATAATTTGTATATATATATATTTTGAATGTAGAGCAAAATAGAAAATGGTGCAGCACTACTAACTTGAGACCTCATTCTGGAGTCGGCGGGCCAGCCAACGGCAGGCCAGTGGTGGTGGCCCACTGGTATCTATCTACGGTCCCAGGGACTGACCGCTGCTTTTCAGAAGGACTCCTTAATCCCTACAATAGGTGCGGCTGCGTGATCAGGCACCGCAGTAGGGATGAAGATGTCTGTTTCCCACGACCTGCACTTGGCGGACCCCTGGGAGGGACCAGGCGCGCAGCGGACGTGCGCAGCGGGCGTGCCGCTAGCACACCAAAGACAAGCCTGTCTGCCCCCACCTGAGCCTGGACGGTGTCAGGACCCCTGCTCCGTTGGAAAAATACATGGGGAGAGAACACTTAGCCCTACATCGGAGTAATATAAGCGACCACGGCCTCCCTCATGATTGCTGTGTCAGCTCAGATAGATATAGGTGTCAAGGAAGTAACTTCACCCCCTTATTAGACACCCAGCCATAGCCTGTCACCCCACACTCCCCACCAGAGTGGCAACCAATAGGCTAGTAGCCAAGAAGGTGCACCCCAGTATGCTGCTCAACTCTCGATCACTTATTATAAATAAATATGAATTTGCGGCCTCATGTCCCAATATGATACTGACATTACGTTCCTTACTGAGACCTGGGCAGATACTACATCTGACCCGGTGTTAGATCTGGGAGTCTCTAGTTGGCAGAGGTAGCAACCAATGTCAAAATAGGGACCCTTGCTTCTAATCAGGGTAAGGGGGATACACTCTTTAGATAACCCCAGGCTTATCAAAGGCAATGTGTAAAGTATTTGTACCAACACCCACAGTAACACAGTGAAAACACCACAAATGGACTCCACACCAGTTTAGAAAAATAAAGTATCTTTATATAAACTACACAAGACCAAAACAACAAAAATCCAACATACACAGTTCAAGAATATGATTTTAAAAGAGTTCTAAGGTTTGCGTCAAAATAATCCACAGTTGCGTCACATTTAGCCCAAAGTACCTGTATATGCAACAAAAGTTCCAAATAGAAGCTGCAGCATTGAAAAACAAGCAATGCGTCACTCCTGAGACCTTGGACGCAGCGGGCATGTTGCGACGAATCTAGTCTGTATGGGGAGGAATGCGATACCTTGGATGGATTCCGCGCAGGTTCATTAGGAAGCGTCTCGCGCAGGCACAATGCGACAATCTTCGGGACGGCGATGATCTCAGGTGTGGCGGCAATATGGGGCGTAGCGTCGATCTTCTCCTCTCGCAGCCCCTCGATGCGATGGCTCTGCGACGATGTTCACAGCGACGTGATGCGGCCCGCAAACAAGCGGTGTGGCGATCTCACCCAGCGGCGGCAGGCTCTGCGACAATACTCGCAGCAACAGGAATCTTCCTGCACAATGCGTTGGTTCCGGCAGCGGCAAATGGCGGCACAACTTCCAGAGGCCCCACAATTGGATCAAGCACTCTAGGAAGAGCAGAAATCATACAGCAGAGTTCAGGGGAAGCTGGGGGTGTAGTCATTTTGTACATGGGACTTCTTAACAGGAGGCAAGCTCTCCTCAGGCCCTTGGAGATCTCTTCAAGCAAGGGGAGAAAGCATCAGCAAAGTCCTTCCCCTCTCCTGGCAGCAAAGCAACTGCAGGTTAACCCACAAACACACAGCAGGACAGTCCTTCCTCTTCAGTCTTCCAGCTTTCTCCTTAGCAGAGGTTCCTTCTTGATTCCAGGATGATCTAATTTTCTGTAGTCTGGGTGGCCCTTTGTATACCAGTCTTTCCTTTGTTCTCTCAAGGCAGAGAGGCCTTGGCTTAGTCAGAACCAGTTCTGGTCAGTCCTGGAACACTTTGTATTCCAGACTTCTCCTTTCCTTTCAGAGCGAGGGGTAGCGTCGTCAGCTGCCCAGCCGGAGGCGGAGCCAGCATTGTGGAAGGCAGGCACAGCCCTATTCAGGCCCAGGTACTCCTTCCTAAACGATAGGTTATTAAATTCTGAGTTCAGGGATACCTGATGTTAATTTTCTATCTTGCTCCGATGGGAAGATATGCAGGTAAACATTATACACAGCATCCCCCAATATAGCCTATGGGCAAGATATCCCTCTTAATAGTGAAAATCGAAATTGGCAGTATTTCACTATCAGGGCATGTCACCTACATCAGGACATGCCCTACCTTTCACATACACTGGACCCTGCCCAGGGAGGTATCTTGGGCCTTCTATAGGGCTGTCCAATGTGTACAGAAAGGAAAGGGTTAGGCCTGGCCAGTGGGGACATTGGTCAGGCCAGCATAGCAGTTAGCAACTGCCCACAGGCACTGCGGTGGCAGGCCTGAGACACCATTTTAGAGCTACTTGTGTGGGTGGCACAACCAGTGCTGCAGTCCCACTAGTAGCATTTGAATCACCAGCCCTGGCACACTCAGTGCACTTTACTAGGGCCTTACTGGTAAAACAAATATGCCAATCACGGAGGTCCAATTTACTCAGGGAGCACTTGCACTTTGACACTGATCAGCAGTTGCAAAGTGCCTAAAGCATCTGCAACAGCAAAAACGAAATACAGCACAGCGTCAAAAACACAGGCGGTGGAGGCAAAAAGTCAGGGGAAACCACACCAAAGAGGCCACGTCTAACATGTGTCCACTCCAGCTGAAAGTGGGGAGAACTACCCATCTTGGGAGTTCTCATCGCTAAGGTGGAAAAACCTGGACAGACCATCAGCGTTGGCGTTTTCAGTGCCAGGGCGGTGTTCCACCGTAAAGTCCATTCCTAGTAGGGAGATGGACCACCTCAACAGTTTTGGGTTCTCACTCCTCATCTGCATTAACCATGTGAGGGGCCTGTCGTCTATCTAAACCCGGAAGTGAGTCCCAAATAGGTAGGGCCTCAGCTTCTTCAGAGCCCAGACCACAGCAAATGCTTCCCTTTCAATCGCACTCAACCACTGTTCCCTGGGAAGTAGCCTCCTACTAATGAAGGCTACAGGTTGGTCCAAGCCCTCGTCGTTGATCTGTGAGAATACTGCTCCCACACCATGCTCTGAAGCGTCTATCTGCACTAAAAACGCACTGGAGAAATCAGGTGCCTTAAGCACAGGTGGTGTGCACATGGCAGTCTTCAGGGCATCAAAAGAAGCTTGACAGGCATCAGTCAATTCACTCTCCTGGGTTGCTTCCTTGAAGTCAGCTCTGTCAAACCTTCGGTAATATCCTATGAGACCTAAAAAGGCTCTCACCTATGTGTGGGTCTTTGGGGAATACCAGGCCAGAATGGTATCAATCTTCGCCTGTAGGGGTGCCACCTGGCCGCTTGCCACCTGGTGTCCCAGGTACACCACATATTCCTGCCCTATCTGGCACTTACTGGCCTTGATAGTGAGGCATGCCGTTTGCAGAGCCTTCAATACATCGCAGAGGTGTTGCAAGTTTTCTTCCCACATGTAATCCTGTCTAATCCTCTGCATTTGCAGAGGCGTGACCAAGTTAATACCACATTTATCACATAGATCACATAGATTGACGTGATCAGCATTTACAATGTAGCAACAATAGCGCGATCATTCCTCGGTGCCATACCATTTAAAACATAATACCTCTATGGAATTATGTGGCTCATTTTCTGCTGCTAAATAAACTGTTCGGGGAGCGAAAACGGCGATCATGATAAATAATATAACCATCAGAGCAATCACAGCTAGGTGCTGTACAAATTTAAGAAAAAGGGTCTTACATTGAATTGCATTGCTGAATTACCGCTAGTCTACATACATAGAAAACAATGCTCCATTGGGGGACTTATAGGCTCAATTGCGGCATTTAACAGAGTCAAGAATTATATGACACACATACATTATACAATTATTGCTGTCAATGCTGGGGTACTTAGTCTATTAGCCCAGTTGGAGAACCGCAAATGAGCATTTCAATATTTACATGTCTCAGGGCAGAGAATGTGCCACAGTGTATCGCCTTCTGTCTTAAATCGAAGTGCTATGTCTCATGCATAGCAGTACATGCACTGCGGTGTGATAGTAGATGTACATCAAGTGTGTTCTGTCATGAAAGGCCCCTCCCGAAATAGTTGTCCAGAAGCCACATTCTCTGAAGGTGACCGTTGTAGTAAAAGATGCTGGCGCAGCTCTGGAACACAAAGTCTACTCAAGTGCTCCCAACTAATTAAATGCAAAAACCCCTTATAATCAGTTACTTTGCTGCCCTTCATCCAACCTTCCAGTGCACGTGAGTATAGATTCACACACTCCATCCAAGTCTCAGACTCTTTCTTCTTGGTGTTCTCAAGCTGCAGTCTATACTGCTCTGGAGTAAGTCCATATCTGATTTATAGGGCATCCTTCTTATTGTGGTAGGTCATGCAACTTGCTAGTTCCAAGCGCTCTAGAGCACTCCTCCCAGAAGCCTTAAAATGTTTCCACAGGTCCGCCCCCCAATGCTGTTCAGGCACACCATGCATCCTTAAAGCAATCTCATACGAGGCAAACCAGGCATGGATATCCTCACTCCTGTTATAATTCTCTACCAAATCCTTGGAGATGTATTCTTTATCCCCCTGCACTGGCTGTATGCTGCCATCATTTGAACCAGGCTCCCCCTCCTTGGCCTTGTTATTCAGTTCTCACATGCTCAACTCATGAGCCAGAAGCAATTTCTTTTCTTCCAGGGCACGGGCATTCTTGCTCACCTCTGCCGCCTTTTCTTTCTCTACTTCCAATTGCCTCATTTTCATCCTCATGATTTCTAATTCATGGTTTCTCACACTTTGATTCTCCTCTAACTCTTCTGGATTGAAACCCCTACTGGAATGGGTGCTGCCAGGCCTTGAGCCTGGTCTGCTCACAGATCGATCTTGGGGTTGAAACCCACGCATCCCGTCAACAAGAGGATATCCTTCAAGCTCCTCACCCACGCACACAAGGCACTCCACAAGATCTGCCCAGCCTACCTCAACAGACGGCTCTCCTTCTACATCCCCAACCGCCAGCTACGCACTGCCGACCTCTCACTTTCCACCGTCCCGTGCATCCGAAGAACAACCACCGGCTCCCACCTCGCCACCAAGACATGGAACACCCTCCCACTGAGCCTACCACAGTCCCAAGACCTGCTGACCTTCAGGAGGATACTCAAGACCTAGCTGTTCGATCAGTAGCACCCCCCAAGCGCCTTGAGACCCTTGCAGGTATGTAGTGCGCTTTACAAATGATTGATTGATTGATTGATTGATCTCTTCCACTTGCATCATTTCCATCTTGGACCTCCCACCAGTCCTTCAAGACACTCTGCAGCTCATCCTTCCTAGAGCTGCTTTTCACAGGGCAACCACGATCCTTGCTGAATTGTTTGAGCTGTTCAACTTGGTATGAATCCTCAATGCAAAACTCCAATTCTGCTGGGTCACTTGTTGCCTTCCTATGGTTAGATATGATGCATTGAAGAGTTACTCAAAAATAAAATCAAAAATCAAAACACGGTATGTGGTTGTGTAGTGGTCTGCACTAGACTAGTGATGTACACCAATTACTGTGGGTCAAGTACAAATACAAGTTCAAATCCTCACAGCTGATCACCAATGTTAGATCTGGGAGTCTCTAGTTCGCAGAGGTAGGCACCAATGTACAAATAGGGACCCTTGCTTCTAATCAGGGTAAGGGAGATGCACTCTTTAGATAACCCTTGCTCACCCCTTTGGTAGCTTGGCATAAGCAGACAGGCTTATCAAAGGCAATGTGTAAAGTATGTGTACCAACACTCACAGTAACACAGTGAAAAAACCACAAATGGACTCCACACCAGTTTAGAAAAATAAAGTATCTTTATCTAAACTACACAAAACCAAAACGACAAAAATCCAACATACACAGTACAAGAATATGATTTTAAAAGAGTTATAGGGTTTGCATCAAAATAATCCAATCACGTTTAGCCCAAAGTACCTGTATATGCGACAAAAGTTCGAAATGGAAGCTGCAGCTTTGAAAAACAAGTGATGCGTCACTCCTGAGGCCCTGGGGAGGCAATGCCACAGCCCAGATGGATGCAGCGGGCGTGTTGCGATGAATCGGCTCTATATGGGGAGGGATGCGATACCTTGTATGGATTCCGGTGCGCAGGCTCGGTAGGAAGCGTCTCGCACAGGCACGATGGGATGATCTTCGGGACGGCGACGAAATCAGGTGCAGCGGCGATGCGTGGCTTAGAGTCGATCTTCTCCTCTTACGGCCCCTCGATGCGATGGCTCTGAGATGATGTTTGCAACGACGTGATGCGGTCCGCAAGCAAGCGGTGCAGCGATCTCACCCAGCGGCGAAAGGCTCTGCGACAATACTTGCAGCGACAGGAATCTTCCTGCACCGTGGGATGTGTTCCGCAAGCGAACGATGCGTCGGTACTTGTAGCGGCAACAGGCGCTGCGACGATCTCAAACTTCGCAGCGACAGGAATTTCCTCGCACTGTCGGGGATGCGCTCCGCAAGTGAACAATGCCTGAAAATTGCAGATCTTCTTTTCTTATTGTCCAGCTCCCCAAACAGCAGGCACAACTTCCAGAGGCCCCACAATTTGATCAAGCACTCTAGAAAGGGCAGAACTCATACAGCAGAGTTCAGGGGGAAGCTGCGGATGAAGTCCTTTTTTTCCTGGGACTTCTTAACAGGAGGCCAGCTCTCCTCAGGCCCTTGGAGGTCTCTTCAAGCAAGGGGACATAGCAACAGCAAAGCCCTTCCCATCTCCTTGGCAGCAAAGCAACTGCAGGTCAGCCCACACACACACAGCAGGACAGTCCTTCATCTTCACTCTTCCAGCTTTCTTCTTGTCAGAGGTTCCTTCTTGATTCCAGGATGATCTAATTTTCTATAGTCTGGGTAGCCCTTTTCATACCAGTCTTTCCTTTGTTCTATGGAGTTAGAGAGGACTTGGCTTAGTCAGAACCAGTTCTGATCAGTCCTGGAGCACTTTGTTTTCCTGACTTCTTCTTTCCTTTCAGAGAGAGGGGCAGGGTTGTCAGCCACCCAGCGGAGGTGGAGCCAGCATTGTGGAAGGCAGGCACAGCCCTATTCAGGCCCAGGTGCTATCCCCTCCCACCACTTAAGATACAGATGCAGCTATTCAGCCTAGGGCTGACTCACACAGCCTCCTGGGGGCTCCCCAGCCCCTGTTACTCACAAACCAGTCAGTCAGTTCACAAACAGGCCAAGGCACACAGAAAGGTCAGACAAGAGAACAGCCACTTTCTAAAAGTGCTGTTCTCAAACACAGGATTTAAAAAACATCCTTCCTAGAAGATAGGTTATTTCTATTCTGAGTTCAGGGACAAGAGACTTTAATTTTCTATCTTGCTCCTATGCGAAGATATGCAGGTAAACATTATGCACAGCATTCCCCATTATAGCCTATGGGCAAGATAGCCCTCCCAATATTGAAAAACTAAATTGGCAGTATTTCACTATCAGGGCATGTCACCTACATCAGGACATGCCCTACCTTTCACTTACACTGCACCCTGCCCTGGTGTGGTTCTCAAAATCCGGACCCCGTTGTTCTCCCGATATCGAGGTCCAATACCCGTGTCACGAAACCTCAACGTACCGAGACGATTTTTGTGTCTACGAACCGATAATGATTAGGACATCATTCCTATGTATTTGCTTTACAATCGAGGGTTGCCAACACCCCTAAATCACAGTTTCCGTCCCATCCCTTAAACTCCATTTTGTGAACTGCATCCATCTTGCATCTTGCCCTCATGATAAGTCAATTAAAGGTCGAGCTTGATCCAAATAGACACGTCCACCTTTCGTGACTTTCCCCTGACCTGTCCCAACTGACTCCACTGTCTTCGGCCAAACCTGTTTAGGCAGCTCCTCGCCCAGTGGCCGAATGCGATAGCATCTACGCATAACATTCCACGAACCATTCACTACATACAGACCATGCTTTCTGCAAACATGCACCTGTCCACGTTCCTTGTTTATGGCCAGGTTTATGACTGGGTTACACCTTTCTTTATTGAGGTTTCATCGATATCTGATGGGAGTTCCAGGCCTAACTGGGTAATCTATCAACGAACTGGACATCTAAAATATGGGCTTGCTTACATGACTTCGCTCTTTGTATTATTGTAGAAATATGTATATTGCCATACCATAAACTCAAGAATTCTTGCTTAAAGCCATATATCTTGTATATAAGGAGAAGGCTGGTTCTGTAAAAACGAACAGTCTCCCAAAACCTACTCTCTGTGTGGTGTACTTCTGGGACACGTGTTACTTGGTAGCTACCAATAAAACTTGATCTTTGACTGCGATAGAAGACTCATTGTTTCTGTGGTCCGGAACAAGGGAGAACTCAGAGGTCTTCGGGTGTTATCCCCTGACACCAGCGGGTTCCTAAAAACCCGTTACCTCAGTTGGCGCCCAACTCGGGGCGATATCAAGCGGTGACGGTCCAAGCCAGATGTTCGTGAGGAGCTTCGTGTGAAAATTCCGGAGGACGGCCAGCCACTTCAGCGACCCCTGTATGTCGACGTGGTTCCGAAGGTCTTTGCTGCGAGGTTCCCCGCGTCCCGACGGCTACGAAGGACTGCTGCCCTGACTATCGCCTTGTTTTGGACCCAGTGATCCTTGGTAGAGCGAAACGATAGACGAGTCTTCTAGCGACGTCACTGATCTTCAAATACTTCAGTTAAGTATAAGTGGAGCGTCTCCCAGTCCTTTGTTTGTCCTTAGTTTTTGGTATCCTTGAGATACGACTTGATTTGGTACTTGCAAGCCCCAAAGCCGAAGGACTTGTGTATTCACGAGAAATATCGTAACAGATAATCATTTGAGGTTTGAAGCTAGACTAGTGAGCGAAGATGCCTGGTTTAGCAGACTCGGAAACTTGTTTTGTCTTGGTTGTAGTAAGGACTCCCAATTGGAAGATTCTTGTCCGGTTCCTCCAATTGGAACTCCAACGTATGAACTCTATGTGAAGCACGGCGTAGGTCCTATAACATATAACGAGGTATGGATAAAATACACCCGCAAGGATGGTGTTTTAAAATGGCCCCTATATGGTAGTTTCGACCAAGAAATATTAGATAACTTAGAGGTCAAATTGTTCAAGAAGAAAGCCCGGCCGGCGATGTTTGACTCTTTCCGCTTATGGCGCAAAGAAGCCAAACAGAAAGAAATAAGATTAGCAAAAAAGAATAAAAGAGGTATGTCAATGGTGCAAGCTGCCGTTGCATACAGAGATAACGAGGAAGAGCAGGAGAGCGAACAGATGCTTAGGAGCAGGAAACTAGCGATAGATAAATGTTACCCGATGCTGCCAAATAGAGGAAAAGGTCAAAAGGAAGGATCCGAGAAAGATCCATTAATGGCCCACCTATTAAATTCTCCGCCACCTTATGCACAAAATGCCACAGCACCTCCGCAACCTCTAGTTGCACCTTTGGTAGCTGTGGTACAGGCTCCTTTACCGCACCCACCGGCTACTCTTCAGCTGGCTCCTGTTTCTTTGGCACAGCCTCCTCAAGGCTCACCGATCACGTCTACTTCTCCTACCGTTCCTTCTAAAATTTCGCCTAGCGCACCTTCTAGTCTCTCTGATACTCGTGCTACAAACATTTCTGTTTCTGCTTTGCGTGACTCTGTTCTACTACCAGTTATTCCTCCACTTTCACCTTCCGTCTGGCATAAAATGACCAGCATTTTTACTAACTTTCCTTCACCACTTTTTCGGTCGCCTAAAACGACCCCTAACACGGAACGAAGACAATCACGAAGCCAAATGCCTGATTATCAGGAAAGGGAGTCATTGAATAAGTTAGCACGAAATTGGGCTATGGATACAGCGAGATATGATGTAGAGTCTGTCATGAACGTCTTCCGTCAATGGGATGAACCAACGCAAAGATTCGTCTTTGAGCAGATGTGTGTTTTTCTGTGTGAGGATTTGGAAGATAATGGTCAGAAGAGCAACCTGCCAGAGTTGTGTAGGTTACGATTTAGATTCGGGGAGGGTATGATAGTTGGTCCCGACGTTGAAAAAGCAGTTGAGATATTATTATCACATCGAAGTACGGGTGGTAATTCTGGGTCATCCTCTGACAGTGGTACATCTAGCAGGAAAAGGGCGAGACAGTACCCGATGAGAGAGGTTCCTCCGGTGTGGAGGGAAGGTGATGCAACTGCCGTTCCACCGGTTCTGCCTCATTTCCAGCGTGTATGGGTACATGTCCCATGGAAAAGATCCGAAGTTTTAGCACTCAAACAGACACTACCCGATCCCCGTAAAAACCCGACTAGGTATTATAAGGAGTTGTCCCAAACTGCAAGCTCATGTATAATGAATTTAGCGGATATAGACATGTTGTTTGGGAACGTTGTTCCACATCCTTTATGGAGTAAGATACATCATACGGATCATGACCAAGAATTAGGTGACTCATGGGCGAACATTGCGACTACAGATGCTAGACAAATCGGTGGTTTCAAGCCTGAGCCGTTAATAGCTGAACTTCCTGGTAGAATTATTGCGTACATGAAGACAATTATGCCTGATGTACGTGTAAACTGGGACAAGCTATCCGCGTGCAAGCAGAAGAAAGATGAGAATGTGTCTGACTTCTTCACGAGATTTGAGGAAACTTTCACTGACCAGTGGTCAGGATATGGCTACCGAGGGTGGCCAAAGACTGTTTGTAGACAAGTTTGTACACAATTTGCTTCCTGAATTGTGCGCTAAACTAAAAGACTCAGAAAGTGCTTGGGCTGTCTCTACGTCAGCGCAGATTCTAGCAACAACCCAGTACTATGAAAATAGGCGTAAAGACGAGTTAGACAAGGCAGACAAAAAGACGAAAGATTTAAAAACTAAAGTTCTTCTCCAACAGGCCTATCCGCCTCGTATGGCTAGCCAGCCCAATTATCAACAGAATAAGCAGTATTCTAGAGACACGCAAGGAAATGAGTCTTCCCACCAGCGTGTTCCGTATGGCCCGAATCAATGTGCGTATTGCAAAGAAGAGGGTCATTTTAAAGATAATTGTCCGGCTCTTGCACGACGTTTAAACGGTGCCCAAGGTGTAAGGAGAAGAGGTGTTCAGCATGCCTCTAGAGGTAGAGGCCGTGGAAATTTCACTCAGAATATAACTTCTTTTCCGCATCAGAAATCCATGAATAGCTTTGATCAACAGAGTAATTCATCGTCCAAGTCAGCTCAGTACTATGCTGACGACTATTACACCGAACACGACAATGAGGGTAACGATCGCTAGGGCAGCCATGGACAAAGAGAGGGAGTTGTTTCAGTTCCAGTAGATCAGGATGGACCTTATGTCGAGGTAATTACCTCAGGAGTGTCAGAGCCATTTCTGCTGGATACTGGTGCTACAAAAAGTTCTATTATGCACTCAAAACTTCCTGGCGCACCTTTGTCTGGCGAAATGAATGTCTCAGTAGGCTTCTCTGGCGCCCCTGTTAGAAACCCGATCTCTAGTCCTGTTTCCCTTTCTGTTGGCCCCTGTGAATTAGAAGCACCCCTCATTCTTACAACAGGTTGCGGTGAAAATTTGTTAGGATTGGATTTGCTAAAGAGGTTGTATGTGACTTTGTACTGTTCTCCCTCGGGAGTACAGCTTACTTTAGGGAAAAAAGTCATTTCTCCAATGTACTTGTCGAAAGAAGGTATCCCAACGGAATTGTCATCACTTCCGGATATACTGTGGGCTAATGGTTCCAACGATGTAGGTCGTTTAGAGATAGCACCGTATGTCATAACTTTGAAAGCCAACGTCAGATTGCCACGTATTCCCCAATACAAAATATCTAACGAATGCGAGAAGGCATTATTAACGATCATTTATGATTTGATCAATAAAGATGTTATCGAAGAAACAACAGGAAACATTTGTAACAGTCCAGTTTTACCGGTCTTAAAACGTACTGATCCTTCACAGCCCCCTGTGTATAGGTTTGTGATTGACCTCCGAGAAGTAAATAAGGTAGTTATACCGCAGTTTCCAGTCGTCCCCGACATTACTGCTTTATTGACAATGGTTCCAGCTTCAGCAGCTTGGTTCTCGGTGATTGACCTGAAGAACGCTTTCTTCAGCGTCCCGATCGCCGAAGAGAGTAGAGACCTTTTCGGCTTCAATTTAGGAGGACGAAGCTTCCGCTTCAAATGCGCTCCTCAAGGCTACTGCGAAAGCCCATCAATATTCAGTCAGGCTCTGAAAACACAACTAGACACAATTGTACTGCCAGATGGGTCAACATTGATTCAGTACGTAGACGATCTACTGATCGCTGCAGACACTGAAGAGATTTGCAAGGAAGCTACGTTGTCGCTATTACGTCACCTATGTGACATGAAGCACAAAGTCTCCCTTTCAAAACTGCAATTTTGTCGACAAGAAGTAACCTACCTAGGTCACATCTTATCGAAGGAGGGAAGGAGACTGACACCAGAAAGAATACAGGCAATCACAGAACTAAGTGCCCCAAGGACACAGAGAGGTGTTTGAGCTTTTTTGGGCATTACATCGTACTGTAGACAATGGATACCGAATTTCTCACTACTAGCCAAACCCTTACTGTCGCTACTCCGCAAAGACACGCCTAATCCTATGCCTTGGTCTGAAGATTGTCAGACGAGTTTCCACGAGTTGTGCGATGCATTGTGTTCGGCTCCTGTGTTGGGAAACCCCAACTACAGTAAGCCTTTTACATTGTATGTCCACGAAAAAGAAGGTTGTGCATTATCAGTCTTAATGCAACTCTTTGGGGACAAACAGCGCCCATGCGCGTATTTTTCGGCAACTCTGGATCCAGTGGCTAAGGCACTGCCATGTTGTCTAAGAGCAACAGCCGCAGCAGCTGTCTGCATTCGACAGTCTGCTGGATTAGTCATGAATAACACTTTGATCGTTATGGTTCCGCATGCAGTAGACATTTTGCTAAATAGGACAAAGACGCAACACCTTACTAGCGCTCGACTATCCAGTTACGAACTTACCCTGCTAGCAAGTCACATCCATATAAAGAGGTGTGATACACTCAACCCCGCTACGTTATTACCCATCCCGACAGAGACAGACAAGATTGACAGACATGACTGCTGTTACAGGACCGAGGAAGAGACAAAAGGGAGAGTAGACTTACAAGACACTCCCCTTCCCGAATGCAATGATACTTTATGGGTTGATGGTTCATGTTTCAAGTTGCCGAATGGTGATACGACCACAGCATATGCCGTAACGACGTTACACACCATTGTAGAGACTGCACGCATTTCCCACGGTTCTGCACAAGCTGCAGAGTTGATAGCGCTTACTAGAGCATGTGTGCTGGCGAAAGGAAAGCGAGTGAATGTGTACACTGACAGCCAATATGCCTTTGGTGTGGCTCACAGTTTTGGGAGATTATGGCGTGAACGTGGGTTCCTTACGTCCCATGGTGCAAAGATACAACATGGCCAGCTAGTCAATGAGCTCCTTGAGTCACTCACCTTGCCCCTACAAGTCGCCATTATAAAATGCAGTGCACACAAAAAGATTCAGGATGATGTTGGCCGGGGGAATGCATTGGCAGATGAGGTTGCGAAAGAAACTGCAAGGAACACAACGAGTCGGATGTATGTCATGGGTCCCGCTAGATGGATTGCTGATGTGGGAATGTGTGAGGACACCATTGAAAGCGTAAAATCGATACAAGCCGAGGCCACTGAGAACGAGATGAATGAATGGAGAAGAAGCACAGGTAGATTGGATGCGAATGATTGTTGGGTCGAATTATCGGAACACCAGCGATGGTTATTACCTAATGCATACGTACTTACAGTAGTAACGATGGCTCACGGAATGGCACACATCAGTTCTAGAGGAATATGTAAACTATTGGCCCCAGTATGGCAGAATAGCAATATCCCAAAATGTGCAAAGAATGTGGTCGAAAAGTGTATGGTATGTTTGAAGCACAATCCCGGTAGGGGAACCCCAACTCCAGCTGGTCATTTTGCGCCTCCAACGTACCCGTTCGAGGTTTTGCAGCTCGATTTCATCCACATGGAGAGGTGCAACAATCTGAAATACGTTCTCGTTGTTGTTTGCGCCTTTTCAAGGTGGGTGGAAGCTTACCCCCTTAAGGACAACACCGCCTTATCAACTGCCAAAGCCCTTGTCAAAGAGTTCTTCCCTAGGTTCGGTATGCCTAGAATCGTCTGGAGTGATAATGGAAGTGAATTCGTAGGATGCGTGATGAAGAGAGTGTGTGAGTGTTTAGGCATCCACCAAAAATTCCACTCTGCAAATCACCCCCAATCAGCTGGATTAGTAGAGTGCTACCATGGCACTCTAAAACTCAAACTAGCCAAGATCCAAGCCAGTACAGGTCTTAAATGGCCTGACGCCCTGCCTCTAGCACTCTTGTCAACCAGGACGACTGTCCACTCCAGGTTAGGACTTAGCCCCCACGAGATTGTGTTTGGCCGCCCAGCCAACGTCTGGGGCGTGCCAAGACCCAAGAAACTAAGCGAGATAGAACACCCCGTACTGCTTGACTATTTGTGCGAATTGACAACTAAATTGCGTGTTTTACACCAACAGGTTCACAGTTCTTCTCCACCAGCCTCTGACGATCCAGGTCACCTCATCGAACCCGGTTCGTGGGTTTTGTTGCGGAATTTTCAGCGCACCAACAACGGACAACCGAGGTGGACCGGACCGCACCTAGTACTACTTTCAACCAGATCTGCTGTGCGAGTGGAAGGCAAGAAGAACTGGGTACATGGGACCCACTGCAAACGGGTCCCTCTACCCCTTCCATACGACCGGTGGGTCAACAAAGGACTTGCCGACTCTGAGACAGAATCCGTACCTCGCTTCATCCCTTTCAGCGATGCCCGTTTGAAAGAAACTAGTACCGAAAAGGAGAGCGATCATATTTTGCAAGGACTTGTGTCACCATCTATGCAATTGGACACTACTGAACCTGAAACGCTGTTTGAAGATCACACCGTACCTGGGAAACGACGATACAACTTGCGGTCTAGACAAAAGAACTAATAAAAGTTTGATCTAATGTAATTTCCTTTTTCCCCTTTGAACTATTTTTTGGATTTTCAGCTCTCTCGTCCCAAGGGAACTAGCTCATTTTTGATTTTTCGAACCGCCATCCGGTTCTGCTGCTAGGGTCGCGGTTGAAGTCTGGGGAGTGCAACTGGGAAGTTCTAGGTCCACGGTTCTGATTGGTCCACGGGAGTTACCCCGGACTGAGCAGAGCGCGCTCCCTGGGAGAATCAATCAACCACTGCGGGCAGCAACTAGAGGATGGAGTTTCCAAGGGTAGAGAGACCTGTCAGGCTCACGAACTTCAGAAAAAAGTTACGCACGATACTGTCCAGAAGAAGATTCCTGATACTATGTGTTTTAATGTTATGTAGCATACTTGTGTTTTTTACTAGTTATACACTATTCGTTTTTAAAGTTACCTTTTCGAATGACACCCAGCCACCACCTCCTCCCACTATTTCTCCACACTACTTTCACCCTTTACCTCAACACGAGTCTGCCCGAAGACTCGAATTTGTAAACAACTCTTTCATCCAGCTTCTACACCAACACCAGTCCATAATGAACACGTCAAACTGTTGGATATGCGGACTTATGCCACACACAACCGATAAGGGGATCCCATACTTCATTTTGCCATTCAGCTATTATGGTTCTCTGTGGGCTTCCCAAACCATGTTCTTATTCGCCCTAGAACCATACCCGACCCGTTCCGCTGCGAGCGATTCCAGTAACAAGGCACTAATCGCAGGGATAAGGAACATGAGTAGGGATATCGACACATATCTGACAATGCCCAAAGATGAACTGAGTCCCTACACCCGTTGGAATGTGACTAAAAATGGGGTTTACCTGGTCAAGAGCCAGGCAGCACAGAAATCCCGCCCAGTTTGGATAGTGCCCCACCGAGGTCACTTATGCTTACAGGGTATTGGTAGGAACCCCACAGCACAGTTAGGAAAGAGCGTTTGCACGGAAACATATGTATTTGCTTCCCGAACTTCCCCTATACTCTTGGCAGCCAAAGGCACGTATTTCGTTTGCCACGACCAAGCCTACACGTGGTTGCCCCCTGATTTCTCAGGTATATGTTTTATTTCATTTCTGCTGCCTCCTACCTACACGGCCCGAGCAGATTACCATCGGACAAGGACAGCTAGAGGTGTCGTGAGTAAAGACGACACCGCGGGTCAGGAATTCGCTGACTTCGCAAAGGGTTTTCTGCCATTTTGGGGGCCCATGGCGAACAGCAGAAATATTCGACAGTTAGCGAGGATAGTTGAATCCGCCGTGACTACGACGGCCGGAGCACTTGGCAATTTGACAACAGAGCTTCAGTCGGATCGACTTATGACCCTTCAGAACCGAATTGCCTTAGACATCATACTCGCCGATCGTAGTGGTGTGTGTAGAGTCATCCAATCCAGTTGTTGCATTTTCATCCCTGATAACGCACCGACAGTATACCAGGCCATCTCCAAATTACACGAAATATCTGGTTCCCTTCACGTTGAGAAAGGGGATTGGTCCCTGCTGGGGTGGTTCTGGGAGCTGATCACTGCCTGGGGATGGAAAACCTTGATCTTCATTGGGATGATCTTGGCACTTCTGTCCATGTTTTACTTGTGTATACAGTGTGCTCCTGCACTATGTGGCCTCTGTGCTACCTCGTGTGTACGGAAGCCTGTGTCGCAGGACGAGCTGAGGAACAGAATGATGCTACAGCAACATCTCCACAAATTTCTTCATACCGATTTGGACTCAGATTAGCATGAGTTATTGCCTTATATGAGGGCAAAAGGAGGGTCTGTGGTTCTCAAAATCCGGACCCCGTTGTTCTCCCGATATCGAGGTCCAATACCCGTGTCACGAAACCTCAACGTACCGAGACGATTTTTGTGTCTACGAACCGATAATGATTAGGACATCATTTCTATGTATTTGCGTTACAATCGAGGGTTGCCAACACCCCTAAATCACAGTTTCCGTCCCATCCCTTAAACTCCATTTTGTGAACTGCATCCATCTTGCATCTTGCCCTCATGATAAGTCAATTAAAGGTCGAGCTTGATCCAAATAGACACGTCCACCTTTCGTGACTTTCCCCTGACCTGTCCCAACTGACTCCACTGTCTTCGGCCAAACCTGTTTAGGCAGCTCCTCGCCCAGTGGCCGAATGCGATAGCATCTACGCATAACATTCCACGAACCATTCACTACATACAGACCATGCTTTCTGCAAACATGCACCTGTCCACGTTCCTTGTTTATGGCCAGGTTTATGACTGGGTTACACCTTTCTTTATTGAGGTTTCATCGATATCTGATGGGAGTTCCAGGCCTAACTGGGTAATCTATCAACGAACTGGACATCTAAAATATGGGCTTGCTTACATGACTTCGCTCTTTGTATTATTGTAGAAATATGTATATTGCCATACCATAAACTCAAGAATTCTTGCTTAAAGCCATATATCTTGTATATAAGGAGAAGGCTGGTTCTGTAAAAACGAACAGTCTCCCAAAACCTACTCTCCGTGTGGTGTACTTCTGGGACACATGTTACTTGGTAGCTACCAATAAAACTTGATCTTTGACTGCGATAGAAGACTCATTGTTTCTGTGGTCCGGAACAAGGGAGAACTCAGAGGTCTTCGGGTGTTATCCCCTGACACCAGCGGGTTCCTAAAAACCCGTTACCTCACTGGGGGTAGGTACCTTGGGCCTTCCATAGGGGTGTCCAATGTGTACAGAAAGGGAAGGGTTAGGCCTGGCCAGTGGGGACACTGGTCAGGTCAACATGGCAGTTAGCAACTGCCCACAGGCACTGCAGTGGCAGGCCTGAGACACCATTTTAGAGCTACTTGTGTGGGTGGCACAACCAGTGCTGCAGGCCCACTAGTAGCATTTGAATCACCTCCCCTGGCACACTCAGTGCACTTTACTAGGACCTTACTGGTAAAACAAATATGCCAATCATGGCGGTCCAATCACAATAACAATTTACTTAGGGAGCACTTGCACTTTGACACTGATCAGCAGTGGCAAAGTACCCAAAGCATCTAAACCAGCAAAAATGAAATCCAGCACAGCATCAAAAATACAGGAGGTAGAGGCAAAAATTCTGGGGCAACCACGCCAAAGATGCCAGGTGTAACACCCGGATATAAAAATTGCCATCCCGAAAGGCTTCAACATGGAAAGGCTAAATAGAACAGACAAAATAAGGGGAGGGCTAGCGGTCATCTATCGCAACTCGCTTGAGGCCAGTTTTTCTCCATTACTTCATTTAGACTGTGAAGCACTTCGCTTCAGTATAAAAATGAACAAATCATACACATTTCAAGGAATACTAATCCATCGCCCCCAGGCCCAAGAGCTAGTTTTGTTCACAAAATTCAGAATTGGGAATAGATAAAATACTGCCACTTACATGGTCAGATGACAAGGCAGTCTGCTTCTCAATCACGACTCCCTGTATCAGAGTGGCACCTGACAACACAATCAGAACTATCAAATACAGACCATGGAAAAACCTCAAAGTAGAGGTTCTGCAGGATACTCTCTCTAAGTCAGATCCTGCTCCTGACAGTAATATTGATAACAAAGCAATTAGTAAAGTCCACATTTGTAAAGCACACAATCACCCATAAGGGTCTCTAGGCGCTGGGGGCCGTCGGGAAGATTAAGCGAGCTATTGCCCAGAGTCACATGGTGCTGGGCTAACCTGCCGCCGGAGCCGGGGATTGAACCGTGGTCCCCAGATTCCAGCGTCAGTCGCCCTGGCTGCGGCACCACACCTCTTAACTACACTGGCTGGTTGGATGAGGAATGTCACAAAGTGGTACCAGTAAAATCACTGAAGAGCTCTAGGAAAAACCCGTCGGCCCCCTGGTTCTCACAGACTCTAAAACTGTACAGCTGAAGTGCAGACATCAGGAGCAAAAATGGATGAAAGACAAACTTCCAGAGGAAAAAACTAAATATAAATTAGTCTCTCAGATTATAAAGAGCTAATTAAAGCAGAAAAAAATAAATATTTCTCTGGGAAAATCAAACTTAATGCAAGTTCACCCAGGGAACTTTTTAAAATAGTCAACAATTTATCTAAATGGAACAACGTCTTTGTTCCTGATGAATCCTTCTGCAACAAATTGGAGAATTTCTTTCAATTTACGGTCAACTCTGTTTTCCAGGTGTTCTCTTTGAACACATCAAGCACTGACTCTACCCCACATCTGTCCGGATCAGCCCCGGGGCCCTGTGAATGTCACATTTTTCTGAAGTTCTCACCTCTTACATGGGAAAAAACGATCAATCTCATATGTTCCACCAAATCCGGAGCCCTCTCGGACCCTTATCCTCCTCAGGTTGTCAGTCTGGCTACCAGCCAGGTGGCCAGCCCACTCAAGAAATTATTAAATATGGTATTGAGCGCATGGCATTACCTAAATATCTGGAAAACGTCCTCTATTCTGCCACTGGTGAAGAAACCTTCCCTGGACCCCAAGTTGGTGAGAAGTTACAGACCCATCTCCCATCTCCCGTTTTAGAAAAGGCAATGAACGAGGAAATACTAACGTTTCTGGACACCAATCATTTGGTTGTCCCCTCAAAATACAGTTTTAGATCAAACCATTGTACGGAGTCAGCTCTGATGGTTGCATCTGAGGAAATAAAAGACATAGTGGACAGGGGCGGCAGAGCTGCACTAATCCTATTGGATCTCTCTGCCACCTTTGATATGGTTCACCATGCACTTCTTATCAAATGTCTTCATTCTCTGAGCTTTAGGAACACTGTGTTAACACTGTTGAGCTTGTTCCTTGAAGGAAGACAACAGTGGGTCGAGGTGGGAGAGGCAAAGTCAAGACTATTCTCTCTCCCCTATGGGGTGCCTGTAAAATCAAGATAAAACTCCAGGATGATGAATTAAGGTAAGTTTATTCAGGAGAAGGAAATGTCTCATCCATCAGCTTGATATAGTCAGGTGCAACAGACTTGCTGACTGCACATATACATTCCATTGTTATGGTGCTGCTTAAACAATAACTAAGGCTCTTAAAGGAACAGCTATATACATACAAGTAAAAGGCACAATATTACACAGCCTCAGGGTTCTGCACTCAGTCCCACCCACTTCAATGTGTATGTCACGCCCCAGGCAAAACTCATTCATAGCTTTGGTCTGGCTGTATTATCCTATGCAGATGACAGACAGATAATGGTATCCATCTCATCACAGGTTTGAAATGATGCAAACAACTTCTGCAAGTGCATGGCCGAAGTCGCAGGTTGAATGCAGAGGAATTACTCAAGTTAAACTCTGACAAAACGGAGGTCCTGCTTTTTGGGAAAGAGACCTCCATCTGGGATGCATTCTGGTGGCCTGTGGAGTTGGGAGCCCTACCTCATCCAGTGGAGAAGGCAAGAAACTTGGGAGTTATATTCAACACCAAATTATGTTTCTTTACCCAAATTAATGCAGTGACCTCAGCTGGTTTCTTTATGCTGAGGGTCCCAAAAAAAATTCTCCTGTTCATTCCATATTAACTACAAAAAACGGTATTGTTGGCTCTTATCGCCTCGAAGATGGATTATTGTAATGCCCTTTAACTAGGTACCTCCAAATACCTGATAATAAAAACTGCAGTTCCTACAGAATGCTGTTGCAAGGATAGTACTGAAGGTCCCCAAGTTCAAACCAATCTCTCACCTACTGTACGGATTTTACTAGTTGCCGGTAGAGAAGAGGGTCTCCTTCAAGGCTCTATGTCTAATCCACAAGGCCCTTTATAGAGCTGGGCCATCTTTTTTTCAAGATCGGTTCTCCTGGTACTCGCCCAGCAGGAACCTTAGATCAAGCTCTGCGCACTAAGGGGTCGATTATGATGGCGGACAGACTTGCGTCCGTCCGCAACCACTGAGTATGAGGGACCGTCCGCATGGGCAGCGGCGGTCCCTACATGGCAATTAGGATGTGACCGCCACCCTGGCGGTCACATCCTGTATTTTTTACATTGCGGCGGGTGCCGCTTGAAGCAGCACCCGCCGCAATGTAAAAAATGACAACAGTGCATTTGCATGCACAAAGCGGCAGGCACCACGTGGTGCCTGCCGCTTCGTGCATGCAAATGCAGGGGGGTACCATAGGTACCCCCCATGTGCACCCACCACCCCCCCACTCAACCTGGGGGCCCGCAATGGGCCCCCAAAGAAATCACCGTATGCCTTTCCACGGCGGAGAATCCGCCGTGGAAAGGCATCTGTTGACCCCCATCCTAATATGGCTGGCGGTGTCTGATAGACACCGCCTGCCATGTTAGAGCTTTCCCGCCGTGGTCGGAAGGCGACCGCGGCGGAAAAGCTGCGGACCGATTTTGAGACCCACCGCCATCCTAATTTGGAGGTGGGTCTTTTGTGCCTCCCCAGCGGTTTTCCCACATCCTCCGGGCCGGCGGTGGCTTCCGCCGGCCCGGAGGATGCGGGAAAACCGCGATCCTAATCGGCTCCTTAGTTATGTCTCAAGAATAAACAGAGCTAAATGGGGTGGAAGACCGCTCGCATACTGCGGTGGGAAGCTATGGAACTACCTGCCTCTTGTACTTCGGTCACAATCAATCTTGCAGCATTTCAGGAAGGAGCTGAAAACCTGACTATTCCCACGCCACAGTCCGACACCTTAGACCTCTCCCCCAGGCTGGTGGTACCCTCCTTCCCCCCTGAATCTGATTTGCATAGCTCTAAGACACCCTCGGATATTGGGTGCTCTACAAAATGATCTCATTTATTCATTCATTCAATAACGCCATCAACGCACACCACCTTCTCCTCAAAACCACAAAGAAAACAGCCCTCCAAGACAGAATCAACACCAACGCACACAGCAGCAAATAACTATTTGCCATTGTAAAGAAGTTTGCCAATGCCCAACAGCAAGACCACAGAAGTCCCACCCGCCCAAGACCTCTGCAACAAATTCAGCAACTTCTTCCTCCACAAGATCAGGCACATTTAGGACAGCTTCGAAACCCAAGACCCTGCCACAACGCCTGCCACCACCGCACGCAACCACGCTGCACCCAACAGATCCTGCCCAACTGGACTCCGCTTACCATAGATGACACACTCAAGACCATAAAGAGCATCCACTCTGGAGCCCAAATCGGACCCTTGCCTATTTCACATCTTGAATAGCACAGCCACCTCCATCACCCCAGTGCTTTGCCGGTCCATCAACTGCTCCATCGAAACCACCACCTTCCCTGATGACTGGAAACATGCTGGGAACAACCCCCTGCTGAAGATGCCATCCACCGACCAACAGACCTCAAGAACTTCGGACCCATCTCCCTCCTCCCCTTCCCACCAAAGACATTGAGAAGGACACAAGCACACAACTCTCCCAGTTCATTGAAGAGGACCGCGTCCTGGACTTCTCTCAATCCAGCTTCTGAAGTAACCACAACACCGAGACCGCACTCCTCCCCGCCACCGACGACATCCGCTCCCTCCTCGACCATGGCAAAACCGCAGCCCTCATCCTACTGGACTGCCTTCGAAACCATCTACTACTGCACCCTAACTATGAGACTCCACGACGCCGACATCCACGACAAGTCCCTGGACTGCATCCACTCCTTCCTTCCTGGCTAAACAAAGCACGTCAGACTACATCCATTCCTCTCAGAAACTACAGAGACCAGCTGTGGAGTGCCCCAGGGTTCCTCCCTGAGCCTCATCCTTTTCAAGGTCTACATGGACCCCTTGCGCCCATCGTCAAAAAAACATGGAAACACCATTGTCTCCTATGCCGACAACAACCAGCTGATCCTCTCCCTCACCAACAAACCCACAGAACCAACTTTTACAGCGGGATGAAGACCGTGGCCACCTGGATGAAAGATAGTTGCCTCAAGCTCAACTCGGACAAGACCAAAGTACTCATCCTGGAACCCGTCCCCCTCAGCCTAGGATGTCTCCTGGTGGCCTGCAGCACTGGAAACCCATCCCACCTCCATGGCTCATGCATGTAACCTCAGCATTATTCTTGACTCCTTGCTCAAAGTGAACCACCAGATCAGCTTTGTAACCTAATACTGCTTCCACACGCTCCTGTTGCTTCGAAAGACATTCAGATGAATCTGTACAGAATCCATAAAGACAGTCACCCACACACTCATCACCAGCAGACTCAACTACGGCATCACACTCTATGCCTGCGTCACCCAGAAGCAGCTCAGGAAAAACAGACCATTCAAAACGCCGCAGCCAGACTGGTCCTCAACATCCCCGCCACAGCCACATTAAACAATACCTCCAACAACTCCAGTGGCTCCCAGTCAACAAGAGAATTACCTTCAAGCTCCTCACACATGCCTACAAAGCTCTCCATGATGCAGGACTAGCCTATCTGAATCACCGCTTCTCATTCCACGTACGCACCAGACAACTTCGCTCCACCCAACTTGCCCTGGCCACTGTCCCACGGATTCTCAAGACCAGAACCAGAGGAAGATCCTTCTCCTACCTCGCCACCAAGACCTGGAACACCTTGCCCCTCCAACTCCAGCAATTCCCATCACTGAACCAATTCAAGAAGGATCTCAAGACCTGGCTCTTCAACTGAACCTCCACACCCAGATGGATCAGTAGCTCCCCCTCTCTCAGCTTGAGACCCTCACGGGTGGTAACCGTGCTATACAAACTCTTGATTAATTGATTGACTATTGGATGAAAAGTTGCAGAAGGAGGTGACTTCTTTCTTGGGCTGTTCATGTAATATAAGCTCATTTTATATCTTAGGTGACAAAATAGAGCCAGGTACTAAGCTTCTTCGATCAGCCAAATCCAGGCACTTGTTCCAAGACTAATTAGCCCATTGGTGGTTTCTATTATATGCCCTAGATCCAGATTAGCTTACTGAATTTTCAGATGATGACCCCCACAGTGAAATGTTACGGAATGTTCGTTTTTTTGCTTCCAATGATGGCTAAATGTTAGGAATGAGATACCTTTCTGCGGTAGGGCATGAAATGAGGAACTTTTATTGTACATTCAATTCAATTATGATATATCCCTTATATTTCCTCAGGTGAAATCCCCAGTCTCCACCCGGTTAATTATGTCCTGCTCCAGCTACCATGTGTCCAGCTGTTGCTACAATCAAGCAATCTAGTAGACTTTTCACTTGGTGGTCATGGACATGAAAACCACTGCCAGCAGAAAAAAGGTTAATATATGCATGTTGGTTCACTTCTATAATAAGTATCAAAGATATGTTATTTCCTGGCATATTGCATCATCGTACATTTCATCATTGTATATTGCATGGCTAAAAGAGTCCATTTCTGGTTCACAGTTTCATCATTTGGGGGTACAGATTATTCCTGTATGTTTGCATCTATTGCGAGACCACTCCGTCTATTTCAGAATGGATGGATTTATCCAATAAAGAGCAGATGGAAACTCTGTTTTTTTATTCTACCACATATATTCCTTGTTGACGTCGTCTAGAGTCAGTAGATGCTTCTACACATTTTGAGAGCCTCGGGTGCTTGCAAAATTGTATCATGCTGAACAACCATCCTTAGATGCATGGCACCTCTGCACAACATACAATATAGTAATCTGCTGAACAGTGGAGTGTCACAGCTTTTGAACACCGTTTGAAGCAGCACAGTGAGCAGTTCTCCAGAGGCAACACCATGCTTTGCAGGCAGACTGTTTATTACATATTTATCTAGGCAAATTGTAGGTCATGCCCCATAGGCAAATGCAGACTTGTTTGTTAGGTTTTTTTGGTAAATATGAAAACAAACAAGAAACACAAAATGGTCTAGTAATTTTTTTAGCATACCTCAAACCTAAAAAGTAAATACATACATTATATTGCTCGACATGCTGTCACATACTAATTGTGACTGAAAGGGAATCCTATAGCATCTGTCTGGTGTGTGCTCCATCTCTCAAGGTAAGAACATCAGTGTTTCTTTTAACTCCTTGGCTGCTAACCCTTATCCCTCTAGAATGGTAAGACCTTGTTTGACTTAGTTCATGCTCAGACAACCATAACATTTTTTGCCACTTAAGATGTCGAATTTGCTTTCTTTTTTCCATCATCCTGGGAAGTCTTAAGGTACCCATAGTTTAAGAATTCCTCTGGTGGGGACCAAGAACATAGCCAAAATATAGCTAAATTTAGTTTATGTGGAAAAAATCGGAAAAAAGGCTTATTTTCCCAAGAAAGTTCCAGTTTGTGATCGAAATTGGTGTGTAAACACATTGGTGATTCCAGAAGTCTATAGATTCATGAAAAGTAGATAACATTCTGAAATCAGCAAGGGGTCTTTTGTGTAGATCTCTGAAGGTTTTCCCAAAGAACCTTGGGGGAGTATTTACAAGCCCCTTGCTTCTCCGATGCACCACTTTTTTTTATAAAAAGTGACACGCCAGCGGCGCGAGGGCTTGTAAATAAGCCCCTTTGCGTTGGAAGCAAAGTTGCGCAGCATCCTTTTTGCTGAAAGTGTGATCTGAATGAAGGTGGAGCATTGAAGGGGTCACCTGACAATAGCAGATTGTTAGTTTCACGTCAAGTTCGTTTCCATTTCTCTGTGTCAAAGGTCTGAAAGACATTTTGTTATGCCCAGGAGCTTTTCCAGGTTTGTTACAACCATCGTTGTTTTGGGATGTTATAAAATATCAAAATGGAGACAATTTCGATAGGCATTGATTTCCCAGATTTTTTTACCTCATGTTTTGGCTTTTCAGTGAGAGCTTTAAGTGTGGATAAATGTTAGGGCCTGAGTTATAGTTTGGCAGACAGGTACTTCATCACAAAGGTAACCGATTAAATGAGGCAGACAGGCTATCTGCTGCAGTTGCACCCCTCAGTTAAACCCTCAATAAGGCCATTAGTCGTTAAACCATGTTAAACCGTATCAATTCAGGCCTTTTGTACTTCACATATGCGTTTAGAATGAAAACAAAATGTTAACGTCTGTTATCAAAGCGAGTGTTCATTTAGGAAAATATTTTAACTTTCTAATGAAATTACATTTGTCTGTCTTCTTCATTGGTGTTACATGCCTTTTCATAATTGAAGCCAATTTTATAGTGAATTTTACTATTTCTGAAGATATGGGTTAGTGTAAGACGCGAATGCCATTTTTAGCAATGGATTTAATACAACGCTGCTTTAGGCATGGAAATAACTGAAATAGCTTCCAAAGCATCACATGATGGCAGTGTTTCCATTTCTTGAAGGAATATTCTGAAATGTAGCTCTAATGTTCGGGCTGTACAAACCTAGAGAATGCAGGCATGCTTGTATAATTCATGGAACGAGGGCCCTAACCAAAATGAACATTAGTGTGAATACTACAGCATTTCAAAATAGTTTTACAATGCACTACATATGTATTTTCTCCCTTTATTTCTAAATTAGATAAATGTTTTAATGTAGATACTCGTTAGGCCTAGAATAAGAAACAGGTATCATGAATTCACTATTGTAATTATTATTTTACACATGAAAACAAGAGGTTTGCAGAGGTCTAGTTCAATTTTCACGTGGTAATAGACAGGGCTCGAGTCGGGGGTACACACGGGTACACGGAGTCCCCCACTCTTTTCACAGGGTGGACGCCGTCCTCCCTGCCAAGAAGTTGGGCCCCACAGAAATATGCTGAGCTTATCCCGTTGTCATTTTCAGACACGTTCAGCAACACCTGCAAGTTGCCTGCTTTCCATTCCTAGCAGCAACGTGCAGGCATCCTGGGAGCCTTTTTTCACCTCCAGCTGGGCCGAAGTTAAGGGGCCATCCGGCAGCCTTTTGTTTGTATATGCTGATAATCACTATTCTATTTCTTTTATAGTGCTACGTCGTGACATCATGGGGTCGTTTGCATATTGTCTTACTTGGTGAAGCCCCCCACTTTTTTTTTATAGGACTTGTGCCCTGGTAATAGATATATTTATATAATTGTATAGCAACATACAACCTTTTTGTACTAAGATGCTATGATATTTAATGCAATGGCTTTCTGAGACCTGCCATGTTATTTTTTCCAAAATAAAAAATATGTTTGACGTTCAATTGAAGCAGGGGTTGTACCGGGCAAAATGGTGCAATGATTTAAAATCCACAGATGAACTTCGTGGTTTTGTTGCTAATGTGCACCTCACCATCGGCAGTCTTTATTTATTTGCATAAAACGTAATTTTGGCAGGTATTCAGGGATAGCTTTCTAAAATCTCAGGGACCTGAAACCAAAACGTGGAAGCAAATCTCGTGAAAGTATATCTCCAGAGTCGGCTTTTTACTGTGGTTCTTACCTGTTCTGTTCAAAGGTTCGTCCTTTTTGTGAGAGTTACTGGACGTTTGGATCAAAAACCTTCCATCACGCAACAGCGCATGTGTTCGTGTCCCATATATTTCCGTATATTTTGTTCATGTGCTACTTGTTAGTTTGAGGGCTTCGTATTTTATGGATTCTAAATTTCTTGCCATTTCCAGTTTTCAAATACCATTCTGATCCCTCTATCTCTACATTGTACTAGTCTTAATAACTGTCGTTTTATATGGGTTTAACCCTTTTAGTTTGTGCTAACAAGTTTAGTTAAACTGCGTTCCCTACCTCCAAATATTACCGCAGGATAATGTTTGGTCTCAAACACCACCACTTGCTGGTGACATCACTAAATGATCAGCAGGTTAAACATTTGAATTTCGGCGAAGCTGGCTCAGCTTTTCAAGATTCTGTCCAGTAAACCGAATGCCATTGAATTGGTGATTAAAACACATATTGAAGACACTGCATACGGACATTGTTTGTCTTAATTTTATTTTTTCTTATAAATATAAGACATTTAGGTGTTTATTTTCAAAAGAGTGAAAGATATATACAACTTTTCCTTTTGATGGGATGATTGACATTAATCTTTACAGATTATGTTTTCAGTTTAAAAATATATGCACGTATTATGAGTTATGTTTTCAATTACTATAAATATTAGCATTTTTTGTTTACTGATACAAATCAGCAGCCTTTGCAGTTCTTATAGTGAACAGTTTTACAGTCAGGAATATTAGCATTCATTCATTTGCATATAATAATAGTGACAATAACTAATAACACTAACAGAAATGATAATAAGAGGGATTAAGTACCCCCTGCTGTACATTATAATGATATTGAAAGTCACCAGCAGTTCCAAAACAATATAGAGGAGCGTGGCTGAAGGCCTAGTTCCTTTTTTAAGTTTATGAAACTCTAAGGTGACTTGCAATATCCTTATCATGTATGCCAGTGGGTACTTTATCCCATATAATACATGGTCACGCCATCACTTTTCCCACAAACCTCTTAAATCCTTGATGCTCAACTCTTCAATATCAAAGAGTGAGCATGTTTGCAGACATAAAGAATAAAACTTAAACCTCTAGTGCAGAAATACACTCATCAAAAACCATTTCGATATTTTTTTGCAAACAGAAATTAGAAACAGTTCACTATGTCAGGGTCTTTAAAAAAACGCAACTTCAGTAGCTCTGAATGTGTGAAAACATGCACAAAGATTTTAGCTTGTTTCTGTCTAAGGAGTGCAAAAAATAAACATATTCTCTCTGCTTGTCATTATAAGCTAGTAAAATAGAGCTGAAGAAAGGAAAGCATTTCTCCTTTTTCCTTGCTTTAGACAGCAGCTTTAATCATGCTCCGTGATCTCACCTGCATTTCACCTTAACTGCTAGCAGCAGGCATTGTGACATCAGAACATAACAGAAATAACTTATAATTGTCGAGCTCAGACATCCTTTCTTTAATATTGCGACTTGGTGTGTCACAAATCGCTGATCATAAAGAAATTAGAGACAGCTGTTTATATAGTGATTGCAGAAAGCCATGTATTATCATAATAATAACAATAGCTTATTTTAATATCGTCACTAATGGTGACTTCTGCTGTTTCAGGTTTTGGGAAATAAAAAGTGTTAATGTTATTCAAATTTAATTGTAATCACTTTATTGACCTCAGAAAGATGGAAGATTCAGTTGGACTTGCTTGAAGTGAAGCTCATTAACTGCAGATCACTGTAACCCTTTTTCTTCTTCAGAGCCAAGAACACAATTTTGTGATCAATGAAAGAGGCGTAGCACCCCATATGCACCTGTTCAGATTCAGAACTTTTGCTAAAAGAATTGCTATAGAATCCTTTTTATGACCTGTTTAATAACTGTGGTTTTAAGCATTTTATCTCAACCCCACATATTTAGAACAAGGCTGGCTATTTGAAGATTGCATGAATGATGCTTCATACTCTTTCCCTCCAATCAAGCAATTACATAAGAACAGTCTCTTCATGTTGCAGTCAGTTTCCATTTCCAATCAGTTAAATGATCAGCCTAGACCTCACAATATAGTTCCAAACCTCGTCTACACTCAAAGGGCCTCGTGTATTATAGGTCGAGTCAAAAAGTTGTTGCTGTTTTTGCATATCGATAAATTTGTAACCCAACTCTTGTTGTGCACTGCAAAGGGTATGCTAGTCCTTTGTATAGCAAAATGCTAATTGTATTTGGATTCAAATGTGAGACTATTACCAAAGGATTGCAAATGCAATCATTTCAACTCCATATCATCTAAAGTTTCAGCCTGGCAGTCATAATATAGTTCCAAACCTCCTTTGCACATAAGGATCCTGGCGAACTAAATGACACAATCCACACATGACATGACTTAACACATCCACTATGTAGAATCTTGTAGCAATTGTCTAGGCATAGGATTTTGGACTGGAAGGGTGTGCTTGAAGTACAAACCCAATGCTAGACATCAGGCACACATCTGTAAATGCTATGTTCGGTATGTTTTCGCACAAAGATCAATTTGCAACCCAACTCATTATGCACTGTGAATGGTACATTAATCCACTGCAGTGAAAAATGTTAATTCTTTTGGATTTCCCAAAAACCTGCTTCAAGCATATTAATAAGTAGCAAGTCCTTTGAGACTCCTACCAAAGAACCGTACATGCAATGATGGAGGCATGTAAATGGACTACAAACTTCTAACACTGTATTTGAATTTGCAAAACACCAACTTGACAGCACCTGTCACTTTGTAAACACTTAAAAAAAACAAGTGTTCATTTACATCATGGAAACATGCAACTACACATAAAATGCTCTACATGACATTTCTCTACATCAACGGATCTTGTAGTTCACCAAACTATAAATGCATCAATATTGGAGAATAATGATTTAAAGTAGTTTTTAATTTTCTAATTGGTGTAATCGTGCCATATTTCCAGGAGGTACGGATTGATTCTTTGAATGGGATCACCTTTATTTTAGGAATATTGAGGAGACGAATAATACATTTAAAACTTTATGAATTCACATTTACTTTTTCCATTTAAATTCAGACCAAACTGTATCAGTTCATTGAAAGATGACAATACAATGAATACATGCACTATTATTTACTGATGCCTCTGCAATGTGTTGATTGTATTGCATGAGAAGGTGTGTAGAATGTACGGTCATGCAAACTGAGTGATTGTTTGTCCCGGGGGCATAGGATTGTCCTGTTGGAATGCTGGTGCATCACATCTACTGAGTATAAGTTGGCCTCTCTTTATGGGTGGACGCACCTTCTTCAAAATAAAAGCATACCTCTTTATTGGCTTCATGGCTGAATCGCCCTTTGTTTCCTGTACACCATTTTGATCATCCCAAAAACCCATCATAATTGGCGATTACACCAGAAAATGATGGTAAACATCAATTCTTGCTCTTTCACCCAGCTGCTTTTTTCTGACTAGCTAGTATCTGGCTCTCGTCCCTCATGAACAGCAGTGTCTGCATAAAGCCACAAGGGTATGCTAGAGACTACTGCTTGAATGGCATCCATATCTTTGGAAGAGCCTGCTGCAGTTATTCAATCTCTAATTTGGTGATATGGAGCCTGAAAGAAAATTCCTGATCTCCCACCGTGCTGCTGTTTGTGCTCACATGATGCCTTTAAAGAACAGCAATGTTCTGGTTCAAACTACCGGACCTGTTCATGCCAAAGGTACTTGCTTCTCTGTTTGATACCTTTCTCCCTAATATATTGTCTAACTTATTTGGTTAGCTTTCCTGCATTACTTGACTGAAGGATGCTTGAGAAGACTTGGCTGATAAAAGAGATGCCCATACATGGGTATATATGCTCTTTCAAAAGCCTGAAATACAGGTAGTAGGGAGAATGCCATACTACTCGGAATTCAAGCTGTAAGCTCCTCTGTGAATGTAGAATCATCAGTTCTCTTGCCGCTCACTGATTAGGAAGATCTCCAAAGACAAAATACAATCTGTGGAAACGAATATGGTTTTTAATGTGATTGTGGTTATTGTCTATTGGCCAATATATCGTCTGATTTCTCACTTGGATAATTTATTAGAAGAGTTAAAGTTTATGTCAAGACAGGAGTCTAACATTATGCATGACCTTTTTTTACAACTTCTGCGCAGCATAGCCATTAACAGCTTGTCAAATACAACCTTAAAAATCACAATGTGTAAAATAATGTTCAATCCCAACATATACTGTCCATCTTCCATCTTCCTCATCTATTATTTGCTGATTCTGAGCAGATTAGTATATAGATAATTGATAAGGACTGTTTGTGTTTGAGTTGTTTTATGGAAATGTTTGGATTGATTTATTCCTTTTTCCCAATGTATGGGTAGTATTTAAGAATGTGAAGGGTGATGGATGTTTTGAATATCATTGTTGTAGTATGTTTGAGGTTTTTAATAAATTTACACTGATGTCATTGCCTGCTAGGATGAAATTTCAAGAGGAAATGTGGTTGATGATATGCACGAAAGCTAAAAAGCCATAAATCTGGTGGCTTACTTATTGAGTATATTTTTAAGGAGCACAAGCAAATTAAAGGGCCGTTGGATATTAAAATTTGGCAACACTTGATGTTAGCAGGAGCATGCAGTGTTTTTTGTTTTGCTGCTGCTCAGAGTACCTTTTTAGTTTAAGCTCCATTTCCCATTGATATAGCTCCAATTGGGGGCAGTTTGACGTGAGAATTCTTCAGGTCCTGTCATGTCAGGGCTATTTTTGGTGGCACATAGGCCTTATCTTTTGGTTTATGATTGTTTCAAGGGGCGATAGGCATGCAAGGGTGTTCCCATGGCAACGGAGTGCTTGGTAGCGTGTTTGTTAGGCGAGAGCGGTCATCAGCGAAGCATTTCTTCTGTGCGGAGAGTAGTTTTGTGAGGTGAAGCAATATTTGAGTATATTGCTGAAAAATAGTTTTGGCTCTGCAGCATTTGTTATGATTTTGATAAGGAAGGTACTGGAGAGAACTGAGGATTGAGAGTAAAAAAGTATGTTAAGAAATCTTTATTATTGTGTGGTAATTGGGAAAAAGAGAGCGTGGAGAGATTGAAGAGGATGATTTTTTGTCTGTGTGTGATGAGGATAATGCAAATAGAGGACCTGGAGGTAAATGTTTCAGGACAAAAAGACTTATGGTTGATTCATCCAAAAGCCCTAGCGGCTCACAAGGAGTTGGTGTCCGAAGCAAATGGCATTCTTTACAATGCAAGTCGTTACAACGACGCATTGTTACATCGCATGGCATTACAATGCAAGTCGTTACAATGACTTGCGGTAGGCAGGAGCTGGAGTTTGGAATAGAATAATTTACTATTCCAACTACAGTGTGTGCAACAGTAGGGAAGGTGTTGGATTGAAAATCCAACAAATCCAACACCTTCCGCAAGTCGTTGTAAGGACTTGAGCGGTAAAAGCATGCGATGTAACAACTCATCCTTGTAATGACTTGCGTTGTAAACGCATTCGTTGTAAATGATGCGTTGTAAAGGTTGTTTTCCGTCTGAAGTGGCATGCAAGGTGGTCAGTTTTACACTGAGAGAGGTGAAGGATTCAGGTGAAATTTGGATGTGAGAGGGGAAAGAGCTAGTGAGGAGTTGGGTGAATATATTCTTGATTTGGAATATAAAGACACATTAGATGATGAAGGAGATATGGGCAGTAAGCTAAAAATGTAAGATTTTTTGACAGTGATGGACCCTTTTTGGGAAAAAGTGTTTGACCCATAAGAAATAGGGCTTCCCAGATGCAAGGATTGGTTCCTCATAGAACATGTGGCTGAGAATATAAGGGCATGATTTCATAAGTCCTTGGAGAAAGAGCAACACAATATCATGAGGGCTGAGTGTTTGAGGCCAGTCATTGACGATAAGGTGACCATAACTCCAAATATGGACCCTGATTTGTTAATGTACATGTTCAAGTTGGATAAGGATCCTAGGAAGGTGTTAGAAACATTTCTCAAAATTTGTCAAGACAAATTATTGGATGTGTTAGGTCCCCTGGCAAAAGATTCTGACCTGGTGGAGGAGGCATTTCTTAAAGGTTTTGAGGTTGACTTAATTTTTTTAAGAGAATGGTGCCTTAGGGCAATCTGTATGTTAGGGAATTCGAACGCAGGCCTTCTGGCAAAAAGGCAGAAGGCTTTGCTCATGTGGATAGATCGTAAAATGAGTGAATTTGCAAAAAGAAGGTTGTCAGAGGATCATAAGGGGTTTCTCTTTGGAGATGGTTTGGCAAGGTCTTTAACAACATATGTTAAAAGACATTCACAAGTCTGGATAAGGTGCAGTATTCCATGCACAGGGTCTTTTTCAGTGGACGTTTTTATTACCGGGCCCATAGGGGATGGCACCCTATTGGCAGAGCAGGTTTCAGCGCCCAATATCACAATACTTCAGACCAAGGTTGTGGATCATACAAGCGAAATTCTGGTGGTGAACGATTCTACCCTCAGAGAGACCGAAACCAAGGAAGAAGAGGTAATCGAGGAAGGGGGCAGTCCCTTAATCAGAGTCAGGAACAAGGTGAGTATGAAGACAATTTCTGGTTCTATCCCTTCAAGAGTGGGAGGAAGGTTGTGGTATTCAAAAGTCAGTGGCAGTTGATAACAAAAGATGCATGGGTTTTGCAGGAAAAAGAAAAGAAGGTGAAGAAAATAAAACAGGCGATGAGTTCTATATCAAGGAAGAACAAAGTGAAATTGAGGGATTTGGCTTGAGTGATAGGTCTATTGGGCGGCGGCTGGCGCAGATAAAGACAGTGGGTGAGTGGGGTGGACAGGGCAGGGTGGGAGCGGGGGAAGCGAACAGACGACGGAATAGGTATAAATAAATATATACATAAAACCAATTCTATCATCTGTCGGCTTCCCCACCTGCCACACCCTGCCCCAGCGCCGCACCGCATTTACCTGTGCCAGCCACCGCTGGGTCTATTGACCTCTTTGATATAATCAGTATTTCTGGGTCTTTCACATTACAGAGCCCTTCCAAGGTTGAATACTTTTGGACTGGCACATGATTTGTGGTATGGAGACTCAGTTTGTTGGGACAGAGAGGCAAGGCAAGAGTTACAGTGGTGAAAAGACAATGTGGAGCCTTGGAAGGGAAAGGCGTTATTTGGAACAAAACCAGAGTTTGTGTTAGAGACTGATACATGCAGTTATGGATGGGGAGCCTCCTGTTTGGATAGGAAATAGGAGGAGTATGGTCATTGACGGAAAGGAAGGATCATATAAATTGTCTGGAAATGCAGGCAGGTTTGTTATCCATTCAAAGTTTCAGGAGGAATTTGAAAAAAGTTCAATACTTTTAAAGATGAACAATGTCACAGTAGTGACATATAAACAAGTTGGGTGGCAGCAGGTCTTAGAAGTTGTCAGAGTTGGCCATGGAGATGTGGGAATTTAGTTTGGAACACAAAATAGATCTCAGCGTTGAGTATCTTCCTGGGAAGCAGAATGTAGAGGTGGATTGGAATTTCCTGAATGTGATGGATTACAGCAACTGGAATATGAAAGCAGAAGTTTGTTAGAGTATTGTGAGAGCAATGGGTATTCTGGATGTGGATCTTTTTCTTCCAGGTTGACATTTCAACTGCCACTGTATCTGAGTTGAAGGCTGTATACAGGTAAAGTAGCAATAGATGCTTTTCTGCAAGATTGGTGGGATTTTTCGCTGATACAGAGAGTGTTGTTCAGTTGAAAAAGCAGACGTGCCAGTTAGTTCTAGGGACACCTTTTTGGAAGACTCAGTCTTGCTTACCGTCCATGATGGAGTTTTCAAGTGGAGCAACCCATATTTGATAATGTTGTTCAAAGAACTGTTGTCTGTGGTAGAAGGATAGGAATATCATTTAGTGGAGTTAGGTTCTCTCATTCTACTATTCCAAAGGATTTCAGGGATTCCTGAGGATGCATTGGACTTTCAGAGTCAGCTTCAAGTCTGCTCAATCAGTCATGGGCTCCAGGGACCAGGAATAGGTAAAGAGGAATTTGGAAGGTGTGGTTACATTGGTGCATGAGGAGGTATTTGATCCCATGGAAGCAGATGATCTAGAGGTAGCTACTTTTTTAGCAGAGTTATCTGAGAAGGGGATGTCATACAGAACAGTGAATTGTTACAGGTCAGCTGTAGCAGCAGGGCATTCTTTAATTCAGGGTGTTTCTGTGGGTAAGAGTCATTTGTTCTGTAGATTGATGAAAGGGATTCATTTGAGGTGGCCACCTAAAGTGAAATGTTAGACTTTATTGGATGTATATTTGTTCCTGTGCTTGTTTGAGGGTTGGCCAATCAACAAGTATCTGGAGGTAAGGGAGTTGAGTTGGCAATGTTATTATGTCTGATTTCTTTCAGGAGATGTAAGGGCGTTGGAAGTATTCATAGATTTTTTCAGCCAGATGGTGTGATTTTTGAAGTGTGCAAATGGATAAAGATGATGTAGAGTTCGTTTTTTATATCCAAGATTTGATTAATCTTAAAAAAACTTTGTGTAGTTCGATATCTGAAGGAGTACGTATATAGGATGTTGGATAAGAGGAGTGCTGGGGTTGAGCAACTGTTAACTTCTAATAGAAAGCCTTTGAGAGCAGTATCAAATGCTATGGTTGCAAGTTGGGTGAAGGAGACCATGAAGGAGGCGGGAGTGGATGTGTACAATATTTCAGCTCCTTCAGTTAGAGGGTATATGGCAAGTAAGGATTATATGATGGTAGGTCGATTGAATGACATATTAAAAGTAGCAGATTGGTCCTAGGCAGAGACTTTTAGGAAATGTTATTTTCGAGGTGTGGCTCATGTTTCAAAATGTGTTTTGAAGAGCTGTGAACATGCATAATGCTAACCTCCTGTCTTGACATAAAATGAGGATTCTTTTAGGTTCACTGAATAAAGAACCGATATTTTATTAAGGAGGTTTATCAGTTATCAATGGCTGGAATGCAAGACATTATTCATCTACTAAGTATTTACAAAATACACTATCATAGAATTTTGGCAGATTGTTCACCAGTCAAAAAAGAGCATAATCCACTTACTTGGGACAGGAAACTATTTATTTTAAAACATGTGCCTGGTGATTTCCGAGCTAGCAAGGATCAGTGGACTGAGTAATCACATCATTTGCATGTGTACTATTTACTTAGGTACTAAGCATATGTGTTTCTAAGAAGTTTATAATGTAGATGAGACAGCTATTTATTTATTTTTGGAGTTTTAAATAGTTATTGTTTTGTATAAAATGTTTATTTCGGATACAAAGATTCATAAAACACAGTAGAGGAAATTGACACATAAATAAAGACAATAAAACCAGCAATATCGTACAAACGTCAGTTCTACCATTAGATGTAAAATAAATAAATACATAAAATAAGGGACCTTCAAAGGAAATGGAGAAGCATTCTAAAAGATACAGAAGTAAAGTGTACTTTTAAAAATCATTGCTTCAACACTTTGACACAGCTCATGTGGATAATCCAGGCAGCATGAAAACTTTTCATCAACCCAAAAACAATTACCTCTCGTGTTCAAACTGACAGTGCACAGTGCATGAACATAGTGTTGAAAGTCCAAGAGATTACATACTGGGCTCAGCCACAGTTTTCAAGGTCTATCATAGGCTGTACAGAAAAAGGCAAAATGGTGCAGCGTTTCTTTCGCTGAATTACATGAGGGACACGTTAGAGGTGCAACACTGGACACCCCATTTTAGACAGAGGCTATTTAGCAGCAGAATCCTATACCTGCATTTTAAAATAAGTTGCAAAGGAGTGGGACCTGGGATAAGTGAGGGAGAGCCTAATGTCTCAAATATAATCAGTGAGACTACCGACTTTGACACATTTCAGATCCTTCAACCACAGATGCTACTTTAGTCGATCTTTGACCATGGAACAAGGGACTTGTTTTACCATAACAGGTTTATCCCAGAGCAAAAGCAAGCCTATCTCAGACTGTGTAGTTTTAATATAGGAAAACCAGGCAATCCTCTCACATATAGTTATCCAGATGAACAGATGATTAGGCGCGATATAATCATGGGAATTTGATGATTAAAGTTGTCATTTAGAGTTTGGTGAAAAGCTTGGTAAAATGTTGTGCCCGCCACAAAACAGCAGATGCACCTTCGTCAGAAATTCACAGCCATTTGGAGGAGAGGGACTGTACAGTTCCTAACAGTGGTGCTTCAGGACACTCCACTCTTAAAAACCTTTTACCTGAAAGCCTGCCACTCCTATTTAGGGCAGTAAGACGATTACTACTTTCTTTTCCCATTGTTGCATTGAGATTTGTGCGGGCCCTATATGGAGACAATCTCAAAATGGCCCAGCCCACAACTAGAAAGCTCCCTGCATGCCAGTCTATTGCTATCTTATTGTGTATCTATAGCCTCCCGCTTTTGAATAATGCTGTATTTTTATTTTTAATTCTGATTTAATTGCAGTATTCATATTTTAATTTACTAATGGAATTGACTGCTCACTTCCCATGGCAACTACATAATTAGCAAAACTTGTTTTCTTAAGAAACATTGCAATTATTTTTAAACCAATAAACCACTATTTACATTTAATGACAAAAGAACAAGCCCCCATGTCTCCTTCAGCCACACCGCCGAACCCCATTGGCCCGACCACCGCTGCATCCATTTCACCTTCAGGAAGCCAACCACGCACCACCGCATCCAACACATGCCCCGTCGCTGCTGGGGCAAAGTCACCGAAGACCAGCTAGCCACCACCCTCGCCCAGAGCCCACCCGCCGACCCCACCGACCCCGACACTGCCGCCCGCAACCTCAGACAGTGGATCGACGACTGCGCCAACACCCTTGCCCCGCTCAAGACACCCTCCAACAACCACCTCAGCAAGAAAGCCACCTGGTTCACGGAAGACCTCCAGGCCTCCAAAAGAACATGCCGGAAACTGGAGAAGAACTGGCTCCGCGAACTATCATCGGACAGCTACATAGCCCACAAGAACGCCACCCGCAGACACCATCAACTCATCGGAGCCGCCAAAAGGGCCTAATTCAAGGACCGCCTGGATAACAATACACACAACAGCAAAGAGATCTTCAACATCGTGAAGGAACTCTCCAACCCCAGCTCCAACACCAAAGACATCCCGCCTTCGCAAGACTTGTGCGACTCACTGGCTACCTTCTTCCACAGCAGGATCGCCGATATTCACGACAGCTTTAATTCCACGATGCCCCGACAACCACCACCCCCACGACCACCACCTGTACCAACCACCTGCTCTCCTGGACCAGCATCAATGACGAGGACACTTGCGAGATCATGAACACCATCCACTCCGGATCACCGTTAGACCCAAGCCCTCACCACATCTTCAACAGAGCCAGCACAACCATCGCACTCCATCTCCGCAAAGTAATCAACATTTCCTTCGAGACGGCACCCTTCCTGGAAAGCTGGAAGCACGCAGAGATCAACGCCTTACTCAAGAAACCTAAAGCGGACCCCAAGGACCTCAAGAACTTCCTACCCATCTCCCTGCTCCCGTTTCCGGCGAAGGTCACAGAGAAAATCATCAACAAACAACTGACCCTCCACTTCGAGGAAAACAACATCCTGGACCCGTCCCAGTCCAGGTTTCGCAGCAACCACAGCACCGAAACTGTCCTCATTGCCGCCACCGACGGCATCAGGACCCTGCTAGACAATGGTGAAACAGAGGCCCTCATCTTCCTGTACCTGTCAGCCGCCTTCGACACGGTCTGCCACCACACTCTACGAACAAGCCTTCATGACGCCGGAATCCAAGGAAAGGCCCTGGACAGAACCACTTCCTTCCTTTCCGGCAGAACTCAGAGTGCCTGCCTCCCACCCTTCCGTTCCAGTGCCACTGAGATCATCTGCGGCGGACCCCAGGGCTCATCCCTCAGCCCGACGCTGTTCAACATCTACATGGCACCCCTCGCCCACGTCGCCCGACAGCACGACCTCAACATTATCTCCTACGTGGACGACACCCAGCTGATCCTCTCCCTCACCAACGACCCTCACACTGCAAAAACAAACCTTCACGAAGGAATGAAGGCCGTCGCCAAATGAATGAAGAACAGCCGACTGAAACTGAACTCGGCCAATACGGAGGTCCTTATCCTCGGCCCCACCCCGTCCACCTGGGATGACTCCTGGTGGCCGACAATGCTAGGAACAGCCCCGATACCCACCGACCACGCACGCAACCTGAGATCATCCTCGACTCCACCCTCTCCATGACTAAGCAGGTCAACGCCGTCTCCTCATCCTGCTTCAACACCCTCCGAATTCTCCCCAGAATATTCAAGTGGCTCCTCACCGAAACAAGAAGAACGGTCACTCAGGCCCTCGTCACCAGCAGGCTGGACTACGGAAATGCCCTCTACGCAGGAACTTCGGCCAATCTCCTGAGACGGCTGCAACGCATTCAGAACGCCTCTGCATGTCTGATCCTCGACATCCCCTGCCAAAACCACATCACACCCTGAGAGACTTGCACTGGCTCCCCGTCAACAAGAGGATAACCTTCAAGCTCCTCATCCACACACACAAAGCACTCCACAACACCGGACCAGCATACCTCAATAGACGACTCTGCTTCTACACCCCCACCCGCCTGCTCAGCTCTGCCGACCTCGCCCTCGCCACAATACCCCGCATCCAAAGAACGACCTCCGGTGGCAGATCCTTCTCCCACCTCGCCGCCAAGACCTGGAACCCCCTCCCCACCAAACTACGGCAGACCCAAGACCTACTGGCCTTCAGAGAACTCCTCAAGACCTGGCTCTTTGATCATTAGCAGCACCCCCACACCCCCAAGCGCCTTGAGACGCTCATGGGTATGTAGTGCGCTCTATAAGTGGCTTGATTGATTGATTGATTGATTTTGGACTGATGACACAGGTGAGGGCACAACTAATGTAATTTCACCATTAATGATCGAAATCAACTAAGTATTGCCCAAACCCTCTGTTGTTTGTGTAATTAAAGATTGTTTATATCTTATACTTATCCATGTATTGATTTTGTCAGTAGAATTTCTTTTGCCAGAAATAATCGGCCATAATAAAAAACTCATATTGTTTTCTTGTGTGTGTCCTTTTTTTATAATGATTTATTGGAAGCATTAAAAAAATGCGTTGACAATGTCAGATGTTATTAAGATGTAAAGATGTCTTCTCAATGACATCCACTTCGATAAAGATTTATGGGAAACCCTAATATTGATTCTGCAGTTTCTCTTACGGCTAATGTTTACTTTTAGTTCCAGAACTAATTTTATGTAACTAGTAGTAGAAGTAGCCCTTTTACATCTCTAAAGCTAATTGCTGGTGCACTTTCTTCTCACTAATAATAATCACAAGATTCTACTCAACAGAATCTATCATGACTATAATAAAAATGTCTTTGTTTTGTCTATGCTGTATTTTGAATGCTGGCTTTATAAACAAAACTTCCTGAAGTCTGAGTGAGATGGAAATCTGCATTCCTTGATTAACTTTTGTCTTGTCTTATAATGTGGACCAGTCATTTGATGCTGCAATTTGTACCAATCACTACTCCTATTTATTTCCTGCATCAATTCAGCACACACAATTATGATTGTTCACTTTTGTAGAATCATTGTATATGGTGGTCTATTAATTGAAATATCAACTAAGTAGCTGCTTTTGCAATTACGTTGGATTGTTTTGACAAAACATTCTATAGTTCATTGTCTGACAGATCAATTAAAAGTGGTGTTCGGCTGTAGTATTACTGTATTGACCAAGAATTCTATTAAATGCATATTTGGCTGGAGACCATTATGGTTAATTTTCAATGGAAAGAATGTAACAACAATAACATGGATGGGATTGCATATTCAACTAATTGTCTCAGAAAGAGATGAATTGCAGGTTTAACCCGATTAGACTATTATTGAAGAGAATTTAGTATTTGAGGATTCAAGATCAATTAATTAAATGGAAAATGTATCTCTGCTATTTATATATCTATTTGAAAGTTTTATAAAGTGCTGCATGTTACTGTTGAGTCACTTAGAAGCAAAAAAGTTATTGTCAGCAATATCTTCTGCAAGAGGAATTTGTTGAAGTTAGAGGTAAATTGTAGAGGTGAATATCTTGTCTGATGATATTCTTTTAGGACCCATTTTATGTGTGGAGCTCAATTGTAGAAGAGTTTTCAAAGTGTAGATCTGAATTCTATGAATGGATATGTCAACACACAAATGTGAATCTATTAACTCATGCTTTCAGCAACTGCTTCATAGTTATTCACAATCTCCTAGACAAATATAGAATCTAAGATGCAGAATTCATCAAGGCTAACAACTCTTCAAAATGTGTTCTCTTCATTAGTTGCAGTGTAAATAACTATTAGATAATATGTAAAGGATATAAAAATGTATTCTTAGTCACTTCCATAAACTACTGAATCTTTAAGAAAAGTCTGATATGTGAGGAAGACGTTTAAAAGCATGCACATCATCACTAGTGCATTTACAATTCAATACCCAGCTCCAATTAGAGCTTTTCGTGATGATTAACACTCTATATTTCAGACTAGCTGAAGATTTATACCAGACTCATACAAGAAAATATCAGGAAAATTGTTCAGGACATAAAAAAGTCTCCGGATGACTCTATTCTTCAACATATTCTTTAATCCTCTCATTAATCTCCTAAAACCTTGGAGTCTCTTATTATGTTCCCATGCCAGTAATACACAAATATACTTCAGGGACAAGAAGACATATACGCTAACATCTGAAACTGGCCTAAAAAACATCTGAAATATATATGAGTCAAACCAGCCTACAACTAAATGGCTCCTAAACTAAAATCTTTGTTCAATGCTCACCTCAAAAAATTTGGAGAATTCATTGCATCTGAGGCCCTCCAACTCCATTTAAAGAAGCTTCCACAATCAAATCAAAGGTAAAAAACCTAACTATAGTCTGAAACGAAGAACTGAGGCTAAACCCCAAGATTGCAGCAGTGATCCCCACTGAACAAATCTTGATTAGTTTATGTCAACTTTATCTATCATGGCTGGCCATTTTTCCAACTCATTTGCCTCCAAAATGACCAAACCAATAAAACATCAATAAAACATCACCCAGCACCACAGAAATGTACAGTGGCTGGCAAATGAATCACATTCTTCTTACCTTAGTTGCAGAGAAGGCTCTATAACAAAGTGTGTATGGAATAAAATCAAGAGCTACACATCCCCTGACTTCTCCTCTCAAATGACCGAAAGCACTTCCAGATTCCTATAACAGAGATGCTTCTAACTGGTTGTGCTTGCTTGTGGAACACCCTCCCTGTGCACATATGTACACCTAAAATCACCTAAAATTCTGAAGAAATTTTTGGGAAAACCTATTTGAAAGCCTTGGAAAATCTCATCTGCTTCAGGAAGAATCTGATAAAAGCAACATCAATCAAACAGCATTTGTAAAGCACCCCTCGGGGTATCTGAGCACTGTGTCTCCGTCCAAGAGCCAGGTCTTGAGTCTGTTTCTGAAGTCTGCCAGCAAGGAGGTTGTACAGAGCTGGGGGAAAGGACGTTTCAGGTCTTGGCAGCGATGTAGAAGAAGGAGAGGCCACCACTGTGGCTGCAATATATGCAGGGGGGGTGGAAGGGCAAGTGAAGAGGAGTGCAGGTGTCTAGTGGGTTGGTGGAGGCTCAGTCGATGGTTGAGGTAGGCAGGTCCTAGGTTGTAAAGGGCTTTATAAGCGTGCATGAGGATCTTGAACTGGCATCTTTTCTGGATGGGGAGCCGGTGGAGGTCTCTCAGGTGGGGGGCAATGTGAGTTCATTTGGGGAGGTCTAGGATTAGACTTACTGCAGTGTTCTGTATTTTCTGGAGTCTTGTGAGGAGCTGGATGGAGATGCCAGCATAGAGGGCATTGCCATAGTCGAGGCAGCTGGAAACGAGGGCCTGAGTGATGCTCTTTCTGGTGTTGGTTGGGATTCATCTGAAGATTCTGCGGAGCATGCAAAGTGTGTGGAAAGAGAAGGAGGTGACTACGCTGACTTGTCGTTTCATGGTCACTTGGCTGTCGAGGATAATGCTGAGGTGTCATGCATGATCAGCCAGTGTGGGAGTGGGTACAAGTTCTGCCGGCCACCAGCTGTGGTCCCAGGTGGAGGTATTCTACCTGAAGATCAGTAATTCAGTTTTGTGCAGAATTGAGTTGGAGGCAGTTGTCTTGAATCCATTTGGCTACATTGGTCATAGGATTGCAGAAGTTTGGTTTGGCGTTGGATGGGTCCTCGGTGAGAAAGAAGATCAGTTGAGTGTTGTCTGCATAGGAGATTATGTTGAGTCCTTTTGATCTGACAACATCTGCAAGGGTGGTCATGGATATGTTGAACAGGGTGGGGCTGTTTGATGATCCTTGTGGTATGCTGCATCTGATATATTTGGGTGCAGAGGCGAAGGCAGACAGTTGTATACTCTGTGTGCATCCTGTGAGGAAGGAGGCAATCCACTTGATGGCATCTTACTGTAACACGTATGTTGTAGAATTTGTTGATGAGGGTGTGGTGGGAGAAGCCAAGTAGGAACAGTGCTACAGTTTCTCCATGGTCGAGGGGTATTATGACGTAATCTGTGGAAACATTCAGCGTGGTCTCAGTGCTGTGGTTGATAAAACAACCTGATTGAGAGAGATGCAGTAGGTGGTTTGGTTCCAGGAATTCAGTGACCTACTGGTTGATGGGTTACTAAAGAACTTTGGCTGGGTAGGGGAGCAGAGAGATCAGATGATAATTGTTTAGATCGTTGGGATCAGCAAAGGCTTTCTTTAGGAAGGGTCTGATGTCTGCATGTTCCCATCTATCCGGGAAGGTTGCTGAGGAGATCAAGGTGTTGAGGATGTTGGTGAGTTGCATGCTGATTGTGTTCATTGCAAGGCTGTAGAGGTGGTGGGGTCAGGGGTCAGTGGGCCCCCTGTAGTGGATCGAAGACATGATGGCTGAGTTGCTCAGGGTGTTGAAAGATGACTAGTTTGTTATGGTTTGGCTGGTGTTTGCCTTTTTGTTAAGGTCGTCAGAGTTGAGGGTGGAGGGTTGGATGTTAAATTGTCTCCTGTACAGAGCATAAAATCCTTAAATACTACCAGGTGCAAGGCATTGTGATACATCCTGTTGCACTCAAAATGAAATGTTCCCTTAGGCACCAAACATTACATTTTAATAAATTGCACCTAATCAAAAACCTAATGTATTAATTGTTGCCAAAACAATCATCACATCTCTTCAATCAGCTATGTAAATGGCGTAATGTTTAAAAAAAATAAAGTGTTGATGCATAAACTGTTCTAGGTATCATCTATGCTTTCTCATACACCCTGAATTACTTTAGTTTTATATTGAACCAGCTATACTTTAATCACTGCATATGGGATTATTGTTAAATCATCTCATCTTCTCCTATGCTCTGCTCTTTTAAATTCTGTTTTATCTTCCGTTGGCCACATCATTATTTTCATTGCATCCTTAGAGGCCCCGGGTTCCATTTGTCACTTTTTACTATTTTAACCAGTTTTGTTAATTTTGCAAGAATCATTTGTTTCTTTAAATAGTTTTATGTTTATGAGTTTTGCTCACATTTGCTTCAGCTTGATTTTTGTAGCCATATCATGAGGATAGCCTCATATTTGTGGCAGAAGTGGCTTGGTTTCAATTTACTCTTTCAGCTCACCATATGGTCCCTGTCTCAAATTAAAACTGTGGTGTACAGTTTCTCTAGTGACTGGGGCCACACTCACCTGCTGACTTCATGCTGGAGGCCTTTACAATGCCTTTGCACATGCTGAGCACAAGCGGAGCAATTGTCTCCTTGTACAGTTTGCCCCTCTATGATTATTTCCCAGTCTAACCCTCATGCCTGCCTTGCTCAAGCTAATTTCTTCATCATAACAGATCCTGGTGCTTCGCAAGCCTGGATTCTGATTAAAGCTTGTTCGATATTAAAACAGTAAAACTAGAGGACAAAAATGGTGAGTCAAATTTAAATATTTAAATAAATCTCTGGTCCCCATATTGCTTTCTCTGTGCCAGCTAGGTTTAAAACTATACATCAAGACCACACCCCTCAACTCAAAATTGATAGTGCTATATTTCTTCTATCTAATTTCTTATTAAATGCAATTTTTTCATCAAGTATTGTAATGGCTGAATTGTTCTAACAATCCTTTATTGTGTTCCTCAAACACAATCAAAATCCTGCTTATCTATTGTCTTCCATACTGTCCTGCATATTTTATTCATTTCCTTTTTGAGCTAATTTCTTTCTTTGCCTAAATTCAACTAGTGTGCTGATAATAGATGATTTCAACCTTTGGATTGAGTATCAAGCCTCTTCAGCAGTTTCTCAGTTACTTTATACGTGCTCCTCTTTTAACATACTCTAGCAAGGATCTGGCCTTGCCCACTTGATTGGAGGAAACTTTTGTCTGGTGCTATCCACTCCAAATGTGGCTAATTGGAATCACAACATTGCATTCTCATGGACAGAACCTCTTTCTATAAGTGGGAATTCTATTAAAAAAATTCCATCTATGGGAATGCATTCTTTTAGTGTGACTCAGCTAAATGTCTCCAACAACCTAAAACGTTTCATTCATATTTTGGATGATTTGATCTCACATGCTTTGGATACCAATATTCCTCCTAAGCCTTTAGTACCTCACAGAACAAGCCCTCAGCTCCTTGGTTCACCATGGAGCTGCCAATATGCAGAAAGTAACTAAGTGAAATAAGAAGGATCTTGGAATATTTCATATGGTTCTGCTATTGGGACAACATACACAGAAGAAATTTGCCAGCACAGAAATTTCTTTAGACTGCTCATGTGGATTTCTACCAGTAATCTACTGAAAAGTCCAACAATCAAAATAAAGAGGTTTTAAATATATTTGCTAAATTGGCTTCTCCCATAGCTGGTTTTTATATAGTTATTTCTTCCAACAAACTGTGCTCCCAGCTCTTTGCAATTTCTTATCATACTGCACTTTCTCCAACCTTCTCAACCACTCCTTGGTTTTATACAGCAGACTGTCCATGATAGTCTGTCAGAAAAAAACATCTTCTGTTGTTTTCCTGTTATCTTTGAACAAGACATCTCAGCTACAATGCTGTCTGTCTCCTCTGGCTCTCTGGTAGATCCCTGCACCAATAAACATGTTAAATTCATTGTGCCTTCCTTTGGCCATGCATTCACCAAGCTTTGCAGAAACTTCATTCTGAAATGGTCTCAAATGACTGGTAACAAAGCTCTAATTGTTACCCTGCAAAAACCCAATTGGCTGTTTCTACCGAACTAAGCCCAATTTGAAGTATTTTGTTGCTGCATCCTTTTTATCCATTCTGCATTCTGTGAAGTGAACTAGAATAAAACCTCACTGCAAAGGCCATGCTGTAAATCACAGATTTATCCTTTCTTTACTTCAACCCATTTAAACATAGCCCCTTTAACGACTCCTAAAAATATGTATTTTATTCATACCCTGCTCCCCACAAACGTATTTAAAATTTCTTTGGTCCAAAGATCCAAGGAAGGGAGACACCATCCAACAATCCAAGCCTCTTCATCTTTACCATTTGACAGGGAAATTCATTTTCTATCCTCATTTGAAATATTGAAAGACAACATCCCCTAGATTGGGGAACCAGGCCAGTGTCCTACTTCTTACATGTGCACACATTGCATTTGTTGGATCTTAAACAGGTTAATAAATTCATGTAAGTAACAACTCCTCTTTAATTTCAACTAAAAGTCCAAACAAGTGAACAAAATAAAAACAACAATTCTTTACTATTGCAGGCATCCTTAAAGATGAACAGAATTAAACATATTACAGAGGAGGGATACGCCATTCCATGATAAATGGAGATGACTTGGGATGATAAAATAGAGAGTAATGTAGGAAACCTTAAGATATATAGAACTCACAAGGAACAGAATATAAAACAGTTATTTGCACAGAATTCAACATAAGCCTAAATGCTAAATCTTCTCCATTTCTTAGTGTGCCTTTTTATTCCTTTACGTAATGTATGAAAACAGGGAACAGTATAATAAGATGATGGGACAGCAATACTCCAAAAAATGGAACCCTTCCAACATGCAATCACTAGTAACTGCATAATTGACCATTTAGACAATATTTTCTCCCATTTTCTAGAGTGATAGATGTAATCTCTTGCCTGAAAAGTCAGACAAAATACTGATATTTCACCATTCATGAGAAAGGCAAAACTTCCCCCTTTCCTCAACTGCTCAATTTTGTCTTCCACCTGACCTAATTTCTCGCAACAGCATATCCCACCAAAGATGAATTTGACTTCTCTCTGAAGGTCATTGTTTCCACACTGTCACTCAGGGCTGCCCTGAAGGCCTGCAAGTAAACATTAGCTTTGGCTTGGCAGCTGCATCATCTCATACCTTTATTCCTTGGTGCTGGATGTTCCATCTTAAGATTTTCAACAGGGGGAACAGAATATGAAGCTTATGGTCCGAAATGTAGCTGTGGATCAAGATGCTAGTGGCCCTAAGTAGCACCAGGAATGGTTCCATTGTAATCCAAGGTCTCTTTGTTGCACGCTTTTCAGGTCAGTTCTGGAACTGAGGACATTCTACCAGGAAGGACTGCTGTGCTGCTGGAGGGAGTGCCACACTGCTGGATTACTTTGTTGTGCTGGCCTGCTGTCCTCTTGCCTGGGAGTGAGAAGGACTGGGTCTGCATCTCTACATACCAGAAGTCAAGTATCTCCAAGGGCTTATTGGCTTGCCTCCTGTTCTGAAGGCTACGGGATATCAAAGACTTCTCTTCAACCTCCAAGCAGCAGCTGGAGTTTGCTTGCTGCAAATCTTTCTCTATCAAGTAGTGTCAACCCAGTCATTGGCACTTGGAAATGTGTATAAAGTTCTGTGTCTGCCAGAACCCACGCTTCAATGCTGTTGTGCAAATCGGAACTGTCACATTGTGCTGGTGTGGGATCAAGATAGACACATCACACTTAGAGCCACCCCATTGCCTCCGGAACTGCCACTTCAGAACCTACACATCATTGCTGTTGCATGAAGAATCCAGCAGATCACTCCAACTGTGTGGCATTCACGAATGCATCACTCAGCTGTACCCAGCATCTTGTTGTTGAGACCAGGTTCAAGGTGCTTTTGCTCAGCGGACTCTGAGTGGATCCGGTATTCGGCCTGTGCTTGCTCTATTGCAGTCAGCCTGAACTCTTGACTTCGCCCCAGTCCAGCATGACAAATTAACTCTTTAATCGCTTGCTGCTTCTAAGCACTATTTTTGCATTTAGGCCTAGATGTAGGTAAATGTGAAGTACCGATTCAGAAATACCGAATTTTACCAATTCGGTATTCATGAATCGGTAAATCAAATGTAGGTAGAAATTCGGTAAAAAATACCGAATCGGTATGATTCGGTATTTACCGATTCCGTAATTACCAAATCGGTATTTGCCATTGATTCCTAAGGGCCTTGAAGCCCATAGGAATCAATGGCAAATACCGATTCGGTAATTACGGAATCGGTAAAAATACCGAATTGCCAAGGGGGACAGGGTGTCACTTTGACACCCTGTTGCACCCCTGTTGCTGGCTTGTGTGCCATGTGACACACATACATGCCCTTAGGGTATGTCTGTGTGCCACATGGCACAGGTGTACATGCACAGATGTGCATGTACACTGGAATTCGTTATTTACCATGTAATAGTATTACATGGTAAATAACGAATCGGTAATGGCCTGTGGCACTGTTTTCAGTGCCACCTACATCTGTATTTACAGATTCGGTAAATTTACCGATTCTGTATTTTACAGAATCGGTAAATTCACCGAATCAGTAAATATACCGTTTTGTCACATTTTCAGGCCCCTACATGTCAATTCCAAAATACCGGTCGGTAACGTCCGAAATCGGCCGTTACCGACCGGTAATTGGCGACCTACATCGGGCCCTTAGTCTTTAAAAATTCATATTTCAACTTCTACTGATTGGATTTTTGTTGTTTTGATATTGTTTTATTTGTAACATTATTTTCTATTTTTCTAAACTGGTGTGGAGTCTTTTTGTGGTATTTTCACTGTGTTACTGTTTGATGCGTTGCATAAATACTTTACACATTGCCTCCTAGGGAGTTGATAGGTCTTACAGTAGTGAAAACAAATTTAAGAGTATTTCACTAAAACTCAAAAAGTACATGTCCTACTTTTTGAATATACTACACCCTACCCATGGGCTGTGTAAGGCCTACCGGAGGTGTAACCTATGTGCAATAATGAGGAAGTTTTGGGTCTGGCAAGTAGGTTAAATTGGCAGGTAAACATTGCAGTTTATAATGCACACATAGGCTCTGCAATGGAAGGCCAGAGACATGTTTAAAGGGCTACTTAAGTGGGTCGCACAAACAGTGTTGCAGGCCCACTAGCAGCATTTAACTTACAGGACCTGGGCATATGTAGTGCACTTTGCTAGGGGCTCACACTTACATTAAATATGCCAATTGTGGATACTAGCCAATATTACCATGTTCTGAGTACAGAGCACATGCACTTTCGAACTGATTAGCAGTGGTAATGTGCCCAGATTCCTAAACCCAGCAAAAACGAAGCAGGCAAGAACAGGAAACCAGGAGGTCTGAAGGCAAAAAGGCTGGGGAAACCACACCAAGGATGCCAGGCCTAACAAAAGTTGTTGTCACCTCTAGACTGCATGTAAGACTGCATGTAACTCTACATTCAAATAGATAAATATACTCACAGTAAAACACTACTTGTTTCATAGCGCCCTTCTCAGTAATACTACAACAGTAAGTATTATCAATTAGGCTGCCATCACAGAGCTCAGTGCAATACTCCACAATGCAAATAATGATTATATGCCTGCCCATATCGTCTTCCATACAATGGGGCATGGTTTTATTTAGTAATCATGTAAATGGAATACTAGTTTAGACTTGTAAAACGCAGCACTGATTTTTATTTGTGATTTATTTTAGTTCTCATCATTCAATCATTCATCACGCATGTGTTAGACACAACGCCTAAGCCTGCATATTCTAGTCAATGTGCTAGGATATGAAATTTCATATAAAAAAAACACAAAGGAACATGAGTTTTGGGAGACGTTCTAATTCACACCATTTATCTGCTTTTAGTTTCTTAATTGCTACAAGATTTAATCAACTAAAGCATCCTAAAGTGCCTTCATATTAACTCTCTCTCAAGGGGAAGCAAATCTATTCGTCTTTGATCACTGTGGTGTGCAGTTTTTCAACACTGTGGTGCTGAATAATGTATTTGGCGTAGGAGATGAGTTAGATGAAGTTCCCATGAATGTGGATATTTTTTTAATTGTTGTCAGGCAGAGCAGTCAAGAGAAACAGCACCCCCAGCATTATGAATGGTACAATTTCCCTGGAAATATTGCCAAAAGGTGCCAGATGTGAGGTCACGCTCATCCCACAGATGATCAAGTGACTTCAGAGCACAATTTCCTAGTATCTAAATGACAAATTGTATATTTTTCATCTGGTTGTTTAATTTTATTGCGTACTTTCCATTGAACTACATTACGTATGTCAAAAGGAAACTTCTAAAGACAATACACTACGATGTCAAAATATATATTTTTTTATTAGGCAATACATTTTGAATACTTTATTACCATCTGCTTTTCCTCCAGGACTCGTAGTCTGCTAGTGTGTACATTAGTGATCACTCTGGGTGATGCATGCTTCCTAGACCACATGGATGATCAGTGTAGGAACATCAGGATTTCTATGCACTTGGTGCTAAAGCACAAAATAATAATGCAGATTTTCCCATGAGATTGCGCACGACTGATTTGGGATCATGTTGGGCCTTGGCTTTGTAGTGATCTCTTAAATCAGTTGTAGAATAATCAAAAGAAACATAAATAGAAACACCCCATTGGCCTTAGGACCTGCTTTGACTACAGTGTAGAGTGTATCCTTCTTAAGACGCTTGACACCTAAAGCTTTATAAAATTGTTCCATTTACCTTTCAGGAATTTCGGCGTTAAATCTGGATTATTGTTGCCCCATACACATTTTGATTTCCTTGTGGAAATGTTCATGAAAAGCAGGAACTCGCAAAGACAGTGCATAATTGAACTGAGTTGATATTTTAATACACTCAAACCTACGCCACCAAAATAAAAATGTTTAGACCAATCCTTCATAAATTTCATGGAACACAGTTTTGTTCTAATATCCAGATTCACTCTGCCAATCAAACCTCCCCCGAATAAAACCACAACTATTTTTTGTTTACCAATATAAAAACACAGCAAACCACTACAAAAATACTACAAATAGGGCAAAATAAAAGAATGCAAAGTGTTGTAAACATTTAATAGGAAATAAACAAATGAACTCGGCTCAGAAGAGGAAGTGTAAAAATGATAATATTTTAAAAAAACAAGTACACAGGATTTACATTGCGTATACAACTTATTTTCAAGTATTTATATTTCAGGCTATGGCCATTCCCAAGACCTCTTTGAGTAGTCATATGTCCTTGAAACGTCTGAATCGGCTGATATGAGCGCACCTCCAATTGATCTGTATTCGGCTTAGGGAGAATCACAATCAATGCCTCCTCACGAAGAAGAACACCAATGGACTTATTAGACATAAACAGCTGCAGGAACTTCGGGACAAGCATTGCCCAATACACCAAATAAAACAGTACTGGAAGTATGGAGCTAAATCACAACGATGGACCCTTATTTTACTATCAGCACCTGCTGTCCTATCCCCCCTGATTCAATATGTTTTACCCTCAAAGTACAATTGAGGTTTGTGTGCACACTGTATGGCACCCACCGTTACTGTGCCTGTCCCCTAAGGAACTGATTTCAAGTTAACAAATGCAAAGGTGCACCACAAATTTCTTCAATTAACAATTCTATTACTGAATTTATACAAAGATGATGTCTTTTCTTGTATTTTCAAAATTCTTTATTATTCAATGTTAACACCATACAGCCGACGCGTTTCGTCCCAGTGGGACTTCTTCAGGGCTTTTAGATTGAAGATAATACTTCCAATCTGAATCATCAAAGTTGGAAATCTGTGTGGCGCCTTTCCCATTCATATATCTTCATAAGAATGAATAAGCAGGGCTTGTGCTGTGTCTTTTTCTATGTTAAGAATTGGAGTAAGGTGATATAGATGGTGCGGGCTTCATATGTTGTCTTATGCTTCTCCACCTGTGTCGATTTCAATATTTGTCCGGGAGTTCCAATAGATGAATCACTAGGACTTATGTGTGGGCACTGGCGTGCCAGCAAGTCGATCGTAGTAAATCGACCTGCCCTCTTCCACAGCGCCTGTCACCTTCTCCGAAAATACGAGGTTCCCGCAGCCCCAATTGATCTGTATTCGGCTTAGGGAGAATCACAATCAATGCCTCCTCACGAAGAAGAACACCAATGGACTTATTAGACATAAACAGCTGCAGGAACATCGGGACAAGCATTGCCCAATACACCAAATAAAACAGTACTGGAAGTATGTTCTTCCCTGGGATCTTATTGTGTGCCATCTACAAGTGTCAACGGGTCGTCATGAGCACAGCGATGGAGGGGGTCAAGAAGACCAAGGATCGGCATGCTATCCAATTATGCTGAAAGAACGGGCTCCACAACCCCAGCATCCTTCTGCTAAAGAGAGCTGTAATACTCAAAAAAGGCTGCATCCATGGCTGACTGTGATGTAAGCATGTCACCTGAGGGACCTAATGGCTGTCAATTGGGGCCTTTAACTCTCAGAATGAAGCAACCATGCCAAAACACACCCCGCCCTATCACCCTCTGCATGTTGTTTATCAATATATTACATATAGTCCAGCCTCCCCAGTCTGTCCATGAGGACCCTGTAGTCCTCCCTCAGAACGTTAGTTCATTCAGTTGACCACCTCTAGCCCCCATCTGAAACTCAGCCACACCGATGGCAGTCTCCGGTTTTAATAGAGTTCACATGTGACCATCTTAAAGGTTTCCCACTCCACCCCTCACCAGACAGGGTGTCCACATTAAGTTCAAAGTATTGGAGAATGTGTCTACCCATAGTCAAGCAAAACACATTGTCCGTGAGTGCCAGAGTGGGTAGCCTCCACATGGAACTTGGAGTCTGATGGCTTCTCCAACTCAATGCCACTAGAACAGGGTTGTGTTCCAATAACATCTACCCAGATAAATTCAGATGACAGAGCAAAGGGGGCACAATATCTCCTGGAATCTACTGTGTATCATCTAGTCTGCGAAAAAGTGCGCAGTCCTCGCTGCCCACATGCTGTGTAGTGGGGTACTGGATCTGTCCTTGATAGTATTGTGTACACAATCTAAATCTCCTCCCCAAAAGCTCAGGCGTGCAAGTCATGGATCATCGCTGAGGAGAGGACTAGCCCATGTTGGGTAAATACAGCAGCACAAGAGCAATGGGCATGCCATCCAAAATGTCCCTAAACCACAACATAATGCACCTCTGGGTACAACCTCTGCTCACAATGTGGAAGGGTGCCACATGTGCCATCCAAGTCAACACCCCATAGTATACACTGAATTAGCAGTACCCACCAGTGGTCCCCTCCAGCAGTACTATAAGTGGAGCAGCACCATTCATGTGCGTTTCCTAGAGGTATGCTAAGTGGATATTTCTGTCCTTCAGATAGGAGTACATCCGATGATGGCAAATGGGAGTCCCTATCCCCAGCACATCCCAGGCTTGAAAATTATAGGTGGGAGAAGAATCAGCAACACTTGGAGCCATAAGTAAGTTATCAAAGTGCCACCCTCCACAAACCACCACCCCAAGACAAGCGCATCTCCCCAACCCCCCCCGACATTACATCAATCGATCGTACATGGACAAGATAGTGAACAAAAAAAAAACAGTTACATCAACCCTAACTCCCCTCTCCAGGTCAAAGCAGAAGCAATCCCGAGACCAATAATAAGACAAAAAACCTAATAAGTCTAACAGGGTCTGCCAAGGTCGGGCGGAAGATCCAGCAGTAGTAAAAGCGTGGGAAGCCAGGCCCAACTGCCACACTAGAGTACAATGTGACCCCCATGCACTAAGAGGCATAACAAGACAGAGCCCCAAAAAGTACAGCAAATTGGACACAAGGCCTCATCTTAAATTACATGGTCTGCAGTCATCGGAGTGAGATCTGTGTCAGCTTGTAGCTCAGATTGAATGTCAAGGTACATAGACCGAACATGTGAGCCTGTGGAATAGCTATGGTAATATTCCAGTTCAGCCACCTTCAGAGCCCACTCTCTTTCAGCCTGCTCCCCCATTGGTCTACCGTGGGTGAGCTATTGTGCAACCTTCGACAAGGGAGTGCACAGAGACTGACCACCAATGTCAACTGTGTCTCGCTACAGGGGCACCACCCCCTTAGACTTCAGACACTCCCTGGCCTCTGCCAGGGATGTGAAGAAATGATTGGTTCAAGAATCCATAACTTGCAGCATGGCCAGGAACATCAGTGAGTAGCACACGCCCATTTAACAAAGCTGACATTTGACCAGAATGAAGGAGCAGCACAGGGACTGCACTTCTGTGTAATCCAGGTATATATTCACAGGACTGTTCTCTACCTGCCAGGGGCCCTTTGTATGCACAACCTGTAGAATGTGGACCTCTGTCTATAAAGCACTGTATTAAGTAGCCTGTCCTATAGAAACAATTCCATATTGGGACCATCTGCTCCCACTGGGAGCCCTACCATGAGAATATTATTGTGCCTCCATAGGCTCTCTGTGTCATTTGCCCAGCTGTGCAATAAAGACACCTCGGTCCGGAAAACATTCAATTATGATTGCATGTTCACCATCAAGGGAATGCTGACTCAATGGATTCCACCCTGTCTCTTATCTTGGCCTGGTCAGCTTTGAGTAAACTCTCCAGCATCAAGGCATTTCACTTTGGGCCCAACATAACCTTAATATCCCTAGGGGGCGCCAGGAGCTCATCGAACCTGTCCATATGAAAGGGCCTATTCGTTGGTCCATGAGTTTCCCCAGTCCCAAGCAATGTTGGACCAGGTGGGAAGTGGGATGCTCCTGCCCCAATCTCTGGGCCCCCTTTTCGAACAGTGCTGCTCAACCATGGTGGTAGAGTTAGGCATCAATGTGCGGTGGTAACAAGATGAAATGTCCTGGCTGCCCCTCCAGAGCAAGGCCCAAACTAACCCCCCTAAGTTGTGTCACACATGGCACTCAGGTACCCTCCCACCAGAAGTGTCCACCCTGTAGGGTGAGCAGTGCAGGGGGGCACAGACCAAAGATTGCGGTGACTGGCACAGGCACCCGAAACCTCTGTTACTCCAAGACATCTAGAGCCACTTGAACCAGATTGCGGGCCCCCCGGCATCATCACCAAACATAATGCAAAGGAAGTCAGCACAGTGTCCACCACTCCACATGCCCATCACCCAACCGTCTGGGCCAGAAGTTATCCAGTGTAGAAAAAGAGGAAATGAGGGAAGCACCCATAGGTCAGACTTTTCAAGGGTACTGGTTTACCCAAGTTCAGCTGTGCTGCCAAAGTGTGTCTAACCAAGACCCCTCAGAATCACCTGCCAACCTCCCCAGTGGGAGGTCTCTCAAGGGCAAAGCAATAACTTGTGCACCCCCTCTATTTTCAGTAGGCACCACCAAACAACATCTGCTGGCAGAGGAAGGGCAGCACTCAACTAGGCAAAGAGTTTGCAAATTCCAGAGCTGGATGGGCCAGGCCCATCCACATGGGCCACAGCTAGTCCACTTGGGAGCAGTGTGGCCACCAAAATCAGAAGGGCCCTTTTGAACTAATGGGCTGGTACAGGGGTCCAAAATAATGCATCTCAGCTTACCCTGCATGCGATATTCACCACCCACATCTGCCAAACGGGGGACCAACCCCACCTCCCATGTGCCCCGATCGAAGGATCATGCGAGACCACAGCTTTTGCCTAAACAAGGGTATACACCTTATTACCACTGCAACCCATGGCCCGCCGTCTCCCAGATTAGCTGAGGGACCACCATAATTAGCAAGTGAGGGCTGTGGTCCTGTGTTCCTATAGGGCCCAAAGGCCCACACCCATTCATGTGGGCTGCTATCAGGCGGCCCGGAGGCTGTGTGGGCAACCAGAGTCGCAGAGGGGGCGCTGGAGCCAAAAGCCTGGTACAAGGCTTCCAAAGCAATGCATTTGCACTGCTCCTGTGCAGGATTTACACCATCTGCATCTGCTGAACCGGGGGCGCAGACCACACCTCCAATGTGCCCGGATTGCTGGATCACACCACGACCCAGCTTTGGCATATCCACGACTTTGCAGTACCAGTAGAGAACAACACTTCCTCACCACCCCAGCCCGATCTCCACCGCAGACTAGAATAGCCGCGGGTCCCCATACTATTGGCATCAAGCTCTTCACCGAATGTCCACTTCGTCAGCCATCTTGAGAACACACCCCTGCGTCCACTGATTGATAAGCATTAATCTTGATAAACCAACAGAAAACTAAGCATGCTAATGGTGTGATAAACGTCATGCTAATTCAAGAAATGGTAATACAGTTAATCGGAAACTAACAGTTTTTGGACACCTCCCTTCTAAATGTGCCCCTTTTAATGAATCTGCGCCAATTAAAAAAAAAAACTTGATGTGAGCTGAACATGCTAAATATTTTGTGTAGATTTCTCAAAATGCAATAATGAAAAAGCAATTCAATATACACATTTTTATACATTACACAGGTGTGATAGTGGCTGTGTTGTTATGATTAAGTCAGAGTTTCCACTGAGAGGTAGTTTTTTCTTTCCCTTATAAATTTAGCTCACTTCAACAAGTCTGAAACAAACAAAAGAACACCCAAGCTTGTATCTTCTTTGCAAGTTTCATGCAGATTCTTCAAGCGAAGTCCAAAGGAGAAAGAGGTCCCATGAGAGACAGTTTTCATTTTAACTCCCATAAGATTCTTTGCTCCTCAATACAGAAAAAGAAATACTGAACAGAATTAAACCATGTAATAGCTCTAAGGATGTAAATTCAGTCCTAAGGGATTCTACATCCTCATTTTAAGGGGTAAATGCTCACAATCCTACATCTAGATGTAGAACAACACACTGAATTAAAAAAAAACGGGGCAAGATGGCGGCTGTGTGACCTGAGCGGGTGTCACTCCCCGGCTGCTGCTCTCTTTAAAATCAATTATGGGAGACGAATTTCTGGAAAACTCACCGTGATGCTATAAGGATAAACCACTGGGAGAGGCGGATTAAAAGAGTAAATGTTTGGCGAACTGGAGAATCAAAAACCGTGGCTTTGGGTAGTCCAGCTCGCAATAACCGATCTCCGAAGCCGCGCTCACCTGTGGACGTGGCGGGTGTGGTCTGCGGGAATGGCTGGGCAGGACGCGAGCGGTAGACGGAAACTCGGTATGCCCCCTCGCAAGAAGGGGAACTTACCCGTCCTCAACACCAAAGCGGCGGCGGTGGCGGCAGGAGCGAAGAAGATGCCGGTTTGTAAGGAGGTGGAGGGAAAGCTCCTGACTGGCGACGAGAAATCAGAGAAAGCGGCTGACAAGCATGGCTTAAGAGTAACGGCGGCAAGTTTGAAGAAAATGAATGCGAGCAAGGCGAAGTGTGCGGAAGCAACACTCCCCCTTCTCTACTGAGCGACGAGGCTGCGAGCAGGAATAATGGATTGCTGGTTGGCGCTCTACAATCCTCTGATGGCGCTGGGCGAGCCTTAAAAAGCTGAAGGTTATACGCCAAGGGAAGGTTCAGGTGTTTACTTCTGAAATTCAAGCTGAAAGCTATTTGAAGGAAGTAACTGCTGGCTAATAGACTCAAGCTTTGTATGCAGTGTTTATTGCCTGTTGGATGTATTAGTGATTCACTAGGGGGCCTGTCTTTCTCATTTTTCTCATTGTTTTTGATGTAGATATATTAATTTTGGGAAAGCTGGAAGAGAAGGTGGGATTTGACGGTTAGGGGGTACTTCTTGTGGGCTTCCACATTTGAAGTCTTTTTCTGATCCTAATAGGGTTGGATTTCTTTTGTTCTAAAGGCTTCTTTTTTTTCTCTCCCTTTTTTCTTCTTTTTTTCTGGGGTCGGGGAGCCACAGGGCGACACTCAGGAACGCGGGATGCATCGCAAGGGTGTGGGTAAGAGGATGGTTTGGATAGGGGGGTGTCTTTTTTTATTACTTTTTTTATTAATTGATGTTTATACAAGATGGCATGCATTAGGATAGCCTCTATCAATATTTGCGGGCTAAATGACCCAGTAAAACAGCGGAGGGTGAGAGAAGATGTTCGATACTTGAAGGCAGATATTTTCTGCCTTCAGGGGACGCACATCGAAGCTAGCCAGAATAAACTCTTGGAATTTGAGGGATTTTAATTAATCTCTTGGACAAAGCTGGAAGCCAAAACTAAAGGGGTTGCAATACTGGCACATTGGGGTCTGGTTAATATAGTTCGGTCTTCTGCCGATTAATACGGTAGATGGGTTATTTTACAGGGCAATATCTATAATAAAGTATTCACACTGTGCACCATTTATGGTCTTGTATTAGATGATCCGGAACTTGGCTTAATTTGGAGCTGGTTGGTTGGCCCGCTCCGATCATATTATGTGGTTATTTTAATATCAACATAGCTAGTGAAGTGGTTAATCACTCAGATATAGAATATTTCGGGCGGAAACCAAAAAGGTTTAAGTCTTCGGCTCGAATGAAAGAATTACACGGTTTGATTGATATGTGGGTTTTTGGTAGGAGAAATTATCTTGGGTATACATACTTCTCAGCACCACATAAAATTCACTCTAGGTTAGATTATTTTTTTATTTTTCAAAGTTTGACACCGGGTGCCAGAATAACTAAATACCCCAGAGTAATGTTCGATCATAACCCGTTGGTGCTAGAGGTTAATATACAATCTAGGGGAAAAAAACAAGATAGATGGACTTTTAATCGGGGTCTGCAGAGACCCAAGGTGTATATTGAATGAATGGCAATATGGATAACCATATTTCTAAATGAAAATATTGGTAGCACAAACATACAGAATGTTTGGGACACGCTTAAAGCCGGGATCAGGGGCGAAACCACTCTGTATGATTGGGAGAGTCAGAAAAAAGAGAAGGCAAAAGTACAGGAGTTATTTAGAGTATTAGAAGATGCAGAGAGCAATCTTGTTAGGGATTTATCGGGGGTGGGGATGCTGAAATAGCACAAACCAGGATAATAATTGAAAAATCCGCCATAACTGAAATTTCTCTAGCAAAATCCGCAAGCAAATATTTAGCCTGGCGATCTAAGTTATATGAAAACAGTGAAAGAGCTGGTCACATGTTGGCAATAAGGACTAGCGAAAAAGAGGTCACTTCCCGGATAGCTAGTATTATTGATCCGGATGTTGGGCTGGTCACCGATGAAGGGGCAATTTTACTGGCTTTTCAGAAATTTTATCAAAAATTATATTCTGAAGATCTTAGACACAACTATGAGACACAGGCAGCAATACAAAAGTACCTTAGGGAGATTGAGGTAGATTCATTGTCATCTGATGACCAGGATATGCTCGAAGCTGTGATCAATTCTGAACAGTTATCTTTAGCTATAGACTCTCTTCCATCTGGCAAGGCGGTAGGTCCAGATTTGTTACCTGGAGAATTTTATAAGGTCTTTCAACTTCAGCTTGCCCCTATTATGTTAGAGATGTTTAGAGTGGTTCAGAGTGGGGGTAAGCCCCCTGAATCTTGGCGGATGGCTAGGATAGTTAGATTTCTAAAGAAAGGAAAGATAGCAACAGATACTGGTTCGTATAGGCCAATTATGTTAATTAGCAGTGATATAAAAATCTATTCAAAAATATTTGCTAACCAACTGGCAGTGGTTATTAAAAAAATGGTTTCCCCGCAACATCATGGCTTTGTTCCAGGGCGAGAAACAATCGATCACATACGTCGAACTATCACGCTGTTTGATTACACCAAGGTTACAGGAGACCCTATGACTTTAATCCTGCTAGACGCGGAAAAAGCTTTTGGATCTCTTGGCCTTTTTTAGGGGCCACTCTGAAGCACTATGGTTTAGGGGAGAAATATATTCGAGCCATTCAGAGTATGTATGAACAACCAACTGCTCAAGTATCAGTGATGGGGGCCCAATTGGGAACAATAAATATATTGCGAGGAACAAGACAGGGGTGCCCTTGTTCCCCCCTGTTATTCGCTATTTACATTGATCCCTTAATCAAGAAGAAATTCAACCCGTGCAAGCTAAGGGTGGGGACACAAACATTTTAGGCTACGCTGACGATTTAGCGATCCTGACTTGTTCCCCGCAGTTAGCCCTACAAGAAATTAAAACTTTAACATTACAGTTTGGCAAGATTTCTAGTTACCATTTAAACGAAGGTAAAACCCAAAAAATTTGTCATGAAAGAACTAGTTTAGTGGATGATCGGATAGTGGAAAATGCCAAATATCTAGGCATAGAAATTAGTTCAAAATCCGAGGATATTGTGGAGATCAATTTAAAGCCACCTATACACAAACTAGAAACAGATGCCCGTCGAATGAATAATTTGCAGTTGACGATGATGGGCAGATGCAATGTCATCAAAATGATTTTCCTTCCTAAGGTTCTATATTGTTTTAGAGCTATCCCCTTGCTGATAGACCAAACCTGGTTTAAAAAGCTAGATCGGATTGTATCTTGGTTTTTATGGGCAGGGAAACGCCCGTGAAGGGCTTTTAAATGTATGACTCTGCCCAGAGACAGAGAAGGGTGGGCTGTACCTAATTTTCAAATCTATTACTGGTCTATCACATTAAAACAAATATGAGAATGATTGGATGGAGGAATTTGGGACTGCCCCGATAAGTCAATATATTATATAATCTACGGAGCAGAGGCTAGGGAACTTTTGTTTTGTCATATAGACTTTGCGTATTTGAAAAGGATGAGGTTTAAGGTTTTGCTTAGTGACTTTCGAGTCTGGACGGCGGTCCGTAAATTGTTTGGAATCGGACAGTTTCACATGTATTCTCCTTTCGTAAGGAATACTCTTTTTTCAGAATTTTTTTCTGATGCTTATTTCAAAGATTGGATAGCTAAAGGGGTTAAATGTATAGGGGATATTATATTGGATACTAGTATTATGACGTTCGAGGCTACAAAACAGAAATATGGAATCAAGAACAAACAATTTTTTTAATATTTACAGATTAGAGATTTTCTTTGTAGAAGAACTATCATCTGGGCACATATTCCACTTATCGAACTGATTAATGGAAGCCAAGCATCAATTTCGTCCATATATAAAATAGTAAATGAATAAAGAAGTGATGACCTAACAAAGCATTTTGATAGGTGGAAATCGGACTTACAATCGGGACATGGCGAGTGTGAAGATTCTTTAATGTATAGCCAAACTGCTTGTATTTCTGCAAACCTTCAGGTACAATGTTTTAAGACGTGGTTCAATTTGTACATAACTCATGCCCGAATTCTCAAATGGGGGGACCTCTGCGATAAACTGCTCTCAAAGTGGGCAACTTGCTGTGGACAGTACACATATGTTTGCCACCTGCCCCAGCTTGCTCCAACTGTTGGGCAAAATCGAACAGCGTTTAGGACAAGTTCTGGGATACTCTGTTTCATTGACCTCTCAGGTTATCATGTTAGGTGTTTCCAACCAAAATATGCCCGAATTAGATGTTACGGCTTTGTTTAGCCATGGTATGGCTGGACTCGGTCCCCCGACGAAACACGTATGGTTTAGCAAAATTTGATCTGTGTTTAACTGGAAAATTTCTGTTTATAGGAGAAGAGGAAATAGGGCTCGGACAGATTTGGGGAACTCTAATTAAGTGGTTGAATAGTTTTTTTTTATTGGTTTATGTTTGTATCTGTCCTCGGTACCCTCTGAGGATCCCCCAGGGAAGGGTGGGGGTGGGGGTGGGGTATAATAATGAAAAAGAGGACGTAAGGCATAGTGGTTAATTATATGTTCTTTTCATTTTTGTTTCATCTGTTTCTATGTCTGCCGCCCTAATAAAGATTTAATAAAAATAAGAATTAATAAAAACCATTAATGAGTAAATTTGCACATGTAAACGTATTCTTGTGAACTATTCCCATAGACGTATGGGTGTGAGTCACCACTCTGTAGTTATAGTTGGGTGAGAGTTTCCACAGGAAGATTGTTATTTGTTTTGCAAGCAGGGGTCATGAAAAATGAGGTACAGAGGTCCAAAACATTGATTTATCATGTTAACTCCCTTAAGAAAATGTGCTATGTAGGACAGAAAATATAAGCTGAAGAGAATTGCACAAAATCTGGCAAAAAGTTACAATTTACTCCGAAAGCTTGTGCTTTGTGATTTGGTGTCAATCCATTCATCTGTTTTTGAGAAATGCATGTTTAAAGAGATGCTAAAAGATGGTTAAATGTTTGGTACATCTGGACAGTTGGTCCTACTGGAATAAGCAGTGATACATGGTTTACCAATAGGAACCTCTAATTAAGGGGAGAGCTTCTTCAACCATTTGCCATTTTAGTACAATGGTATTGGTACCTGTCCCGTGGTACCATGCAATCTGATCGGCTGGCTGCAACTGAGAAACAAATGTTGCAGATGCCATTACAGTGTCATGATTCACCTAAAGGACCAAGCATGGCTCTCTTCTGAGGTACTTTGATTCTTCCTCAGAACCAGCCATTCAATATTCACCCGAGAGTACTGTGGTTCATTGCAAAAGCCTGAGTATTGCCACAGTAATATGGGAGCGAGCTGTAGAGGTGCCCAACTGATGCTGACAAAGGCCTTCAGCGGAGTGGGGATTCTGTCTAAACTCAACCCCCCATGAGGCACCCAAGTGCTTGCTGCGCATGGCGTTCAGCTGTGCACAGCTGGTAATTGGCCAAAGGCCCTGGCAGTTAGCTCAGCCCCCGCACTCAACCTTGCCTCAAGCAGTTAACCTTGGGTCATGGACAGTAGGGAGGTTGCTGCTCGGCCTAGTATCTGGCTAGACCCAGCATCCAGCCCCCCATCAGGCATCTAAAATCCCCACTATCTAGGTAGGTCACAGGACCCAGTCTCTGGCCAGGGTCTGCACCCAATCCCACTCTGTGCTTCCAACATTTGCTGTGCATAATTAAAACCATAGGCAGCAGGATTTTGGGTGGGTGAATTTGAAATTTAGAGCATGTAGTTTGAAGAGGAAAATGTATTTTAGAGGCTTAACTTTGTGATTGGTTGTTGACAGCGAATTAGAACAAAAGACTAGCTATGAAGTAACTGCCCTTTCTTTAGTAAATTATGATTGGATAACAGGGACTGAAATATTCACTGCAGTTGAATACATGTTTTTCTATTCAAGTAAAATTACAATGGAAATATTTGTTACCTTAACATTAACAAATAAAGTTGTAAAATAGCATGAAGGTAGTGTAAAGAGCAGTGGTGGTTGGTAAACTCCATTCCGCTGGTGGAGTTCACAGAGTTTTAATCACTGAGCACTCTGCTTGGAGGCCGGAGTTTGGCAAACACTCTGCCTATGCCGCACAGTGGAGTTTACCGGGAACCACCACTACCTGATGACTATTTTTCTAAAAGAACAACACCTTGTACAAACTGCAGAAACTACTGTTTCCATTCAGAACTTCTATTCTGCAAATGTATGTGTTCTGTAATAAAAGATGTAAAAACAGAGCTGCTCAAACCACCCCCCGTGTCTTGAGACCCTTAGGGGTGAGTAGTGTGCTCTATAAATCCGTGATTGATTTATTGATTGAAAGCGGACTTGCCCGGATTGCAGCAAACTGCCACTGAGACACGGACATGGAACCTGGGCAAGGCTCGATGTACCCTAGATTTACATGGCTGTGCCCTTTCATTACTTTAAAGATGTCGCTCCTTCCTTCTGCTACTGCGTGGTGGCACCTGAAATTCTTGTGTGTTAAGTCGCTCCATCAGGCACAGCAGTGGTCGCAATGATAAAGAAGTTCGACATAAGGATGAAGAGTCTGGTATGGATTGAGGAGCACAAAGCCAGACTGGAGGGTGGGGAGAGAGACCACCAGGGAGAAACCTCATGGGATGAAGACCAGAGAGGCCGACTCAGGGCCTTGAAGCCTCTGTCTTGCGTAATTTCTTAAAGGTCCACGAGATAAGCTCACCATAGGGATAGGGAGCTGAAAGCAAAAGTATTAGCCTCTCGATTGTAGAGGAATAGGGACAACAGACTCCTAGGACCCTTAGGCTGTTTCTGCATTAATGAAGGAGGAAGTCGACCTATGTAGTCATGGAGTATGGAGAGGAATGTTTGTCTACTAGTAAGAAAGTTCAAAGCATTTGCAGTCATAGTGGTGTGCTGGAAACGTACAATGTTATAAATGTGTGTTTTAGCGTCAAAGCAGTGAACTAGCGCTTCCACAGGGTGAGGTGCACAGTTTCCTATTTCCTGCTGCATAATTTGGTCCACCTCTGAAGTATAATCCCATCAGTCCCGGCTATGGGGAATTCCACTCAACATAAGCAATAAACTAGTGATACAGCAATGTGCAAAATATTACCAGTACATCCACCCTGCTCTATATTTGAAGGCCATGTGCTTTTTGCTTGCAGGTATGTCGGTAAATACCTACTTTCTGTCAACATTGGGTTTTCATTTGTTGCTTCAGTTTTAACTAGCACCTTTGGCTTCCTTCTGCATTTGATGCTGGAGAGTGGAGAATGCAGGCACTGTTGGCAGTGCACTGGGTGGGCCACACATTGGGTGTGTGATTCCTAGCTCAACCACTCGTGGTTCTGTACTGCATCGCGCCCTACAGATGGCATTTTTGCACTTTATAGCTTCACCTCAGGCTAGTACAACAACGTTAATTTATCTTGAATGAAGTCAGTTTGTTGTACACGTTGTTCATGGTCATCAGGCAAGGTGACCCACTACCATGTACTAGTTATTTCAATCTTTACTAACTTTGTCCAGGGGTGGGCGAATGGAGCAACCCCAACCACTCATGGAACTCTGTGGAATTTTAAAGACTTTTTATGGAATACCACGTACTGCAACTCTGCGAGCTCTGCCTTAAAAAAGGGGTGAAATTACTGAACATATGTGAAAAGACAAAGATAACAGAGTCCAAAATGACACTTTTGTTCAGATACCTGGATTGTTTTCTAGCTATAACTCACATTTGTGCATGCAGAAGTGCACTATGTGGTGAATGTGGTATTTAACTATGCTGTTCTTATATAGTAAACAAAAAAAGCAACAAGCTTTTCTTTTATTAGTGGAGTACAGGCATCATGTAGATAGGTACAACAAGGTAGGTTTAGAAAGATTTGCCTCTATAAAAATCTCATTCAGAATGTGTAGTGTAATCACCTAATTTATCCACCTTACTTGACTTTGCCGTACAACTGTCTCATCTTAAGAAGTACAAACAGCAGTTTAATCTGGAAAAGAAAAAATATATGGAATGATGTGCTATTCACTCATGAAAACAATTTGTATCCAGCTGTAGAACCTTAACTTCTTCTGGTCTGATTGATGAGTGAAGTAGGTGACAAAAGAAAATCCAAATCTAGACTAAAGTATAACACCCTTGCTTTTCAACACATCCATTTAAAACTGATAATGAAACAGTGCACACTAGAGTAACCCTTACAGTGGGAAACTTAGCATTGTACAGAGGGAGAGACGTGTAGAGCCATCTATACATTCCTCTCTTACATCCTTGGAACAACCTTCACAAACTGTCTGAAAGGTAGACTTATTCTAGGCCTACTAAATGGATGAAATTTGGCATTAGTATGTGGACAAAAAGTTCTATTGCTCTTTTGTTGCCCACTAAACATGATTGCAGTATATAAATACTACGTCTCAAGAAGTTTTGCACACCAGCATAGATCTTAAAGTGGTATACTACACATTCAAGGAGCGTGGCTAGGAAAACCAACATGGCGGATGCTCTTAAGTAGAGCTCCACTTCTATCCCCTTCCTTCCTTTCGATGGCCATCTGCCTCTAAGCTTGTCATAAACGTTGCACCAGAGGCCCTGACAGCCTCTGAGGTGGGGCACAGAGGCCGAGGTGTCCTGGGGGTGGAGCCTGCTTTGGAAGTGCCACATCGATTGTGACCACCAGTGTGCTGAGCCAATGGAGGAGAGGAGGTGCACCTGGGCTCCGGCAGGTGGAGAGGATTGTGGTTGTATACTGCTGGAGACTCCTGAGGGCAGCAGCAAATGAAGGTGAGGTGCGGGGAAGGGCTTGATTGCTGGGCTGTCTGCTCCACGGCCCGAGCCCGTGCCTGTGGGCGGCGAGGTTGAGGTCTTCTTGTGGCCTCCTACCCTCACCCCATCTCTCTCCTGAGAACGGTTCTGTGCATGTAAGTGGGATCCCCAGGAGCCCTGGATTGACTTGTGAAGTTGGCAGGGGCCCCACACAATCATACAGCCAGTGGAAATCTGCACCTCATCGTGAAGAGGAGAGGGCCTGGTTCTTAGGTCTGGGACAACTCTGCTGCTTCCTTGGCCTGGGCTTTCCTCACCCCTCCCCCATGGATCTGGTGAGGTAGAGGGCCCTGCCCACTGACCTAGGGACACACCCCCGGATCTGAAACACAACAAGACTAGTGGGCAGACCCAGCTGGAGACTGCAGGTTCCTCTGATGCATGGTGGGCCCCTGCTATCGCATTCCTTCATCTAGTTTGGAGGCAGTGGTGGACAGCCGCCGATCTGTGTTCCTGGGCCTGCAGTGGTTCCTCCCTCTGCACCTTTATCTCCCGGGGTCCTGATGAAAACCCGTTTGTGTCGCTGCCCGAGGAGGGCTCCTGCTCCACTGGATGCAGTGCGCCTGCTGTGGGGGTAGCAGTCTGATCTGCTCTCTGCCTACTTGACTTGTATTCGAACCACATGGGGAAGAGCCCCGCAGATGGACCCCGGCTGCTCCTGGTGGCTTGCGGTTTACACTGAGTTGGCTGCCTGGCCCACTTGCACTGAAGCTCTATTACCAGCGTACGGATGGCCATGTGGGCTTCTGCATGGCCAGAGCAGATGGTTTATCTCTTCCACATAGAGCGAATCTGACCGGACCGCAAACCTATCTTTGTCATGGGCAAGGACAGATTGGTAAGACCAGCAACCTCACAGACCCACATAGAACAGGTTACAACTGGGTCAGCGAGCAGTCAACAAGGAAATGCAGGGGAGGGGGTGAGCAGTAACCCACCCTACAACCTACCCAGCCACAATTCTCCAAGCCATAGAAAATTTTTAAGCATCTGTTGAAAAAAGAAATGGTGAAGTGCACATGGACGTGGCATTGCTCCACCAGGACCTCCGAAATACTATGCGCAGATCACAGCAGCAGAAGCACAAATCTCTGGAGTGGAAGACAAGGTTACATCACTTAAAGTCCAGGTCAACAGCCTTCTCACATGCACATCAGAACTGCACGTGCATGCAAAAGACGCCATAAACTTATCTTGAGGCAATAATGAGTGCATGAACGCAGATTTTCATGGAAGCATGGATTAAATCCTGGCTGCCAGCTGAATGTCTCCCCTCCTGGTTCACGATAGAGAGGACTCACCACGATTTGACATCAAAGGCTCCCCCCGGGCATCTCCAAGGCCTATGATTACCCATAACCTGAATTTCAGAGACAGAGACGCGGTTCTGCGGGAGGCAAGAAAAAGGCCAGAACTTCTCATTTTTAATGATTACACCCGGAAGATGCAGCAGAGGCAGCAGCAGCTCTCCTACATTGAGGTCAAACAAAAACTCAGGGTGATGGGCCTCAAATACCACCTCCTGTTTCCGGCTAGGCTCTGAGTGATCCAGGCCAACAAATCCTATTTTCTCAAGACTCCAAAGTCAGCATGGATGTGGATCATGGTGGGCTTACCACGTCAAAATTAAGTGGAGACCTCATCTTGTGCGGTGGGAGCTGGGGGACTGCCTGGACACATGCTAGTCCCCAAACAGTGCCGTAACTGTACCCGCTTCTGAAATAGAAACTGCCTCGCCGATCGATCTGGGTCACCCTCTGGTTCTCCCATGGCGTCAGAGTTGTCCCCCATGCCATTGAGCGGCATCCTGCTTTTGAAAATGAAGCACATGAACCAGGCTGGAATCTCTCCTGCTTACTGGTTCTCAATTGCTGGCTGAGACATTATAAGATCTTGACCTTTCATTGACTCCTGCACCGTGACACTAATCTAATTGGGTATGATGTGCTCAGCCATGTTCTTTATTGCATCCGACCTTTACTGTTTGATGGCAAATATATACCTGTTCTTGATGAATGAATCTAAATGAACAAGTCCCCCCGGTGAATGTCAATCATTCTGCTCTTCAGTTTTCTTCTTAGGGTGACAGATGCTTCTAAGGCAGAAGTATGGGGTGGGACAGGCATTGAGGGGTTGGGTTCTTTAATTTTGTTATTGTTTACATTGCTTTTCATGACCTGCCTTAAGGTTGCCTTCTCTGTTGTGTTTTATTCGGGAACACACACGGACCTCTTATATTGCACGATGCACTCAGATCTATGGCACTTACTCGTTCATGGCCCATTGGCCCCTCCCTGCTCACATGCCTATGGGACTTCCATGTCTAGTGGTGCTTGTGTCTTCCTTCCACCCTGATGGAAACCTTCCACTTACTATCTAGGATTGTTAATGGCCTCCTAGACTGGGTGAAGCAAACTGTGGTTCTGACCTATGCTCAGCGCCTTCACCCAGCGGTCCTTCTGCTCAGGAGGCTCATCTCATGGCAAACACTGCCCCTTCCTGTCATGTCGAGGTTATGACAGGGTCTTCCATGTGGGTTGCGTTTGGGGATCTAATGGTGTGGTGGTTCTGCTGTAGAACTCTTTTGCCTGGTGGTCACCCGTAAAACCCGTGAACCACAGTGCTGCTTCCTTGCTATCGCAGGGACACTTGAAGGCTACACAGTTAATATAGTGAGTGTTTAGGCCCCTCCTGCAGATCTCACTGCATTTCTTCAGAACCTTACTAAGATCCTCCTAGACCTACTGCAGGGATTGAACATAATAAGGGTAGACTTTAACGCAGTACCTGTCCCTGCATCTGATGCAACCGGAGCCCCCTCTGGTTCACGGCGCACTGGTGGGTGTAGACTTTCTGATTGCGCCATGGTCCTGATGCTTGGAGGACATGGTATTTGCGAGTCGTCAATACACTCATTCCTCAGCCGGATACCACTCTCACTCCCACAAACACCTCATTTTCTTACCAGCACCTGACATAGTAATAATAGCCAGGATCAGATACTGGTCTGTGGTATTTCCAACCATTCCCTTGGCCTACTTTATCTTGGCTCCCTCAGGGAGTGCCGGGAGCCTATGTGTTATCTTAGCGCTTTGGATGTATTGCATAAGGAGTTTGTACTCGCCCTAAAAGACAAACTGCAAGCCTACTTCCAAAACAATGAAGGGTCAGTTGCCGCAAGAGGTACTCTCTGGCTGCTAGCAAAGCTACATAGTGTAGATTTGTGAAAGGAAGAATTGATGTGCAGGAGCTGGCTCATTCCCTGTGCATTACCCAATTGGAAGCACAAGCCCTCATTAGAGCCTAATGATGGTTCCTCCTAACACTTCACCCTGATCTATGAGGACTTACGCCTTCTTTCCCTGGATGTGGCCAAGGATCTGTGGAGGGCCACAATGGCTAGGAGTTATGGGTGGGGGGCAAAAATAGGAAATTACTTTATTGGCTGGCATCTCACCAGAAAATTAACAGGATCATACCAGAAATTATCGATGAGTACAGTGCTTCCTTTCACTCTCTCTCAGGGATAATACAGGCTTTTGCTTGCCATTATCACCACATCTATTCGGTTCCCTCTGCTATAAATCCAACTTTAGCCACTCATTTTCTTCTCATGGGTGCCCTTTCTCCTTTTCCCCAGGCCAAAATAAAAGATCTAAATGAAACCCTTCTTGTTGGAAGAACTGGAGGGAGCCCTGTCTAAGATCAACCCTAGGAAAACTCTGGGCCCTGATACGTTCCCTGACAAGCATTACTGGATGTTCCAGGATGTTCTGGGGCCATACCTCTGTGCCTTTATGGGAGGTGGGAGTTCAAGGTACATTCTCCTCATACATAGATACTGCAACTATAGTAGTGATCCCCAAGAACCCAACTACCTCCTGCGGGGATTATCGCCCAATTTCCTTGATTAGCGGGGAAGTCAATATTTTTGCAACTCTGCTAATGGCCCCACTCAAGAGAGTTTTGTCTGCATTGGTACACCCCGATCAATTCTGTTTCATGCCGAATCATAGCATGTGACACTGTCCCAGGCGCTTGCATATGGCCCTGGCCTACCATCATCTCTTACACCAGAATCTTGTCTTACTCCTAATAGACTTTGAAAAGGTGTTTGATATGGTGGACTGGGGCTTTCTACACAAGGTGTTGGCGTGGGCAGGGCTAAGGCCTTGTTTCAGGGACATGGACCATGCACCATACTCTAATCCATGGGCAAAGATACAGATTAATGGGGTCCTCTCCCACACCTTCTCCATATGTCAAGGAATGACGCATGCCTGTCCCCTATCCCTGCTCCTTTTCGCGTTAACTATCAATCCCCCAGAGCATCTAATTTATGTTGAAGCTCTGAATACTGGCTGGAAATAGACTACAAGCCACGAAGACCACATTGTCTTTTATGCGGGCGATATCCTGCTTTACTTGGTGAATCCAGCACAGAGCAGGCCATGCTGCCTTCATATTTAACAATGTTTTGGGGAAATATTGGGGCTTCAGATAAACCCAGCTAAGTCTGTACTGGTACCTGGAGGCGGAGCTAGCGAGCACCGAAAATGGCCGCGTCTTTCCCGGGCTCCGCTAGCGCCACAAACAATCCTGCAAAATCCTGCACTAAACCCACTTGTTCCATACCCCCGACGCCCCTGAATTAAGCGGAGCAGCCGAGGATCGCGAGGACCCGACCAGAGCGGAATTCCGACGGCCCTGACGGCGGTGGCTGGCTCGCCCTCCCACTCACTGGGCGGGCCGCGGACCGCGGACTCTGGCACACCGGCGATCCGCGCTGCGTGCGGCGACGTGCGGCGGCGGGCGGAGAGCTCGCCCCCCCCCCGGAGCACATATTTCTCCCGCTGATGACGATCGCGGACCCGGCGCCAGAGGACACCGGATGCCCCGGGGCTCCGCTGCCTAAGACGGTGAGCCTGCCTGGAGGGTCGGAGGGACCCCAGCTACGCCATTATACCACGGGCAGAGAGGGGCACAGGGGAGGTACCGGAGGCGCCGAGTGGTGCGGGGTCCGCACACAGTGCAGGGACGGCGAACAGGCGACACCCTGAGAACCCCTAACTCCTGGATTCTGGCTAACCGATCTGGGACTCTACTGCATCTGGGACCCAGCCGACCGGATAGTTGACAGCGCCTGCAACGATCGGATAGTATAACTACTATGCCTCCTGCTGACACCGACTGCTCCCCCTAGGAACTTTACCTGAGCTTCGCGTGTAAGGGGAGAAGCAACCCCAACGCTGTGGGGGCGCCACGTGCTACAGGCCGACCGGACTACCTTCCTTCCCACGCCATTAGGGAGGTGAAAGGGTGTAGGTACAGTGACCAGACCTCAGTTACCCCTTTCTTGAGACCCGGAGCGCTTTACTGAACTGTCGATTGCGCCAGAGCGGACAGCGTTGCGCATACGGTGTGCCACGGCTGGCACAGGTTGCTACCAGTCATGGGGAAGGGAGACAGGACCCAGAGTAAGCTCCCCTTCTCACAGCGACGAGTGACAGCGCCTAGCCCCCAGGCCCTGCACATGGAGGAGACGAACACGGGGGAGCAGCAGGTAGAGGACGCGGACATTAAAACAATGCTCCGCTCCATGGAGCAAAACATTCAAGCGAACATAGCGGCGCTAGGTTCCAAGATGGACGCCATGTCCTATAGAATGGACCGCATGGCGGAGCGTCTAGACAAACACGCGGAAAGACACGATATGGCCGAGAGGCGAATCACGGAGGTGGAGGAGGCTCAAACAGACCTAGACACGGCAAGACGTAGGGCGGAAATGCTCATAAAAACATTACAGGACAAAACGGAGGATTTGGAAGCGAGGTCACGACGCTGCAACCTCCGCATCACTGGCCTGCCGGAGACTACCCAGACGGGGAACATGGAACTATTCGTAGAACGCTTGCTCACCACGCTCCTGGGCGACGGAGTATTCTCGACAATGTTTGTTGTAGAACGCACGCAACGCACACTGGGTCCGAAGCCCAATCCGGGCCTCCCCCCACGTCCAGTCATAGCGAAACTGTTGAACTGCAGGGACAGAGACACGGCACTCCGGCTGGCACGAGCCAAAGAGAACCTACAATTTGAGGGGTCGGCGATCTCCATTTTCCCGGACTTTACAGCGAGGGTACAGGAAGCACGCAAACACTTTGCCCCACATAAGAAACGCCTGAGGGATATGGGCCTAGACTATGCAATGCTGTATCCGGCCAAATTGCGTGTGAACAGACAAGGCCACTCACATATCTTCACCGACCCTGCTGAGTTGCAGAAAGCTCTAAAATCTTGGGCCAGGGAGAAGACGGACGTCCAAGCTGAGCAACAGAAGGCGGCGGACTCCAACCACCACGACGACCTGGAGTGACATGGGTGTACGATATCTGGTGCACTGTGAACTACTGAGGGAGATGCTGCTGTCCTGGAGTCTGGAAGGTCGCTATTCTGGCTGTGAGAACTACTGAGTCGATCAGACAGATAAGTGGGGCAGGGAACTGGAAATAGGAAATGACTACTGGGAGTACTGCACAAGGTACCCATTGACCATGGACGCCCTGGACATGATAGCGGCTGGTGGGTTGGAGGGGGCGAATATGGAGATGTGCGGGCGGAAAGGTCGGTCATGGGGGTAAAAGGGGGGGGGGAAATAACCGTACTAAGATGTGGGTTTGTGCTTTGATATGTTGCGGGTGGTGCTGGGCGGAGGCGGGGGGGCCGGGCTCCAGAATCGACAGCTGAGCTCTTGGGAAGTGCTAGCTGGCTACCTCTGCCTCCACGCGCTATGCACACGGGGCTGTTGATATTGTTGTCGGGGTGGGATGGGTGGAATGGGAAACTGCAAGACCGATTTGGGGTGGGTCTGCTGTGGGTGGCGGGGGAATGTTGGGGTATGAGTTCGGGTTTGAGATGTTGTTGCATTTGACTGCCGAGGTGCTGACTGCTGTGGACTGGGCTGGTTCAGATATACATGAGATTGCCACAGACATGCCGCGTCCACTGCTTAATCTTACCCCTTCGGGGCGTCTGACACACAGGCTTGGTTGCATCCTAACTCGCACTGTCCGACATGGCTGGAACTGACGTAAATGCCCCTCAGATAGGCGCGGCGCAGGCTCACCTACGGGCTCTGACGTGGAACGTCAGGGGCCTAAACGACTTAAGGAAACTGCGCAAAGTCATTAGTTACCTGCGTAGGCATAATATAGATCTCGCATTCCTGCAGGAGACACATTTACCGCTTAACAGCAAAATGTTGGCACAAAAGGTATAGCGGGATGCAGTGTAGCAGCGGGCTTCACCACTCACTCGAGAGGGGTAATCAAATGGGTCAGCCCACGCTCCCAATTAACGTTGACGTCCCTGGAGACGGATCCTGAGGGGCGTTACGCCATCTGTAGATGTAGGGGCAGGGGTCACGATTTATTACTAGTTAATGTGTATGGACCTAACTATGATTCTCCCGCTTTTTATGTGGAGTTGGCCCAGAAATGCAAGTCATATGATTACTCGACTATGCTGTGGGGTGGGGATTTCAATCTGGTCCTTGACCCAACCCTTGATAGGTCTGCGGGACCCCCCAGAACCCCGTCGGCAGCTGCCACGGCTCTCCAGTCAGAACTGGTTCACTTGGAACTGGCGGATGTGTGGCGCAGTCGACATCACTACAGAGGGGGGTACACTCACTACTCAGCTTATCACGCACTCCACACCAGAATTGATTACTGGCTGGCATCACACAAGATCACCAATAGCTTGAGGGACTGTCAGATATTACCACGTACACTATCAGACCACTCTCCTCTTCTCCTGGTCCTGGAGACGCCGGTGCTTGGAGTCCCCCCCTTTACGTGGCGCTTCCCCCCGTATTCTCTGCTGGACGAGGTATTCAGAGGGGAAATTGCAAACGAAATTGACAACTACTTTGAGATCAACGTGGGCTCGGTGGAGAGCTTCCAAACGCTATGGGAGGCCTTTAAGGTCTATATTCGTGGGATAGCCATGGCCAAACACTCCAGTGTCTTGAAATCCATTAGACAGAGGCTGAAATACCTTGAGAACCAGCTGTCAGAACTAGAGGAGAAACACCGGGGCGACCCTGAGGGAAACACCTTGGACCAAATCAAACGGTTGTTGACAGATTTTAACACAGAGGTGGACAGGGAGGTACAACACATGGGTAAATACGCTACGGCCCGCACCTATGGCGAGGGTGAAAGACCTGGCTCCCTACTGGCCAAGATGATCCGGCACGAAAGACGTCCAATAATAGTGGGTGAGCTGGTTTCGAGTACGGGGGAGACACTCACGGACGAGGAGCAGATACTGGGTGAATTTTGGCGGTACTATTCCACACTCTATGAATCTCGGTCTACTGGAATGGAGGGGGCAATCGACGACTACTTAAGCTATATTAAAATGCCACAGCTGACCAACTCGCAGAGGGAATTCCTCATGATGCCCATCCAAAAGGAGGAAATATCGGAGGCACTAGATGGCATGCGGGCCGGCAGCGCTCCGGGCACTGATGGGTTGACGGTAGGCTTCTACAAGGCCTTTAAGGAGCAGTTGATCCCCTTCCTCTCAGCACTGTTCGACGACATTTGCTTAGAAGGCCGCATGCCACCAACCATGCGAGAGGCACTCATTATAACGATCCTTAAGTCAGGGAAGATAGCTACTGAGTGCGGTTCATACAGGCCCCTCTCACTGATCAATGTCGATGCTAAACTTTATGCTAAAGTCCTTGCGACTCGACTCGCACTGCTCGCCCCGGAACTGGTTGCCCCAGAACAGGCCGGTTTTATACCCTCCAGAAACCTCACGTACAATATACGCACAGTTCTGGGGACGATGCAGCACGTGAAGCCGGAGAATAAGGCGCTGGCAGTATTTCTCGATATGGAGAAGGCGTTTGACTCTGTAGAGTGGCCCTTCATGTCCAGAGTGCTCAGAAAGCTGGGGCTGGGCGAGCACTTCCTACAAATGATAGGCGCCTTGTACTATAAACCTTCGGCCAGGCTGCGAATCGGCGACAGAGTCACGGACGCGTTCGGGATAGGCACAGGTACGAGACAGGGCTGCCCCCTCTCCCCATTACTATACGCCCTGGTAGCGGAGCCCCTAGCATGTGCACTTCGTGAATACCACAGTCATGAGGGCATTAATTTCCCTACTTACAAGATAAGTATCTCCACGTACGCCGACGATACACTTTTGTATGTTAGAGACCCGGAGCTCAACCTCTCCTCAGTTCTACGGGAGGTGGTGCAGTTTGGAGCCTTGTCTGGTCTAAGGGTGAACTGGACCAAATCGGTGGCGTTCCCACTGACTCCGGTGACAAATAAATTTGTCATGGATTATCCGTTACAGTGGTCAGACGACCCGGTTAGATACCTGGGCATACAGATTCATCCAGATCCGGACGTGTTGGTGAGGGAAAACTATGGTACAGCTTACACGAAGCTAACGGAGGATGTGGACAGGTGGTGTAGGTTGCCGCTGTCCCTGTCGGGTCGCATCGCAATAATGAAAATGATAGTCCTCCCAAGGTTCTTGTTTCTTTTTAACAATCTCCCGGTGGTACTATCTAAGGCCTTCTTCAGAACAATGACCCAAACTCTCACGCGTTTGGCGTGGGGAGGTAAGCAACCTAGGGTACAGTGGCAGGTACTGACTCTCCCGTATGAACAAGGAGGCCTGGGGGCCCCGCATATGGAGAGGTACTACAGGACCGCGCAAGCGGCTCACCTGCATACATGGATTCACGGGGACCGTAACATTCCACATGTGATTCTTGAGACACTATTCACAAAGCCCCTCCCACCACCGGCTACTGTATTTGAACCAGCCACGAGACGGGTGGGTACTCTGGATTCGATCACGTCGACGAACCACGCATGGCACTCCTTGGCCAAGAGCCATGACTGTACGCTACTGTATTCCCCACTTGTCCCGATAGAATGGGCCGTGTGGCTCCCGCCGCTACAGGAGAAGGGGGTCACGCGTGCCCTTAACCAACTAGGTATACTTAAGCTGGGAGACTTGTTCCGGGACGGGAATGTGGTCACCTGGGCCCAGGTCGCTCCCTCCCGGACCCCGGTGTCGTTGCTGCACCGATTCCATCTGCATAGAGTCCGCGTGGCGCTCCAGGACTTGCTGGGGGTAGCCATGGAGGAGCCCCCTGAACTGCCAGAGCTGACGTATGTTATAAAAACGTCAACACCCAGCAAATTGATCTCGAGGCTATACAAGATCGGGCAGTGTCACCGGGAACAGGCAACTTCGAAGGACCGACTGGCGTGGCAGAGTGATTTGCAGACGGAGATTAGCGACTCAATGTGGAAATACTGCTGTCAACATACGAAAAGGGTATCGCTTAACGCCAGGCACAGACTGATTCAGTTTAAATTTCTACAGCGAGTGTACTACACTCCAGAACGCTTGCACAGATACGCGCTCCGTCAGACGTCCGAGTGTGAACGCTGCCATGCGCCAAAGGCGGACTTCCTACACCTGGCATGGTCCTGCCCGGGTATTAACAACTTCTGGAAAGAGGTCTTCTTGGAATTGGGTAGAATACTTGAGATTGAACTTCCAGTGGACCCTGCGCTGGCACTGCTGGGACACACCAGGGTCCTTCCTCCGGCGACTCGTCGCCTGGCGGGCATGGGACTGCTTATGGCTCGACGGACAGTTGCGCAGTGTTGGATGAGAGGCCCGTTGCCAACCAGACGCAGGTGGGACCGGGATATGCTCTATGGCTGCACCCAATCACAGCTGTATAGTGAACTCCTACCCCTGATCAGTAGACCAAAAAATTTCTGGGACCTGTACCTGACCTACAACACCAATAACAACACAGCGGATACAGATCAGGAGGAGACAGAGGAGTGTCGGGAGAGGGTGGAGGACCTCGAGGTTTAGACGCACATTATTGAGAGGACGAGGGGGACACGGGGGTGGGACGCCGAGGATGCTAGGACCCTTGGAGGGCACAGGACATTTAGATTTACTATGCGAGATACACACAGGGCGGGAGGGCAGGCTGCAGCGGGGACCTGGGTGAGTGGGGAGGTTGCAGATGGAGTGTAGATGCGGGCGGGAAGTCACATATTATTGAGAAGTCAGAGACGAGATAGCGGTAGACGCGCAGGCAGTCCAGGGAAGAGGGTGGGGGGTCGTTGGGAATGTTCTGTTAGAGATTATAGACCCAAATCACGTTGTAATACACGCGCACTTCATGTTCTTATCCGCACTGCATTGGTGCTGACACATTCACACTTCACCTGCAACTTGGGGAGAGGGGTCGGGGCGGCGGCTAGCGCTCATTAATTGCAGAGATGTCCTATTGGTGATTTAGATCACCGGATCATTGAGTTGTCGAGGGTATGATTTGTATACGTTGGTTTCGATTACAGTACTGCAGATGCCCTTGTTTTCTGCCGGCCTCAGGGTTGTAGGCAGAAAGCTGTGTGTGAGAATGGATGATGAATAAAAGTTTATAACCAAAAAAAAAAAAAAAGTCTGTACTGGTACCTTTGGGCCCCTCTCAAGATTGTGTGGACTGTCAAGAAACCATACCTGTCTGTTGCCTGAGTTGCAAATATCTTGATATTTGGGTCCCACTGCTCCCTGAGCTGGCCTAGGGCCTTGATTTAGAGCTCCTCACTCAGAGGGCCAGGGTAGACCTGGACAAATGGCGATCCCTTCCGCTAAATGTGATGGGTTGTATTGCCCTTAATAAAATGATGGTAAAGCCCTGTTTTCTTTGTGTCAATGTTTAAATTCCGGATCTGGTATAGAGCACTGGATAGTGCTGCAACAACCTTTCCTTGGCATGGTTCAAGGGCATGCTTTAGCATTCGGTCACTGCCAATGGGGACCCTAGGATGGTAGCCTGGGTATGTTGAATTTATACTGCGATTACTAAGCATCACACCTGTTAATCATCAATGACACATTCAATGGGGAGTGGGTTGACCCAGCATATTGCTTGGAATTCACCTTATGGTGTGCAGCTCACCTGGTCCTAACTCTGTGCCCTCAGTGACCAAACTGGTCGTACTGGAATGGAGTACTGCTTTACGGCACATTCACTGGGATGCCAAACTCACACAGCAAATGCCTCTTTTGCATGGCACTTGGTTGAGGGAGGTGACAACACTGCAGTATTTTGGGAGATGGGACCTCATTGGCGACTCATTGCTGGGAGCCATGTGGTCAGGGACCCATGTGCGCACCATCCAGTAGCTTCAAACAGCATATGCCCTGCCCCATACACAAATCTGTAAGTATATCCAGTTGAGGCATGCACTTCAATCACATCTCGACCATGGCACATCCCTTCCAGAGTTTCTTCCACTGGAAGTCAACTTGTTAATGGGTCATTTGGGCAAAGGAGGAGTCTCCAAAATATACCGCACTTTGGTAATTAACACCCCTGGCAACCTAGACCACCTGGTTGATGGGAAACATGCTTGAGTCGATGACAATGACTTGCGGGATGCATTGATGGCATCCAGGGTGCTCACCACTTGCTCTAAGCTACACTCTAAGCTACGCCAGATCCAAACAAGCGTGGTGCCTATCTTTTCACGGCCCGGCTCCACCGAGTGGGGCTGATTCCTGACCCTGCCTGTCCCCAGTGTGCTAATGCTCCTGCTGATTTTTGGTTGTGCCCAGCAATCCAGGGGCTCTGGCTGGCTGTGGTTGCTGAAATTTCTGGGGTGCTGGGATGGGAGGTTCACCTTTGCCCCATCTCACTTTTGCTGGGGTTTGTCAAGGGATTGAACGGTACGAGGACTGTCCGAACATTTCTGGGAACAGCTCTGATGATCGCAAAGATGGATATTGAAGCCCAATGGAAACTCCCCATACTTCACAAGCATTCCCAGTGGCACTGAGGGGTAGATTGGGGTGCAATGCAGGAAAATCCTCTTCCAGGGCTAGGGGCTGCCTCCATAACACAAACCCGTATGGGGGAAATGGCTGGACCTATGGAGTTAAATTATTGTGTTGGATCTGGGGTGCCATGATTGTTATTGCGTTTTAATGATGTTTTGTACTTATCTTCGGCCACTGTTTCACATTTGTCAAATGTAATCATACAGGAAGCAACAATTGTGTGTCACACTGTCCCTTTTTCCCTTGATGGAAAACCAATAAAATCTGTTTAGCAAAAAAAAACTACACATTCAAGAAAGTTAGCATCTGAGACAGCTCCACAATTTCACATCTAGAAATATCTTTAGTTCCTCTCTTTTATCCTGAGAAAACATTTGGAGCGCAACCCTCAAGGAATCTCCTGGAAATTGCCATACCCAATAGTCCTCAAAGTAGGCTGCTGCAAGGCCATCTGAAGTGGTCAGAATCAACTTTAGAATGTGGACTGAAAACTCATTTTGCACCTTACTCGTGCACTGAACATGACTACGGTATATAAGTAGAAAGAGTATGTTATCTGATGGAAAAGTACATAGAAAAAACCTGTAAAAATATGCAGAATGAAGTCTGAAACTGGGTGGGAAAAGTAATCATTTCATTTGTAAAGAGTTGTAGAGTCTTCATTTCTTCTGGTCTGGTAGGAAAATACACACTTAAATTGAAGTAACTTGTCCCTGCTCCCTAACACATCCATGTGAAAAAGTCATAGTTGAACATTGCAGATCAGCATAGGCCTTAACTTTGGAAACTGTAAATTCTAGAAAGTCAGCATTCTTTGGAAGTTTCAGACATTTGATAAATTTGATATTTAGAGACATCTTTAGTTTCCTCCTTGCATCCTGAGAAAGAAATTGGAGCTGAACCCATGTGGAATCCCCAGAAACACCTTTTACAAAGTGATTAAAAAGTGGGGTATTGCTAGGCTTACTGAATGGTTGAGAATCTCCTTATGAAAGTGTACTAAGAACTTACTTTCTTCATCCAATGTGCATGATTTCACTATACACGGTTTACAGAGGAAGTAGGAAATGCAGTTTAAATCAGGGGAAAGTGTGCAAAACAAAGCATTAGGACCCTGTGAAAATGTGCAAAATACAGTCTAAAAGTATGCACGGAAAGTAGCGAGAATCCTAGTTTGAACTTAGCATTTTTGCTAGTGACTCCTGTTAAATGGAGCTAAAATGTTAATTACCTCTACATTTTTAAAATTTGGACAACTGAGATAAACAGCTAAGACCAGGAAAAGATGTGGTATTTCTATGTAATTTTCCTCCTGTAACAGAATTCACCTAAAGAGAGTGCTGACATTTCAGAAGACATGAAAACATCATAAGAAAGGCAAAAAGTAGTCATACACAAACAGATCAACCGTTTCCCAAGAATTGCTAAAAAAAAAATGTTTTGGTACAAGTTGTGTTTCCTAAAAATAGTGAAACTTTTTCTTCCAGAGAATGACTTATGGACTACTGTTATAACCCGTGTACCTTTGAATCTGGATGGAGGTAATAACCAGGTACATGGCGACCACCTTCGGGCATCCTACATACTGTAGTACATGTTATCCAGGGCCTCAAGAAATATGTTTGCATCACCTCTATTCTGAAAGAAGAAGAAAGTGGAGACTCACTGCTGAGCTGCACTAACCTCAAAACCACCCTACAAGTATATGAAAACCAGCAGCCCAACTGATCTTGCGGTACAGCTCATCATCTCTGGTGAATCTTTGCACAACCACATCCAGGACAATATTAGACAGCAAACAAAGAACTAAATAAAGGAAAAAAGAAGCCAGCAGGTATTTTCTAGCTTTACTCCTAGGATCTGGAACAAAATCCTTTTATCTATCAGGACCACTCCAACACTGCTCCAATTTAGGAACGTCTTGAAGATACACTATTTCAAGGGATATCATCAGAATACATTAACTGTCCACAAATTAACTACATCTCCTACTACATGTTGATTTTAGTCCTCTATTTATCCTGTACAGAGCTCAGCTGGCTTTACCAAAGCCTGCTAGCAGAGCGGAGTTGGACACGCATTGAGGGATTGGACAAAGGGCCTGGCCAAATTCCAGGCCCTGTGTCCATCTCTCCTCTGCACATTGGGCAAAGACTATATGCTGTGGGGGTTGGATAGTAGTGGTGGGGTTAACTATAAGCCCTGTGGCCAAGCCCCCTGCTGGACATGGCTGAAGGCCATGACAGTGGGAGGTTCGGTATCCATGGCAGGGATGAAGCCAGGGCCGCACCATAGGCCAGGCCATGCCACCTATACCACTCTGCCTTAGCAGAAAAGCATGCATATTGGGGAGGTTTCCTCTGCTGTTAGGTTGCACCACAATTGTTTGGACCGGGTTTATGTTGCAAAAGTAACACAAAGCCTCCAATAGGTATTAATTGATTAGGGTTTCTGTTTGTACATTGCACAATACCTTGCCCAAATATAATACATTTACCCATTAAAATAAACTAAAACGGTTTAACATTAGGGCATAGACTTGAAAATCAACATTTATTTTTTATTTTTAAATAAATAAGGTGTTCTACAAATAACCTTTTTTGGGTGATTTTTAAATATTTTTCCTTTTTTTTCCAGAGTTTACACACTTTTAGGTCACAATAGCAAACCTGGATTAAAATAATAATACTTTTTGCTGTCTAGTTGGTGAACAGACACCAGCTTGTACTGAGCTCCGGAAATTCACAGCACTTTGTGCGACACATGCCAATAAAGGCATACAGAGAACTGGCATCCCTTGGTGTTTTCAGGACTTAGGATGGCACCCTGTCTTCATTTTGCAGAAGGGGTCCTGCACCTCTCCAATAAGCCTCCTTTTCTTCTTCACGTATTCGTGAGGCACTAGCGAGTTGATTTGCATGCTAGGCACTCATTTTTTGTTTCATCATTCCTCACATGTCAAACAATTTTTTCTTGCCAGTACTGTTACTGAACTCCTCTGGCAAAGGTCGCATGTCATAATCTTTGTTGATATGGTCTTCTCACCAGCCGATATTGTAAAACATTGCTAACCTATTGACTCTGACATGGTCCTGGTAGGCTTCTTTTGCTCCTGAGCCTGTTCATCAAATTTTTCGTTCCCTCCAGATGTCATGCTTTCTTAAATGCCCCCAGTGCAGAACTGAGCACATAATGTTCACACACCCAAATGTAACTGCCTAAAGAGAGCAAAGTGATGGGGACGTCCTTATAAAACTTTTATAAAGTAATTTCAGATGTGCTTTGACTGTAGATCATATCTAACAATGTTGACATTTTACTAAAAACGACAAGCCATCTAGCCTAATTGTGCTGCATGTGAGGAAACCCTGGGCTCAAGGTTAATTTATAAATTATACATATTTTAAAATTCAATAATGACCATGTAGTTTTTTAACAATATAATTTTATATCATTATTTCATATATATTTTTTAAATATTTCAAAAAGGTAATTTAGCATTATTTTCTATGGGACTTTTATATTAAGGGCCTAACACTGTTTTTTTTCAACAGGACAAACTTGCAGTACCACTGGTTGGCCATTTGTAGAGTTGGAGTTACTACAAAATTGTAAGTTTGTAAGTTATTACATAAGTGCAGTTTGTGAATACCAAAAAGGAAAACTTATGCAAAAGTTTGAACTTACCCAAAAGTGTACACTTCCTTTGTTAATCAGACAAAAGGGAGCATATTTACAACTAAAGTGGCGGAGCACGGCAGTAAGCCAACAAGGCTAATACCACGCTCTGCCACTTTAGAAACGCAGGAATCGGGCGTTGCCAAGGTGCCGAACAAGATGGCCGCCTAAGGGATCCGCTCTGCCGATGCGTTTTTCACTCAGCTTTTCAATGATAGTTACCCGCATCATGAACCGGAATGTTTGGAGCCTCCGGTGAGACTATTCTTGAACTTAGGCAAGTTGATCTTAATGATATTTTCATTGCCGCATCCATCCGTTCAAGACGCCCGCCATTTTAGACGTGCGCGTCAGGATTTCAGCGCATTCACAAGAATGTTTCCTACACACTGGCTCCCTCGATAATTCCATGAATCTTCACTGGCTTTATCATCATATGATATATATCTTATAATTAAGGAAGATAACTTCTGGTCTTAAGCGTGTCATGCTTATTTATATCTTCATTGCCGCATCTGTTCCCTCAAGGCGCCCGCCATTTTAGATGCAAGTCTCCTCATGATTTCAGTATGCTGACAAGATTGTTGCCTACGCTTCTACCACTTCTATATTCTCTTTAATGCCATTATTGTTGTGTGCTCTACTTTCTATAAGTGTGGATACTTTGGCCATATGTTGCGCGACACTTACAACCCTCATTTATATATCCTACACAGGATGTCTTTCACTGTCTGTGAGTGGTGCACTCCCTTACTTGCCTAAATTTGCCTTTTTTCAAAGACCACTTGGTTTCTGGATTCACCCATTTTCATTGACTTCCTCATATGTGCAAAAACTGTCCTCTATCAACCAACTTAACAACGTTTCCTAGGACAATTTCTGACTTACCAACCTTCATCATCATTTACTCTATGCTCTGAAGGTTAGATATGTATGGGAAAGTTGCGCAAACCGAAGTTTGTTTTTGTTCCTTCGAAACGTGCTTCTTTGGCAACATCTTCATTTTCCTTAGCTTCAGACTCCTCTCCTAATACAGGTCAAAAAGCTGGAGTTGCCTCTAACCCCTCTTCCTTGACGCAACCTACTCCAAGCAAATCCTCTCCACCTACCACATCATCTAAATGCTTGAAACATGATACTCCATCTCCTGACAAAACATCATCTCCCATTTCTATGGAGCTACTTTTAGAGGAGATACGTGCTTTGCGTTCATTTGTGGAGGAAACCTATGGCAAAATGTAATTTCTCGAGGAGAAATGGTCTACTATGGATAACAGAGTGGCGTTAGTGGAGCAGCAAGTTCAAAGCTACAAGTTAATTCTCAACGAATTTCCACTTTGGAAAAGTCGATTCTCACCCTTCAACAACATACTGAGGACTTAGAAAATAGGAACAGGAGGAATAACCTACGCATATACGGTTTACCAGAATCTTTGGAAGGTGATGATCCTGTATCATTCTTCACTTCCTTCCTTCCGAAACTTCTAGATATGCCATCTACTACTTCTCTGAGCATCCAAAGAGCTCACAGACTCACTCCTCGCTCATCTGCTTCAGCTAAACCCTGAGGTGTCATCATTCTCTTCTTGAAATTTACCAATCTTCTCTCAGTCCTCTCTGCAGCTAGATCTAAACTTCAAGTTTCCTGGTTGGGTCGGAAGGTGTTTCTTTCTCAAGATGTATCCAATGCAACTGCGTCTAGAAGAAAAAAATTCCTGAATCTTCGTGCCCCTCTTCGAACTCTTGGTGCTAGATATTGTTTATTTCATCCGTGTATCTTCAAAGTCACATATCAAAACCAAACATGGACCTTTCAAGACCCTGTAGAACTTAAAAACTGTATTCATATTCATACTACTAGTGGCATGGATACTTTCACTTCTCCTAGTGGTTGGTCATTTAACCTTTCTTTTTTCTTTGCAGGATTTCTGTTAATCTCTCTGCATTTCTTTTGTATCTGTTATAATGCAGTTTTGTCTTTTGATGTTCCTTAAATATTTTTAGTACAGTTCCTCTTAATATTTTCTTCTTCTTTTTGTATCTGCTCTTCTTAGAAAACATAGGCTCTTAAGGCTTATTACCTTTTCTAGTTGCATGTTAGCTGGTTTTACTTTCCCTTATGTATTTTCCTGATGTTAATCGTCTCTTTTGTTTATTCATATAAATTGGTTTATTTCCCTTCAACTCATATGGCTCCCTTCTTACATCCTTCTGTCCTGGTGGGGTCGGGACTCCCAATTTCGGGAGGCTTTTCTTGTTGAGTGTCGCCATTGCCCCATTGTCCTTTTTTTCCCCCCTTATGTATGTTACTCTCAGTCATCCTTTTTGGATATGTACTGTCTCTTCTTGTACTTCCCCTTTATTTTCCTTTCCCTCTTTTCCTTCTCTTTCCCTCTTGCCTACTAGTTATACTCTTTTTTCTTCTGTCTATACCCATTACCTCCTTTTCTACATATGCAAAGCTCCCCCTATTTTCTCATCCTCTTTTTCTTTTACTTATTGTCATTCTCTGTTCTCTCTTTATCACTGTAGCTTTTGTTCCCTTTACATTTTTGCTGTTTTTACATTCAAAGTTATCTCCTGGATTGTAAAAGGTTTTCTTAACCCTATTAAACGACAAATAATCCGTTCCCACCTGGCTTCATATAATCCTGACATAGTTATTTTACAAGAGACCCATCTTACAGAAGCGGAATCACTTAAGTTAAAAAGAAGCTGGTTGGTAACGGTTGTATTCTCACCATCGATCAATAAAAAAATGGTGTTGCCATCTTATGTCACAAGAAATTAAAATGTAAAGTTATGTCGCAAAAAAATGATACTGAAGGTAGATGGGAATTAGCCAAGCTAATATTTAATTCTGAGCCTTTAACTGTCTTTAATGTCTATGGTCCTACACAACTTGATTGTTCTTTTTGGCCTTTAATCATGCAAAAATGTATTCAATATCGAGATGACCTGTTTATTTTAGGTGATGATTGTAACCAGATTGTAGACCCGTTCCTTGATCACAAGTCAACTGTCCGTTGTATACCCTATAAGTCCCACAAACAATTCCTTGAAACTATTTCTCAATCACATCTCATTGACTCTTGGAGACTCTCTCATCCTGATACTCTCGATTATTCCTTTTTCTCTCTTCCTCATGCATCTTTTTATCGTCTTGATTACATCTTTCTCTCTCAAACTTTATCTCAAATCTACTTTCTTATTCTATCAAACCCATAGTACTCTCGTACCATGCCCCAATTGTAACAGACCTAGATCTACTCCCCCAACATCCCAAGTCGTATTGATTTTGTCTCTAAGAAAAAGAAACACTTTCTTCAGAAACGGAAGACTATATTGGCTGATATTATGTTTTTGGAGCATGAATTTTACACCTCCTCAAATACTTCAATTTCACCAGACCTCATACGAGCTAAACTTGAATTTATTAAAGTTAATACTGACAGCACATCGTCAATACTCCTTCATAGTAGCGCTCGCTATTATGGCGGTTGTTCTAAAACCGGAAAGCTTCTGGCTAATTACCTCAAATCACGTAAAGAGCATACTTTTATAGATTCTATCTACTCTTCTGATAACTACCTACTACATAAAGATCAGGAAATACTTGATCAATTTCAACTTTTCTATCAAAACCTTTACACACCAGAATCTCTCCCACTCCTTCTCTCATTCAGACCTACCTTGAGAAACTTCCTACTCCCTCTACTTCTCATCTTAATCTTCTTGATCGTGAAAACGATCTTTCACTTGACGAACTTTCCAAAGCTTTGAACACCCTCACTAAAGGAAAATCACCTGGACCAGATGGTTTTTCTGTTGAATTTTACATGTATTTTTCTGATTTCTTACTTCCTAGACTTTTAATGCTTTTCCAATCATTTTATTCATCTGGTAAGACAGAAGGTACTTTTCAGGAGGCCACCAATTGCCTCATCCCTAAAGAAGGCCATGATCCCCAATTTTGTTAAAATTATCGTCGGATTTCTTTAGTCAATGTGGACTATAAATTATTTTCTAAATCGCTTGCTTTGCGCTTGGACCCCCTTATGCCCCATCTTATTGGTAAAGAGCAATGTGGCTTTGTAAAGGGTAGAATTACCTACGATAACTCTCGTCTCTTTCTCAATGTTTTAAATAAAGTTTCATCCCTCTCTATTCCTCTAGCGGCTATCTCTGTTAATGCAGAGAAAGCTTTCGACAGAGTTGATTGGTCTTTCTTTTTTGTATCATTACGCTGGCATGGTTTTGGCCCTAAATTCATATCCCTTATCTCTTTGCTGTATTCTGCTCCTAAAGCTTTGGTCCCAGTTAATGGCTGCATTCCCTCTTATTTTCCTCTTCAACGCGGCGTTCGTCAAGGCTGTCCTTTATCCCCACTTCTTTTTGTTTTAGCCCTTGAACCCTTTTTGACTTCTATTCGTAACAATGATTCCATTTCTGGTTTTCCCTATGGTGATAGCCAGTTGAAACTCTCTGCATATGCAGATGATATTCTTCTATTCATGTCTGCTCCCGAAACATCTATTCCCCCTTTATTACTTGAATGTAATTGTTTTTCATTTATTTATTTTGTTTTCTATAGCGCGAACATGACCCTGTACAGGGTATCAGAGCGCTTTACAGAGTCTTATAATGATCCAAACCATACATATTCCGAGTCATTACTGGTTTGAAACAATTAGAATGGCAAACGGCATAGTCTAACATATAGTATTCAAACAGATAGCTTATTTTAGCAATAAACCACATAATACGACAACAAAAAGATTATAAAGATCTATTAGTTGGCGTAATAAAACACATCATGATTGTACAGGTCTCATGATTGCAAAGAGGGCTTGAGTTAGCCTTCGAACAGCAAGGGAGCATGACATTTACAAAGTTCAGCAGTAGGGTATTAGGGAAGAAATGTCTTCATGTAAAACAGTTTTGCTTCCTTTTTGAATGTTGAGATGTACGGAATACTTCTTATGTCCGGGGGGAGGGCGTTCCAAATTCTCGGTGCTGCCCCTGAGAATGCTCGGTCATAGGTTTTTTTCTTACGGAAACGTGCTGGTTTCAGTAGAATGTCCTCTTTGCTCCTGGAGGCGCGAGACCCTCCTGACAGAGTGAGTTTCTGGGCAAGATAGACTGGGGATTTGTTGTGCACTGCTTCATGAGTGATGCATGCTAGTTTGAACTGGATTTGTGCTTCGAACGGAAGCCAGTTGAGAGCTTTCAGATGCGGAGAGATATGGTCGAATTTTTTTGATCCCGCTATCAGTCTTGTGGCTGCATTAAGGCATGCTTTCAATGGGGCTGTTGAGATTTTAGGGAGCCCTGCTAAAGTAGTGCAACCATATTCAATCCTTGAGATGACCAGTGCCTGAACTGCTGTTTTAAGGTCAGCTTTATTTAGAACAGGTTTTAGCTTTCGTAAGTAGCTTAAGTGGATCCTAGCGATTTTTGCCATTGTGTTTATATGCGCTGACATGTTAAGATTTTTGTCCAGAATGATACCCAGAGATTTGGTTGACTCAACAATCTTCGGAGTTCAATTTAGAGCAGTGATGAGGTTGGCCCAGTCTGCAATCATTATTTTACTTTTCTGTGGAGTAATCAGTAAGAATTCAGTTTTCTGAGGGTTTAGCTTTAGGTGGTTCTTGGTTAACCATAGTAGGGTTCTCTTTAAGGCTAGATTCATTGACTTTATGTCATCCGCTGAAGCGATCTTGATGTACAGCTGAGTGTCATCAGCATACATATGGAAAGCAATGTTGTCTTTTTGTAGAATTTCTGTGAGAGGTTCTACATAAAGATTGAAAAGAGCCGGAGATAGCGTTGAGCCTTGCGGAACTCCTATATTATTGTTGGTTGGGCTTGAAAGGGTTTGGTTGACAATGACATTTTGTGATCTATTTTCCAGAAAGGAGCTAAACCAGGTTAGTACCGTATCTTCAAAATCCATCCTGTTTTTCAGACGATCGAGTATATAGGCATGTTTCACCGTGTCGAAGGCAGACGACAGGTCCAGCAGTATTAAGAGACATGTTTCATTCTGGTCAAGAGCCAGTAAGGCGTCATCAACTATGTGTAGCATCGCAGTTTCCGTGCTGTGGTTTGGGCGGAAGCCGGATTGGCAGTCATTTAGCAGGTTGAAGTCAGATATGTGTAAGCTCAGTTGTTGTTGGACACATTTTTCCAGAATTTTGGCCAACATGGGGATGTTGGTTACCGGTCTGAAATTGTTCGAATCTAAGGGGTTCTCAGTCGGTTTTTTTAAGAGAGGGGTTACTTGGCCTGTTTTTAGGCAGGCAGGTATTTGACCTTGTGATAGAGAGGCATTGATGACCTTAGTTCAAGTTGGGATTCGCAGGTGATTTATGGAGGACCAGCATTTCGCCGGTAGGGGATCATTATAGTGATTATTTGGTTTTGAGGATGCCATGATCTTTGAAATGTCTAGTTCACTGACCTGTCTAAAAACTGACCACCTGGCATTGTTTTTACGTTTGGCTGTTTCCTGTAACTCCGGTACCACATCTCCCAGACTCTTTTCCATTTCAATTTCCTCTGCTGCTTTTTTGAGTTCCTTCTCTAATGAGTTAGCTTTGTCTGAAAAGAAGACGAGAAGTCTTTGCTATTTAAGTTAGATTTGGAGATGACTGGAGCCATTTTGGCCACCTTGTTTGATTGTTCTTTGAGAAGATCGAAGAGTTTCCTAGGTCTATTTATTGTGCTATCCAATTCTTTCCTAAAGAATTCTTTTTTAGATTTAATGATGCTTTTGTTATACGCTTTCCTGGATTGTCTCAGTAAGGATAGATGTGGTGAAGAAGGGTGTTGTCTACATTTCCGTTCTGCTAGTCTCAGTGACCTTCTTTCTTCATTAAGGGCACCATTGAACCAAGGATTTTTGTCTTTCTCCGAGAGCCTTTTCAGTTTTAGTGGGGCTATGTCCTCCATAATGCTGGACATCGTTTTGGTATAGTGCAGCTTGAGGTCGTTGACGTCAACCATGCTCTTGGGTGGCTGCAGATCAGTTTCGCAACGTGCGGCTAAGTATTCCATATTAATTCCTCTAGTGTCCCTGGTCCACTTTTTGGGTTTAGTAGCTTGTGTGGACGATTTATATTTACTGATGGGAATTTCAAAGGTAATTATGTGGTGGTCCGACCAATCCCACGGGTTGATTACAATGTTTTCAATGGCTTTTTCTTTAGCTACTATCCAATCCAATATGGACGCTTTGTTGTGGGTAGGGAGATGGCCTCCTTGGATTAACGATTGGTCATCCAGGAAATTTTTCAACAGGGTGATTTGATTGTCCTCATGATCATCCCAATGAATGTTAAAGTATCCTAAGAAAATATCGTTCGTTTGCTTATTGGCGTTAGTAGTAATGATATCAATCAACTGTTCGATGAATGCGGTCTCAGTACCTGGTGGGTGGTATAGTGCGTGGAGTTTGCAGTATTGATTATCTGCTGATCTTAAAGACATGCCTAGATATTCACAGGACTCTAGAGGATCAGCCTGTATTTTTGTGATGGTAATGTCAGATCTATGTACGCAAGCAAGGCCTCCACCTTTTCTGATATGTATGTCCTGTCTCATAATCTGGTAGTTCGGGGGGACTAGAAGGTCCAGGCAGGAAAAAGAAGAGTCAGAGAGCCATGTTTCTGTTAGAATGATTACGTCAATTTCATGGCTGAGTATGAGGTAGGCTAGGTCCGCCGCATGTTTATTCGCTGGGCGAAAGTTGAGTAGAGCGCAGCGAATATGTTTCTGCTCAGTGCTCTCGGATGGCAGAGGTTCTAAAGACGTTAATGAAACTTTCTTAAGATTGTTAGTATTGATCCTTCTTGTGTTTGTTTGTGAGACTCTACAGGCGTCCGCTGAGATCGTTTGAATATTACAGTTTTCTTCTATCTTAGTTTGAGAGGTAGGTGATGGTTCACATGTGGCCATAATGGATAAGATCTTGTTGTCAGACAGATAATTAAGTTGCTCTCTGGGACGGTAAATTCTATTTGCATGAGCCATAGAGGTGGAGCAGTATTTAATGTGCTTTTCATGGTAGTAAGATTGAAGAGCCTCCATTTTTGCCAGCCATATTTCAGATAAGCAAAGCAAGTTTTTCATGTCTTTAACGGCGGTGAGCATGGCTTTGTATGTTTTGCATGATTGTGAACTGAGGTCTATGATATCTCTATTAATTTGCGGGGTACTGCACCAAATCGAGACTGGACTATCGGGTGTTCTAGAGGGTTGTTGAGTGTGATACTCTTTGGTTAACCCATTAAGGTCTGAGCATGTTACATAATGCTTAGGGGTAGTTCCTTGTCTCCCTTTGAAGTTTCCCAAAGCTCCATTCTGGCTTACTTGATCATGATCCATAGGTGTATTTCCCCCTTTGCTACCTGTACTTGCTAGTGGGACAATCACTGTGTTAAGGATAGGATGGGTGATAGGGCCGGGAGTCGGTGGAACAATTGTTAGTTGCGTGTTTATGTCCTGGTCTGTTTCTCTATTAGAGTCATGACGAGGGCGTTGTATTGTAATGGGTGAGATGCCTTTAGACGCCAAATCAAGGTCCATTTGTTGTGATTCAGCGACCTTATTACTCAGGTTACCATCCTGATGTAATAATTGATGTTCCGAATAGGTACTTTTGCTGCTTAGTGCGATGGTGCTGCTAATAGCATTAGACTGTAAGTTCAAGATTTCCCAATGTAGAGTATGAGTTACATCACTAGTGTTGCTGCAGTCAATCTCACTAATTTGGGTAGATCGATTAGATTCTGTTTCTCTGTCAGTTTCAACTATAGTCAGTATATTCCCCGGTGGCACTGTGTTAGCTTGGGGATTACTGTTAGGCTGGGTTCTTTTTATAGAGGGGCTGCTGAGGACGAAGTTTCCTAGTGTTGAAAACATTTCGTCAAAGCGTTCCAGATCTTTATTGGCCGCTTGAATGAGAAACATTCCATTTTTATAACACGTGATATTTAATGTGGCCTTACATTTTCTAGAAGGGGTAGTGATAAACTTTGTTCCATAGGGAATGTTTTTAGTTATCTAGATTTTCAGTAGGTTATTTATTGCGCTTCTCCATTTGGCAGTTTTCAGCGAAAAGAAGATAAAATCGTTAATAAACGTGCCATTTTTTAATTTAAAAGAGGTGTCAAGTATAAGTGTTTCTGGGTTAGATCTGAGCAGGTTGTGTTTAGAGGCTTTGGAAGCATTTTTAGAGATAGAGGGTGGGTAAGTTATAGTGAATGAGTTTGTTCCTTACTGTTTTAGGTGTTGTCCTGACATAGTTATGGGCCTGAGAGGGTTCTTAGCTAGATATGCTGAACGTAGTTGACAATAGTGGCCCTTTCTCACAAATTAATGGCGGAAGGCCGTGCATGAGAAAGACGTATTATATCAAATCCTTTGTGTAGGTTAAGTCACCTAACAGAAATTTCCAATTAAGCAGCTGCGGACTGTAACCAAAATTAAGACAAATTTTTAAATTCCTAATGATAAAAGGACCAAGTTATTTGCATTATTTGCCCCTTCCAAGATGGCTACCAGTATTATAGCCTGAGGTGCAGTCCTATTTCTCTGTTTGTGAGACCAAGTCTCAGAGTATTTAAGTCATTTGTTTATTTCTATATCTCTAGAGTCCTTTGTTAATTTCTATATCCTCTTCTCTCTGGTGTAGTCCTCTGTTCACTTCTCATAATTACACCTCCTTCTCATAATTACCCCTCCATTACGATCAGGGACAAAGTTTAGCCCCAATAAGGCAGCTGATTAGCCTCACAAAATGGTTGTTGTATATCCTTAAAAAGTTATTTATAGGAAGTGGCCATGAGAACAATGTCCTTAGCAGTAGTTCATGAGAACCAAAACTAACACATTATAACCAGAGCAGACCTTGCAGAGCCCCTAGTGATATAACACAGCGCCTCACCGTACCGTCTCCTCATTTGTCGTATATTTCCCATCAGCTGTGGACAGTTAAAGCGGTCGTATCTTCACTGGTCCCTCTGGGGCATCGATGTGCTCCTATTTCTGCCACAGGACCGCTCCGCTGCTCGCCTCCTCTCCCGATGCCGTGGGCTTGCAGGGCTGTTCCGCCCCGCCTCTCCTCAGACTACGATGAGTTCCCGGGTAATGCGTGATGCAGCTATCCTCATCCAATGCGGGAGACGCTGCGGCTCCGATGTCAGGCAGGGGGCTCCTGGGACTGCCCGCCGCCTCTCTGCAACACGCCGCTGTTCGCGCGGTGATGCCGAGGCTCCGTTTACAGGCAGGGGGTTTCTGGGTCTGCCTTCCGCTTCTCTTAATCATGCAGCTGACCAGAGCCTCCCCTCCGCCTCTCTACCCCTCATGCGGTATGCCGAGGCTCCGTTGTCGTGCAGGGGGCTCCTGGGTCTTCCTCCGCCACTCGTCACCACGCCGCTGTTCGTCAAAGCCATGCACCTCGTTCTACTCTTCGGCTTCGGTCCTCTCTGCAGCCGGGTGATAGCGCCGCTCGGTGTCGAGGGTAAGTCTCTTCTCCTTAATAAGAGGTTTCCAGTTATAAAATTAACTAAGACAAGACTGCAATTCTCCCTCTTACAAAATTCTGTCTTCCCCATTTCTTTTCCTCTACTGGGTTTGCTTTGTTTAGTTCGAAACTTAATTATCTAGGTATATTGTTCTCTAATTCCATTGCTTCTTCAATCAAATTAAATATGTCCACAGTCCTATCTCAAATTGAAAAGTCATTTTCCACTTGGAATCCTCTCTTTCTTTCTTGATGGAGGCGGTTGGATTTGATCAAGGTGATGATAGCCCCAATTTTAATATATAGCTTCTCCATGCTCCCCGTTCACATTCCTGCTATTTACTTTAAACGTATTGACACGTGTCTTTCAAGATTTCTCTGGAAAAATAAAAAATCTAGAATTGCTTTAGCATCTCTTCGAAAGCCAAAATCTAATGGTGGAGTCAATTTCCCAGATTTTCGTCTTTATCATAAATCCTTCTCACTACGCCAGGCCTCAAGATGGCTTACATTAGAATGTTCTCCCTTTACTCTCCTTTTTTTCTCCATCGAACAAATATCATTGTTACCCTTCTCCTTCAATGAAGTTATCCGTTTCTCCGCCAAAACTTCTTATACTTCCCTTCCCTTATTTAGACATACTTGTTCCCTCTTGAAGCCCTTGGTCCACCCCACTACTATTACCTGTGAATCTTTCTTAGATGCCCCTATCTGGCATAATTCGCTTATTCTCCTCAAAAATAGACCCATTTTTTGGAACGCTTGGAGATTAAAAGGTATCCTGTGGGTTAATCAGCTCTTTGATGGAGTTTTACCTTGCTCCGTTATCCAATTTCAACTCTTTTTCATTGCTCTCACTCCTTTTTGCAGAAATTCACCACCCGTAAATGAATTATTCTTGACATTTATTACTCCCTTCCTTCTTCATCTTCATCTGTTACCCAAAATCCTCTCCTTAAATACTTCTCACCCTTTCTAAAGCTTCTCTTATATATAAATTCTTCTCATCCCCCAATCCAGATTGTGTTAAATCTAAACAAGAACTTTCTTGGGAGTCGGATTTGGGATGTGATTGGTCTGTCGCTCTTTTGGATAAACTTTGGTCCAGATCCTTTAAAATTTCTCGTTCTGCTTCTCTTACCCATCCTTTGTTCTTCCTATATCACAGACTTTATCTTTCTCTGATTTCTTTATCAAGTTTCTCTGTTTCTCCTGATTCTAACTGCTGGAGTTGTTATTCTCCTAATGCTGATCTTCTTCATCTCTTCTTTCTCTGTCCTACAGTTTCTGAATTCTGGGGAAAGGTTTGGTCATATATCTCTCATCCATTTACAATTTCCACTCCTTAGTCTATACCTCTCCTCTTTGTGGGTAGCCTTTTTGATTCTTTAGACCTTCCCCCACATTGCCATGGTATATTTGACCTCATGCTTGCTTTTGCATTTCAACACATCTCCTTTAACTGGAAAACTCCCACAAATATCTCCATACAATGTTGGTGGAATACTCTCGGACCTTTTCATAGACTTGATGTTGCCTTTGCCTCCTCTTGCAACCAAACTCTTAACAGAGATCTCTTCTGGTTAACTCCTACCACCTACTTGGACCAGATGGCCTTGAAGAAAACGTCACATATCACATTGGCCAATTTCAAACCTCCTTGAAGGATATCAACTCTGTCCTTCCCTTCTCTTTTTACACGTTTCTTATATTATGTGAACTTCAATGCTAAACAATATATATTGCTTTATTTACAGTATTTATGCGTTACTCTTTTTTATATCCATATTTCTTTATATTACAGTGTTAATATCCCCTCGCCTCCCCTTTATTCCTTCTTCTGTTTCCCTTCCTTCTTCCTCCCCCTCCTCGTTCTATAAAACTCCACAAAATGCTTTTACCTTTCTCTGCCTGGTAGCAGCCAAACCCTTGTTTTAATAACATATTTGAAGTTATTTCCTGTATTTGCTGGTATCTTTAAGTATTAACAAATTGATCAATAAAGCTTTTTAAACATAAAAAGAAACGCAAGGATCCACCATATTTACAACAATACGGTGCAGCCCTACATTTCTCCCTGCGCTGGCTCTAAATTTAGCTGCCTAGTGCCAGCGCAAGCACCCTTGCACCATATTGCAGGCATGCCTGCATTGTGGGAAATGATTGTTTCTGTGCAGCAAGGTATCCCTTCCTGCACATGAAAAATCATAAATGTTGATTTGTGGCTTCTATGTGTGCTGCTTATGCAGCACACATAGAAGTTACAACTCGTCATTTTTTAAATGATTTCTTATATGCAGAAAGGGACACCTTTTTGCACATAAAAAATAATACATGGTGTTTTGCTGTTTCTATGTGTGCTGCATGCAGGACACATAGAAACATCAAAAACAAGGAGAAAAAAGCATTTCTCCTCGTTTCACCTGTTTAAGACCAGATTTTTCCTGGTCTTAATTTTGGCGCTGCCATATATTTACGCCACCCTTGTAAATATGGGGCGGCTTCTAAATCAATGGGTGTTGCAGCAGAAAGCCCACCGCAACAGCCATTGCCCATGCCTTTCATGTTAAGTATGGCATGAAAGGGGGCCTTACTCACAAGGCAGTGTTCAGCCTCGTTAAGTAGCTTAATGCCACCTTGTGAATAAGGTGAAGCCCCTATCACAAGTAGAGGGGAGACCCAGTTATTTGTGAAAGAGTCTGTCTTGCCTGTATCCGAGACAAGTGAACGTAATGCACCTAGGTAAATCAGTGCTTGCTTCCCAATTTCTCAGACAGCAAACTTTCTCTGGGATGGTGTGAAAACAATAAATATATATATAGCTGTGGGAAAAACTGGACTTCTGGGGCGTTCCTCAAAATCTGTTGAGGGCAATATTCGCCCTTCATGAGGGGCCCTGGGTTTGTATCACAACTAGTCAATCATCTGTAACAACCAAGGTTCCAACTAATAACAGTCTCAAACAAGGATGCGTTCTCGCCCCTCTACGTTTTAATCTTTATACAGCCGACCTTGGCAAAGCCCTGGAGGGGGCAAATCTATTAACACCAAGGCGGGGGAAAGAGCGTCTCCAATACGCGGATGACATAGTCATAATGGATCACACCAGGACAGGCCTACAGAAAGCCTTAGAAGCTCTGCATAGATTTAACCAAAAGAACAAATCTTGGTGAACCAAGAGAAGACCAGGATAATTATCTTTGGGAAGTACCACCGAAAGAAGACAGCACAATGGCGTCTAGGCATAGTTATAACAATTTGGGTCTCAGGTTATCGGCCAAACCCACAGCCCATCTGAAACATCTAAGGAGCAAGGGGGCCAGCATCATAAACAGCTTGAGAAATCTCAATAGACGCCTACAGAGTCCGACTGCTGAACCTATCTTGAAAGTTTTAAAAGCAAAATTAGTCCCCTCCCTTAACTATGGCCACCTAGCCTTCCCCGGAGCCTTCACTAAGTTACTCATAAACCATCAAATTTCTGCCTATAAGAAGGTTCTAGAACTTCCACCATAAGCCAGGAAAGCCAGAGTAAGGTTGGAGCTGGGTCTCACCCGTCCAGACATCAGCTGCTTAGGGGATATTCTAAAATACTACATTAGCACCCTGAGTGCCCCAGTAACCTCCCTGCTGAAAATGCTCATTAAAACAATCTTTGAAGAAGGACGATCTCCATGGCAGGTTCAGTTGGCTGCAGCCATAGAGTTGCTAGAAATAGATGCTCAAAATTTGCGCAATCTAAATATTCCAGTATCCGCATGGAAAAGAACAGTGAATACACTGGTTAAGAAAATATCCTATGAAAGAGATCTGGAAAGTTTACACCATCATCCCAATCTCCCAGCATTGGACACTTGCTACACAGTGGGCAAACCACAGCCTTACTTTGAGCAAGCACTGACAGTCCCGGCCCGGAAAAAAATCACCTATATGAGACTTCTCGCACTGCCTATTGTAGATTTTAACCAAGCCTGGGCCCAGAAGGATAATTCAGCTGCATGTCGTCTTTGTAGTTATCATTGTGAATCCTGGCTCCATCTGCTGTGCTGCTGCCCAAAGCTGGCTAGCGAGCGGCACCGGCTGGTTCTTTCCAACTGCAGATCCTACTGCCTTGTACGATGTAGAGAAGCCTCAGACCTGTGTTTCTCTGCTAAAACAGCTCAAACAGTTGCGCTGCTAGGGAAATTTACAGAATCAATCCGGGCAGCCCTGTCAACAAAAATGGATTCACTAAAAAGTAACCAGCCAGCAATCAAGTAAGAGAGACTTTGACAATACTTCCCACAAAGTTTTATGCACTTGCTTGCCAGTTTGGATAATCTGTTTTTAATGTTTTAAACTCTCCCATAGTTTGTAGCAAGTTGTGCTGGATTTAAACTCTTTTTTCTCTTTTAGATTATTGTAATAATAGTATATTGTAACGATTTTAAGTAATTGGACAATAAAGCTGAACTAACTAATATATATACATATATATATATACAAGATTTACCACCAACAGCTGCCTCTCACAGACAAAAGGACAAAGAGTGTACCCAAAGTTCTTTGTGCCAATCAAGTGAAGTTTATTTCGTGCCCAGCAAGTCCACCATTATGCGTTTCGACTCCCACTAGGGTCTTGATCACATGATGCGTTGCTTAACATTAGAACAATATTTAAAGTGATACAAGCAGGAAATGACATCATAAAGTCAAAGTGCAAATACATGGTAACTGAAAAGTTACTAATAGCAGCATGAGTTATTCAATCTTGGTGCAAAACGTTACGCATTTAAAATAAGCCAATAAATATATAAATATATAAATATGCTCACAAATTCTAAAATATAAACATCAGGTATATAAAAACAATTTTCTTTAAAACAATATATATCTATGTGATTGAAACAAAGAATGACACATGGCATTTAAAATCTTACACAGTGATCCAATGGATCTATATATAGCTAGAAATGCCTTCTCATATTCAGTATGTTTGCCAATCTGGTACATATTTCATTGAATGCAATGTTATATAATACACACATATATTGTTGTACTGTAACTCTTTATGCCGCTTGATGTAATATGCAATAAAGCCCAAGTGGGCCATCATAAGCTAACATCAGTCATTGAATACTCTGCATAAGAATCACTCAGTCGATCTTAATTTAGTGCAAATTAGTGCTAAAAAATTGAGTGAAAACTAAAAAGAGATTGTATAAACAATCATTATCTAAATTTCATATGTGAGAAGACATGGCTATACAACGCATTTCATCAAATTACAGAAGAAATTGATATTAAATATATACATCGCAGCTGGTTCTTATACACAACACTAGGCAAATTGCACTTTCTATTTTTCAATCAGAAATTCATATTGATCAGAGACAGGTGTAAAAATCTTCGCTGGCATTTAACCCTGATGGAATCTTCGTATCAAGATCTAATATGTAACATGTTTCTAGGAGGCGCAACTTCGCCTCCCGGTTTCCACCTCGTTCAAGTGGTAACATTTTATCAATTACAAAATATTGAAGATGTATAGTGTTATTTCCTCTGCTGCTTTTTTGAGTTCCTTCTCCAATTAGTTAGCTTTGTCTGAAAAGAAGACCGAGAAGTCTTTGCTATTTAAGTTAGATTTGGACATGACTGGAGCCATTTTGGCTACCTTGTTTGATTGTTCTTTGAGAAGATCGAAGAGTTTCCTAGGTCTATTTATTGTGCTATCCAATTCTTTCCTAAAGAATTCTTTTTTAGATTTAATGATGCTTTTGTTATACGCTTTCCTGGATTGTCTCAGTAAGGATAGGTGTGGTGAAGAAGGGTGTTGTCTCCATTTCCGTTCTGCTAGTCTCAGCGACCTTCTTTCTTCATTAAGGGCACCATTGAACCAAGGATTTTTGTCTTTCTCCGAGAGCCTTTTCAGTTTTAGTGGGGCTATGTCCTCCATAATGCTGGACATCGTTTTGGTATAGTGCAGCGTGAGGTCGTTGACGTCAACCATGCTCTTGGGTGGCTGCAGATCAGTTTCGCAACGTGCGGCTAAGTATTCCATATTAATTCCTTTAGTGACCCTGGTCCACTTTTTGGGTTTAGTAGCTTGTGTGGACGATTTATATTTACTGATGGGAATTTCAAAGGTAATTATGTGGTGGTCCGACCAATCACACGGGTTGATTACAATGTTTTCAATGGCTTTTTCTTTAGCTACTATCCAATCCAATATGGACCCTTTGTCGTGGGTAGGGAGATGGCATCCTTGGATTAACGATTGGTCATCCAGGAAATTTTTCAACAGGGTGATTTGATTGTCCTCATGATCATCCCAATGAATGTTAAAGTATCCTAAGAAAATATCACTCGTTTGCTTATTGGCGTTAGTAGTAATGATATCAATCAACTGTTCGATGAATTTGGTCTTAGTACCTGGTGGGTGGTATAGTGCGTGGAGTTGGCAGTATTGATTATCTGCTGATCTTAAAGACATGCCTAGATATTCACAGGACTCTAGAGGATCAGCCTGTATTTTTGTGATGGTAATGTCAGATCTATGTACGCAAGCAAGGCCTCCACTTTTTCTGATATTTCTGTCCTGTCTCATAATCTGGTAGTTCGGGGGGACTAGAAGGTCTAGGCAGGGCAAAGAAGAGTCAGAGAGCCATGTTTCTGTTAGAATGATTACGTCAATTTCATGGCTGAGTATGAGGTAGGCTATGTCCGCCGCATGTTTATTCGCTGGGCGACAGTTGAGTAGAGCGCAGCGAATATGTTTCTTCTCAGTGCTCTCGGATGGCAGAGGTTCTAAAGACGTTAATGAAACTTTCTTAAGATTGTTAGTATTGATCCTTCTTGTGTTTGTTTGTGAGACTCTACAGGCGTCCGTAGAGATCGTTTGAATATTACAGTTTTCTTCTATCTTAGTTTGAGAGGTAGGTGATGGTTCACATGTGGCCATAATGGATAAGATCTTGTTGTCAGACAGATAATTAAGTTGCTCTCTGGGACGGTAAATTCTATTTGCATGAGCCATAGAGGTGGAGCAGTATTTAACGTGCTTTTCATGGTAGTAAGATTGAAGAGCCTCCATTTTTGCCAGCCATATTTCAGATAAGCAAAGCAAGTTTTTCATGTCTTTAACGGCGGTGAGCATGGCTTTGTATGTTTTGCATGATTGTGAACTGAGGTCTATGATATCTCTATTGATATGCGGGGTACTGGACCTAATCGAGACTGGACTATCGGGTATTCTAGAGGGCTGTTGAGTGTGATACTCTTTGGTTAACCCATTAAGGTCTGAGCATGTTACATGATGCTTAGGGGTAGTTCCTTGTCTCCCTTTGAAGTTTCCCAAAGCTCCATTCTGGTTTACTTGATCATGATCCATTGGTGTATTTCCCCCTTTGCTACCTGTACTTGCTAGTGGGACAATCACTGTGTTAAGGATAGGATGGGTGATAGGGCCGGGAGTCGGTGGAACAATTGTTAGTTGCGTGTTTATGTCCTGGTCTGTTTCTCTATTAGAGTCATGACAAGGGCGTTGTATTGTAATGGGTGAGATGACTTTAGACGCCAAATCAAGGTCCATTTGTTGTGATTCAGCGACCTTATTACTCAGGTTACCATCCTGATGTAATAATTGATGTTCCGAATAGGTACTTTTGCTGCTTAGTGCGAAGGTGCTGCTAATAGCATTAGACTGTAAGTTCAAGATTTCCCAATGTAGAGTATGAGTTACATCACTAGTGTTGCTGCAGTCAATCTCACTAATTTGGGTAGATCGATTAGATTCTGTTTCTCTGTCAGTTTCCACTATAGTCAGTTTATTCCCCGGTGGCACTGTGTTAGCTTTGGGATTACTGTTAGGCTGGGTTCTTTTTATAGAGGGGCTGCTGAGGACGAAGTTTTTTAGTGTTGAAAACATTTCGTCAAAGCGTTCCAGATCTTTATTGGCCGCTTGAATGAGAAACATTCCATTTTTATAACACGTGATATTTAATGTGGCCTTACATTTTCTAGAAGGGGTAGTGATAAACTTTGTTCCATAGGGAAAGTTTTTAGTTATGTGGATTTTCAGTAGGTTATTTATTGCGCTTCTCCATTTGGCAGTTTTCAGCGAAAAGAAGATAAAATCGTTAATAAACGCGCCATTTTTTAAGTTAAAAGAGAGGTCACGTATAAGTGTTTCTGGGTTAGATCTGAGCAGGTTGTGTTTAAAGGCTTTGGAAGCATTTTTAGAGATAGAGGGTGGGTAAGTTATAGTGAATGAGTTTGTTCCTTTCTGTTTTAGGTGTTGTCCTGACATAGTTATGGGCCTGAGAGGGTTCTTAGCTAGATATGCTGAACGTAGTTGACAATAGTGGCCCTTTCTCACAAATTAATGGCGGAAGGCCGTGCATGAGAAAGACGTATTATATCAAATCCTTTGTGTAGGTTAAGTCACCTAACAGAAATTTCCAATTAAGCAGCTGCGGACTGGAACCAAAATTAAGACACATTTTTAAATTCCTAATGATAAAAGGACCGAGTTATTTGCATTATTTGCCCCTTCCAAGATGGCTACCAGTATTGTAGCCTGAGGTGCAGTCCTATTTCTCTGTTTGTGAGACCAAGTCTCAGAGTATTTAAGTCCTTTGTTTATTTCTATATCTCTAGAGTCCTTTGTTAATTTCAATATCCTCTTCTCTCTGGTGTAGTCCTCTGTTCACTTCTCATAATTACACCTCCGTCTCATAATTACCCCTCCATTACGATCAGGGCCAAAGTTTAGCCCCAACAAGGCAGCTGATTAGCCTCACAAAATGGTCGTTGTATATCCTTAAAAAGTTATTTATAGGAAGTGGCCATGAGAACAATGTCCTTAGCAGTAGTTCATGTGAACCACAACTAACACATTATAACCAGAGCAGACCTTGCAGAGCCCCTGGTGATATAACACAGCGCCTCACCGTACCGTCTCCTCATTTGTCGTATTTTTCCCATCAGCTGTGGACAGTTAAAGCGGTCGTATCTTCACTGGTCCCCCTGGGGCGTCGATGTGCTCCTATTTCTGCCACAGGACTACTCCGCTGCTCGCCTCCTCTGCCGATGCCGTGGGATCGCAGGGCTGTTCCGCCCCGCCTCTCCTCAGACAACGATAAGTTCCCGGGTAATGCGTAATGCAGCTATCCTCATCCGATGCAGGAGACGCTGCGGCTACGATGTCAGGCAGGGGGCTCCTGGGACTGCCCGCCACCTCTCTGCAACACGCCGCTGTTCGCGCGTTGATGCCGAGGCTCCGTTTACAGGCAGGGGGTTTCTGGGTCTGCCGTCCGCTTCTCTTAATCATGCAGCTGACCAGAGCCTCCCCTCCGCCTCTCTACCCCTCATGCGGTATGCCGAGGCTCCGTTGTCGTGCAGGGGGCTCCTGGGTCTTCCTCCGCCACTCGTCACCGCGCCGCTGTTCGTCAAAGCCATGCACCTCGTTCTACTCTTCGGCTTCGGTCCTCTCTGCAGCCGGGTGATAGCGACGCTCGGTGTCGAGGGTAAGTCTCTTCTCTTTAATAAGAGTTTTCCAATTATAAAATTAACTAAGACAAGACTGAAATTCTCCCTCTTACAAAATTCTGTCTTCCCCATTTCTTTTCCTCTACTGGGTTTGCTTTGAATAGTTCGAAACTTAATTATCTAGGTATATTGTTCTCTAATTCCATTGCCTCTTCAATCAAATTAAATATGTCTACAGTCCTATCTCAAATTGAAAAGTCATTTTCCACTTGGAATCCTCTCTTTCTTTCTTGATGGAGGCGGTTGGATTCGATCAAGGTGATGATAGCCCCAATTTTAATATATAGCTTCTCCATGCTCCCCGTTCACATTCCTGCTATTTACTTTAAACGTATTGACACGTGTCTTTCAAGATTTCTCTGGAAAAATAAAAAATCTAGAATTGCTTTAGCATCTCTTCGAAAGCCAAAATCTAATGGTGGAGTCAATTTCCCAGATTTTCGTCTTTATCATAAATCCTTCTCACTACTCCAGGCCTCAAGATGGCTTACATTAGAATGTTCTCCCTTTACTCTCCTTTTGCTCTCCATCGAACAAATATCATTGTTACCCTTCTCCTTCAATGAAGTTATCCGTTTCTCCGCCAAAACTTCTTATACTTCCCTCCCCTTATTTAGACATACTTGTTCCCTCTTGAAGCCCTTGGTCCACCCCACTACTATTACCTGTGAATCTTTCTTAGATGCCCCTATCTGGCATAATTCGCTTATTCTCCTCAAAAATAGACCAATTTTTTGGAACGCTTGGAGATTAAAAGGTATCCTGTGGGTTAATCAGCTCTTTGATGGAGTTTTACCTTGCTCCGTTATCCAATTTCAACTCTTATTTCATTGCTCTCACTCCTTTTTGCAGAAATTCACCACCCGTAAATCAATTATTCTTGACATTTATTACTCCCTTCCTTCTTCATCTTCATCTGTTACCCAAAATCCTCTCCTCAAAATACTTCTCACCCTTTCTAAAGCTTCTCTTATATATAAATTCTTCTCATCCCCCAATCCAGATTGTGTTAAATCTAAACTAGAACTTTCTTGGGAGTCGGATTTGGGATGTGATTGGTCTGACGCTCTTTTGGATAAACTTTGGTCCAGATCCTTTAAAATTTCTCGTTCTGCTTCTCTTACCCATCCTTTGTTCTTCCTATATCACAGACTTTATCTTTCTCTGATTTCTTTATCAAGTTTCTCTGTTTCTCCTGATTCTAACTGCTGGAGGTGTTATTCTCCTAATGCTGATCTTCTTCATCTCTTCTTTCTCTGTCCTACAGTTTCTGAATTCTGGGGAAAGGTTTGGTCATATATCTCTCATCTATATACAATTTCCACTCCTTACGCTATACCTCTCCTCTTTGTGGGTAGCCTTTTTGATTCTTTAGACCTTCCCCCACATTGACCTCATGCTTGCTTTTGCATTTCAACACATCTCCTTTAACTGGAAAACTCCCACAAATATCTCCATACAATGTTGGTGGAATACTCTCGGACCTTTTCATAGACTTGATGTTGCCTTTGCCTCCTCTTGCAACCAAACTCTTAACAGAGATCTCTTCTGGTTAACTCCTACCACCTACTTGGACCAGATGGCCTTGAAGAAAACGTCACATATCATTTCGGCCAATTTCAAACCTCCTTGAAGGATATCAACTCTGACCTTCCCTTCTCTTTTTACACGTTTCTTATATTATGTGAACTTCAATACTAAACAATATATATTGCTTTATTTACAGTATTTATGCGTTACTCTTTTTTATCTCCATATTTCTTTATATTACAGTGTTAATATCCCCTCGCCTCCCCTTTATTCCTTCTTCTGTTTCCCTTCCTTCTTCCTCCCCCTCCTCCTTCTACCTTTCTCTGCCTGGTAGCAGCCAAACCCTTGTTTTAATAACATATTTGAAGTTATTTCCTGTATTTGCTGGTATCTTTATGTATTAACAAATTGATCAATAAAGCTTTTTAAACATAAAAAGAAACGCAAGGATCCACCATATTTACAAAAATACGGTGCAGCCCTACATTTCTCCCTGCGCTGGCGCTAAATTTAGCTGCCTAGTGCAAGCGCAAGCACCCTTGCACCATATTGCAGGCGTGCCTGCATTATGGGAAATGATTGTTTATGTGCAGCAAGGTATCCCTTCCTGCACATGAAAAATCATAAACGTTGATTTGTGACTTCTATGTGTGCTGCTTATGCAGCACACATAGAAGTTACAACTCAGCATTTTTTAAATGATTTCTTATATGCAGAAAGGGACACCTTTTTGCACATAAAAAAAATACATGGTGTTTTGCTGTTTCTATGTGTGCTGCATGCAGGACACATAGAAACATCAAAAACAAGGAGAAAAAAGCATTTCTCCTCGTTTCACCTGTTTAAGACCAGATTTTCCCTGGTCTTAATTTTGGCGCTGCCATATATTTACGCCACCCTTGTAAATATGGGGCGGCATCAAAATCAATGGGTGTTGCAGCAGAAAGCCCACCGCAACAGCCATTGCCCATGCCTTTCATGTTAAATATGGCATGAAAGGGGGCCTTACTCACAAGGCAGTGTTCAGCCTCGTTAAGTAGCTTAATGCCACCTTGTGAATAAGGTGAAGCCCATATCACAAGTAGAGGGGAGACCCAGTTATTTGTGAAAGAGTCTGTCTTGCCTGTATCCGAGACAAGTGAACGTAATGCACCTAGGTAAATCAGTGCTTGCTTCCCAATTTCTCAGACAGCAAACTTTCTCTGGGATGGTGTGAAAACAATAAATATATATATAGCTGTGGGAAAAACTGGACTTCTGGGGCGTTCCTCAAAATCTGTTGAGGGCAATATTCGCCCTTCATGAGGGGCCCTGGGTTTGTATCACAACTAGTCATTCATCTGTAACAACCAAGGTTCCAACTAATAACGGTCTCAAACAAGGATGCGTTCTCGCCCCTCTACGTTTTAATCTTTATACAGCCGACCTTGGCAAAGCCCTGGAGGGGGCAAATCTATTAACACCAAGGCGGGGGAAAGAGCGACTCCAAATTCTCCAATACGCGGATGACATAGTCATAATGGATCACACCAGGACAGGCCTACAGAAAGCCTTAGAAGCTCCGCATAGATTTAACCAAAAGAACAATCTCTTGGTGAACCAAGAGAAGACCAGGATAATTATCTTTGGGAAGTACCACCGAAAGAAGACAGCACAATGGCGTCTAGGCATAGTTATAACAATTTGGGTCTCAGGTTATCGGCCAAACCCACAGCCCATCTGAAACATCTAAGGAGCAAGGGGGCCAGCGTCATAAACAGCTTGAGAAATCTCAATAGACGCCTACAGAGTCCGACTGCTGAACCTATCTTGAAAGTTTTAAAAGCAAAATTAGTCCCCTCCCTTAACTATGGCCACCTAGCCTTCCCCGGAGCCTTCACTAAGTTACTCATAAACCATCACATTTCTGCCTATAAGAAGGTTCTAGAACTTCCACCACAAGCCAGGAAAGCAAGAGTAAGGTTGGAGCTGGGTCTCACCCGTCCAGACATCAGCTGCTTAGGGGATATTCTAAAATACTACATTAGCACCCTGAGAGCCCCAGTAACCTCCCTGCTGAAAATGCTCATTAAAACAATCTTTGAAGAAGGACGATCTCCATGGCAGGTTCAGTTGGCAGCAGCCGAAGAGTTGCTAGAAATAGATGCTCAAAATTTGCACAATCTAAATATTCCAGTATCCGCATGGAAAAGAACAGTGAATACACAGGTTAAGAAAATATCCTATGAAAGAGATCTGGAAAGTTTACACCATCATCCCAATCTCCCAGCATTGGACACTTGCTACACAGTGGGCAAACCACAGCCTTACTTTGAGCAAGCACTGACAGTCCCGGCCCGGAAAAAAATCACCTATATGAGACTTCTCGCACTGCCTATTGTAGATTTTAACCAAGCCTGGGCCCAGAAGGATAATTCAGCTGCATGTCGTCTTTGTAGTTATCATTGTGAATCCTGGCTCCATCTGCTGTGCTGCTGCCCAAAGCTGGCTAGCGAGCGGCACCGGCTGGTTCTTCCCAACTGCAGGTCCTACGGCCTTGTACGATGTAGAGAAGCCTCAGACCTGTGTTTCTCTGCTAAAACAGCTCAAACAGTTGCGCTGCTAGGGAAATTTACAGAATCAATCTGGGCAGCCCTGTCAACAAAAATGGATTCACCAAAAAGTAACCAGCCGGCAATCAAGTAAGAGAGACTTTGACAATACTTCCCACAAAGTTTTATGCACTTGCACTTTATTGCCAGTTTGGATAATCTGTTTTTAATGTTTTAAACTCTCCCATAGTTTGTAGCAAGTTGTGCTGGATTTAAACTCTTTTTTCTCTTTTAGATTATTGTAATAATAGTATATTGTAACGATTTTAAGTAATTGAACAATAAACCTGAACTAACTAATATATATACATATATATATATATATATATATATATATATATATATATATATATACAAGATTCACCACCAACAGCTGCCTCTCACAGACAAAAGGACAAAGAGTGTACCCAAAGTTCTTTGTGCCAATCAAGTGAAGTTTATTTCGTGCCCAGCAAGTCCGCCATTATGCGTTTCGTCTCCCACTAGGGTCTTGATCACATGATGCGTTGCTTAACATTAGAACAACATTTAAAGTGATACAAGCAGGAAATGACATCATAAAGTCAAAGTGCAAATACATGGTAACTGAAAAGTTACTAATAGCAGCATGAGTTATTCAATCTTGGTGCAAAACTTTACGCATTTAAAATAAGCCAATAAATATATAAATATATAAATATGCTCACAAATGCTAAAATATAAACATCAGGTATATAAAAACAATTTTTTTTAAAACAATATATATCTATGTGATTGAAACAAAGAATGACACATGGCATTTAAAATCTTACACAGTGATCCAATGGATCTATATATAGCTAGAAATGCCTACTCATATTAAGTATGTGTGCCAATCTGGTACATATTTCATTGAATGCAATGTTATATAATACACACATATATTGTTTGTACTGTAACTCTTTATGCCGCTTGATGTAATATGCAATAAAGCCCAAGTGGGCCATCATAAGCTAACATCAGTCATTGAATACCCTGCATAAGAATCACTCAGTCGATCTTAATTTAGTGCAAATTAGTGCTAGAAAATTGAGTGAAAACTAAAAAGAGATTGTATAAACAATCATTATCTAAATTTCATATGTGAGAAGACATGGCTATACAACGCATTTCATCAAATTACAGAAGAAATTGATATTAAATATATACATCGCAGCTGGTTCTTATACACAACACTAGGCAAATTGCACTTTCTATTTTTCAATCAGAAATTCATATTGATCAGAGACAGGTGTAAAAATCTTCGCTGGCATTTAACCCTGATGGAATCTTTGTATCAAGATCTAATATGTAACGTGTTTCTAGGAGGCGCAACTTCGCCTCCCGGTTTCCACCTCGTTCAAGGGGTAACATTTTATCAATTACAAAATATTGAAGATGTATAGTGTTATTTCCTCTGCTGCTTTTTTGAGTTCCTTCTCCAATGAGTTAGCTTTGTCTGAAAAGAAGACCGAGAAGTCTTTGCTATTTAAGTTAGATTTGGAGATGACTGGAGCCATTTTGGCCACCTTGTTTGATTGTTCTTTGAGAAGATCGAAGAGTTTCCTAGGTCTATTTATTGTGCTATCCAATTCTTTCCTAAAGAATTCATTTTTAGATTTAATGATGCTTTTGTTATACGCTTTCCTGGATTGTCTCAGTAAGGATAGATGTGGTGAAGAAGGGTGTTGTCTCCATTTCCGTTCTGCTAGTCTCAGCGACCTTCTTTCTTCATTAAGGGCACCATTGAACCAAGGATTTTTGTCTTTCTCCGAGAGCCTTTTCAGTTTTAGTGGGGCTATGTCCTCCATAATGCTGGACATCGTTTTGGTATAGTGCAGCGTGAGGTCGTTGACGTCAACCATGCTCTTGGGTGGCTGCAGATCAGTTTCGCAACGTGCGGCTAAGTATTCCATATTAATTCCTCTAGTGTCCCTGGTCCACTTTTTGGGTTTAGTAGCTTGTGTGGACGATTTATATTTACTGATGGGAATTTCAAAGGTAATTATGTGGTGGTCAGACCAATCACACGGGTTGATTACAATGTTTTCAATGGCTTTTTCTTTAGCTACTATCCAATCCAATATGGACCCTTTGTTGTGGGTAGGGAGATGGTATCCTTGGATTAACGATTGGTCATCTAGGAAATTTTTCAACAGGGTGATTTGATTGTCCTCATGATCATCCCAATGAATGTTGAAGTATCCTAAGAAAATATCGTGTGTTTGCTTATTGGCGTTAGTAGTAATGATATCAATCAACTGTTCGATGAATTTGGTCTAAGTACATGGTGGGCGGTATAGTGCGTGGAGTTTGCAGTATTGATTATCTGCTGATCTTAAAGACATGCCTAGATATTCACAGGACTCTAGAGGATCAGCCTGTATTTTTGTGATGGTAATGTCAGATCTATGTACGCAAGCAAGGCCTCCACCTTTTCTGATATTTCTGTCCTGTCTCATAATCTGGTAGTTCGGGGGGACTAGAAGGTCTAGGCAGGGCAAAGAAGAGTCAGAGAGCCATGTTTCTGTTAGAATGATTATGTCAATTTCATGGCTGAGTATGAGGTAGGCTATGTCCGCCGCATGTTTATTCGCTGGGCGACAGTTGAGTAGAGCGCAGCGAATATGTTTCTGGTCAGTGCTCTCGGATGGCAGAGGTTCTAAAGACGTTAATGAAACTTTCTTAAGATTGTTAGTATTGATCCTTCTTGTGTTTGTTTGTGAGACTCTACAGGCGTCCGTTGAGATCGTTTGAATATTACAGTTTTCTTCTATCTTAGTTTGAGAGGTAGGTGATGGTTCACATGTGGCCATAATGGATAAGATCTTGTTGTCAGACAGATAATTAAGTTGCTCTCTGAGACGGTAAATTCTTTTTGCATGAGCCATAGAGGTGGAGCAGTACTTAACGTGCTTTTCATGGTAGTAAGATTGAAGAGCCTCCATTTTTGCCAGCCATATTTCAGATAAGCAAAGCAAGTTTTTCATGTCTTTAACGGCGGTGAGCATGGCTTTGTATGTTTTGCATGATTGTGAACTGAGGTCTATGATATCTCTATTGATTTGTGGGGTACTGGACCTAATCGAGACTGGACTATCGGGTGTTCTAGAGGGTTGTTGAGTGTGATACTCTTTGGTTAACCCATTAAGGTCTGAGCATGTTACATGATGCTTAGGGGTAGTTCCTTGTCTCCCTTTGAAGTTTCCCAAAGCTCCATTCTGGTTTACTTGATCATGATCCATTGGTGTATTTCCCCCTTTGCTACCTGAACTTGCTAGTGGGACAATCACTGTGTTAAGGATAGGATGGGTGATAGGGCCGGGAGTCGGTGGAACAATTGTTAGTTGCGTGTTTATGTCCTGGTCTGTTTCTCTATTAGAGTCATGACGAGGGCGTTGTATTGTAATGGGTGAGATGACTTTAAACGCCAAATCAAGGTCCATTTGTTGTGATTCAGCGACCTTATTACTCAGGTTACCATCCTGATGTAATAATTGATGTTCCGAATAGGTATTTTTGCTGCTTAGTGCGATGGTGCTGCTAATAGCATTAGACTGTAAGTTCAAGATTTCCCAATGTAGAGTATGAGTTACATCATTAGTGTTGCTGCAGTCAATCTCACTAATTTGGGTAGATCGATTAGATTCTGTTTCTCTGTCAGTTTCAACTATAGTCAGTATATTCCCCGGTGGCACTGTGTTAGCTTGGGGATTACTGTTAGGCTGGGTTCTTTTTATAGAGGGGCTGCTGAGGACGAAGTTTTTTAGTGTTGAAAACATTTCGTCAAAGCGTTCCAGATCTTTATTGGCCGCTTGAATGAGAAACATTCCATTTTTATAACACGTGATATTTAATGTGGCCTTACATTTTCTAGAAGGGGTAGTGATAAACTTTGTTCCATAGGGAATGTTTTTAGTTATCTGGATTTTCAGTAGGTTATTTATTGCGCTTCTCCATTTGGCAGTTTTCAGCGAAAAGAAGATAAAATCGTTAATAAATGCGCCATTTTTTAAGTTAAAAGAGAGGTCAAGTATAAGTGTTTCTGGGTTAGATCTGAGCAGGTTGTGATTAAAGGCTTTGGAAGCATTTTTAGAGATAGAGGGTGGGTAAGTTATAGTGAATGAGTTTGTTCCTTCCTGTTTTAGGTGTTGTCCTGACATAGTTATGGGCCTGAGAGGGTTCTTCGCTAGATATGCTGAACGTAGTTGACAATAGTGGCCCTTTCTCACAAATTAATGGAGGAAGGCCGTGCATGAGAAAGACGTATTATATCAAATCCTTTGTGTAGGTTAAGTCACCTAACAGAAATTTCCAATTAAGCAGCTGCGGACTGTAACCAAAATTATGACACATTTTTAAATTCCTAATGATAAAAGGACCGAGTTATTTGCATTATTTGCCCCTTCCAAGATGGCTACCAGTATTATAGCCTGAGGGGCAGTCCTATTTCTCTGTTTGTGAGACCAAGACTCAGAGTATTTAAGTCCTTTGTTTATTTCTATATCTCTAGAGTTCTTTGTTAATTTCAATATCCTCTTCTCTCTGGTGTAGTCCTCTGTTCACTTCTCATAATTACACCTCCTTCTCATAATTACCCCTCCATTACGATCAGGGCCAAAGTTTAGCCCCAACAAGGCAGCTGATTAGCCTCACAAAATGGTCGTTGTATATCCTTAAAAAGTTATTTATAGGAAGTGGCCATGAGAACAATGTCCTTAGCAGTAGTTCATGTGAACCACAACTAACACATTATAACCAGAGCAGACCTTGCAGAGCCCCTAGTGATATAACACAGCGCCTCACCGTACCGTCTCCTCATTTGTCGTATTTTTCCCATCAGCTGTGGACAGTTAAAGCGGTTGTATCTTCACTGGTCCCCCTGGGGCGTCGATGTGCTCCTATTTCTGCCACAGGACTACTCCGCTGCTCGCCTCCTCTGCCGATGCCGTGGGCTCGCAGGGCTGTTCCGCCCCGCCTCTCCTCAGACAACGATGAGTTACCGGGTAATGCGTGATGCAGCTATCCTCATCCGATGCAGGAGACGCTGCGACTACGATGTCAGGCAGGGGGCTCCTGGGACTGCCCGCCGCCTCTCTGCAACACGCCGCTGTTCGCGCGTTGATGCCGAGGCTCCGTTTACAGGCAGGGGGTTTCTGGGTCTGCCGTCCGCTTCTCTTAATCATGCAGCTGACCAGAGCCTCCCCTCCGCCTCTCTACCCCTCATGCGGTATGCCGAGGCTCCGTTGTCGTGCAGGGGGCTCCTGGGTCTTCCTCCGCCACTCGTCACCGCGCCGCTGTTCGTCAAAGCCATGCACCTCGTTCTACTCTTCGGCTTCGGTCCTCTCTGCAGCCGGGTAATAGCGACGCTCGGTGTCGAGGGTAAGTCTCTTCTCTTTAATAAGAGTTTTCCAGTTATAAAATTAACTAAGACAAGACTGAAATTCTCCCTCTTACAAAATTCTGTCTTCCCCATTTCTTTTCCTCTACTGGGTTTGCTTTGAATAGTTCGAAACTTAATTATCTAGGTATATTGTTCTCTAATTCCATTGCCTCTTCAATCAAATTAAATATGTCCACAGTCCTATCTCAAATTGAAAAGTCATTTTCCACTTGGAATCCTCTCTTTCTTTCTTGATGGAGGCGGTTGGATTCGATCAAGGTGATGATAGCCCCAATTTTAATATATAGCTTCTCCATGCTCCCCGTTCACATTCCTGCTATTTACTTTAAAAGTATTGACACGTGTCTTTCAAGATTTCTCTGGAAAAATAAAAAATCTAGAATTGCTTTAGCATCTCTTCGAAAGCCAAAATCTAATGGTGGAGTCAATTTCCCAGATTTTCGTCTTTATCATAAATCCTTCTCACTACGCCAGGCCTCAAGATGGCTTACATTAGAATGTTCTCCCTTTACTCTCCTTTTGCTCTCCATCGAACAAATATCATTGTTACCCTTCTCCTTCAATGAAGTTATCCGTTTCTCCGCCAAAACTTCTTATACTTCCCTCCCCTTATTTAGACATACTTGTTCCCTCTTGAAGCCCTTGGTCCACCCCACTACTATTACGTGTGAATCTTTCTTAGATGCCCCTATCTGGCATAATTCACTTATTCTCCTCAAAAATAGACCCATTTTTTGGAACGCTTGGAGATTAAAAGGTATCCTGTGGGTTAATCAGCTCTTTGATGGAGTTTTACCTTGCTCCGTTATCCAATTTCAACTCTTATTTCATTGCTCTCACTCCTTTTTGCAGAAATTCACCACCCGTAAATCAATTATTCTTGACATTTATTACTCCCTTCCTTCTTCATCTTCATCTGTTCCCCAAAATCCTCTGCTCAAAATACTTCTCACCCTTTCTAAAGCTTCTCTTATATATAAATTCTTCTCATCCCCCAATCCAGATTGTGTTAAATCTAAACTAGAACTTTCTTGGGAGTCGGATTTGGGATGTGATTGGTCTGACGCTCTTTTGGATAAACTTTGGTCCAGATCCTTTAAAATTTCTCGTTCTGCTTCTCTTACCCATCCTTTGTTCTTCCTATATCACAGACTTTATCTTTCTCTGATTTCTTTATCAAGTTTCTCTGTTTCTCCTGATTCTAACTGCTGGAGTTGTTATTCTCCTAATGCTGATCTTCTTCATCTCTTCTTTTTCTGTCCTACAGTTTCTGAATTCTGGGGAAAGGTTTGGTCATATATCTCTCATCTATATACAATTTCCACTCCTTACGCTATACCTCTCCTCTTTGTGGGTAGCTTTTTTGATTCTTTAGACCTTCCCCCACATTGCCATGGTATATTTGACCTCATGCTTGCTTTTGCATTTCAACACATCTCCTTTAACTGGAAAACTCCCACAAATATCTCCATACAATGTTGGTGGAATACTCTCGGACCTTTTCATAGACTTGATGTTGCCTTTGCCTCCTCTTGCAACCAAACTCTTAACAGAGATCTCTTCTGGTTAACTCCTACCACCTACTTGGACCAGATGGCCTTGAAGAAAACGTCACATATCACTTCGGCCAATTTCAAACCTCCTTGAAGGATATCAACTCTGTCCTTCCCTTCTCTTTTTACACGTTTCTTATATTATGTGAACTTCAATACTAAACAATATATATTGCTTTATTTACAGTATTTATGCGTTACTCTTTTTTATCTCCATATTTCTTTATATTACAGTGTTAATATCCCCTCGCCTCCCCTTTATTCCTTCTTCTGTTTCCCTTCCTTCTTCCTCCCCCTCCTCCTTCTATAAAACTCCACAAAATGCTTTTACCTTTCTCTGCCTGGTAGCAGCCAAACCCTTGTTTTAATAACATATTTGAAGTTATTTCCTGTATTTGCTGGTATCTTTATGTATTAACAAATTGATCAATAAAGCTTTTTAAACATAAAAAGAAACGCAAGGATCCACCATATTTACAACAATACGGTGCAGCCCTACATTTCTCCCTGCGCTGGCGCTAAATTTAGCTGCCTAGTGCAAGCGCAAGCACCCTTGCACCATATTGCAGGCGTGCCTGCATTATGGGAAAAGATTGTTTATGTGCAGCAAGGTATCCCTTCCTGCACATGAAAAATCAAAAACGTTGATTTGTGACTTCTATGTGTGCTGCTTATGCAGCACACATAGAAGTTACAACTCGGCATTTTTTAAATGATTTCTTATATGCAGAAAGGGACACCTTTTTGCACATAAAAAAAATACATGGTGTTTTGCTGTTTCTATGTGTGCTGCATGCAGGACACATAGAAACATCAAAAACAAGGAGAAAAAAGCATTTCTCCTCGTTTCACCTGTTTAAGACCAGATTTTCCCTGGTCTTAATTTTGGCGCTGCCATATATTTACGCCACCCTTGTAAATATGGGGCGGCATCAAAATCAATGGGTGTTGCAGCAGAAAGCCCACCGCAACAGCCATTGCCCATGTCTTTCATGTTAAGTATGGCATGAAAGGGGGCCTTACTCACAAGGCAGTGTTCAGCCTCGTTAAGTAGCTTAATGCCACCTTGTGAATAAGGTGAAACCCATATCACAAGTAGAGGGGAGACCCAGTTATTTGTGAAAGAGTCTGTCTTGCCTGTATCCGAGACAAGTGAACGTAATGCACCTAGGTAAATCAGTGCTTGCTTCCCAATTTCTCAGACAGCAAACTTTCTCTGGGATGGTGTGAAAACAAGAAATATATATATAGCTGTGGGAAAAACTGGACTTCTGGGGCGTTCCTCAAAATCTGTTGAGGGCAATATTCGCCCTTCATGAGGGGCCCTGGGTTTGTATCACAACTAGTCATTCATCTGTAACAACCAAGGTTCCAACTAATAACGGTCTCAAACAAGGATGCGTTCTCGCCCCTCTACGTTTTAATCTTTATACAGCTGACCTTGGCAAAGCCCTGGAGGGGGCAAATCTATTAACACCAAGGCGGGGGAAAGAGCGACTCCAAATTCTCCAATACGCGGATGACATAGTCATAATGGATCACACCAGGACAGGCCTACAGAAAGCCTTAGAAGCTCTGCATAGATTTAACCAAAAGAACAATCTCTTGGTGAACCAAGAAAAGACCAGGATAATTATCTTTGGGAAGTACCACCGAAAGAAGACAGCACAATGGCGTCTAGGCATAGTTATAACAATTTGGGTCTCAGGTTATCGGCCAAACCCACAGCCCATCTGAAACATCTAAGGAGCAAGGGGGCCAGCATCATAAACAGCTTGAGAAATCTCAATAGACGCCTACAGAGTCCGACTGCTGAACCTATCGTGAAAGTTTTAAAAGCAAAATTAGTCCCCTCCCTTAACTATGGCCACCTAGCCTTCCCCGGAGCCTTCACTAAGTTACTCATAAACCACCAAATTTCTGCCTATAAGAAGGTTCTAGAACTTCCACCACAAGCCAGGAAAGCAAGAGTAAGGTTGGAGCTGGGTCTCACCCGTCCAGACATCAGCTGCTTAGGGGATATTCTAAAATACTACATTAGCACCCTGAGTGCCCCAGTAACCTCCCTGCTGAAAATGCTCATTAAAACAATCTTTGAAGAAGGACGATCTCCATGGCAGGTTCAGTTGGCAGCAGCCGAAGAGTTGCTAGAAATAGATGCTCAAAATTTTCACAATGTAAATATTCCAGTATCCGCATGGAAAAGAACAGTGAATACACAGGTTAAGAAAATATCCTATGAAAGAGATCTGGAAAGTTTACACCATCATCCCAATCTCCCAGCATTGGACACTTGCTACACAGTGGGCAAACCACAGCCTTACTTTGAGCAAGCACTGACAGTCCCGGCCCGGAAAAAAATCACCTATATGAGACTTCTCGCACTGCCTATTGTAGATTTTAACCAAGCCTGGGCCCAGAAGGATAATTCAGCTGCATGTCGTCTTTGTAGTTATCATTGTGAATCCTGGCTCCATCTGCTGTGCTGCTGCCCAAAGCTGGCTAGCGAGCGGCACCGGCTGGTTCTTCCCAACTGCAGGTCCTACGGCCTTGTACGATGTAGAGAAGCCTCAGACCTGTGTTTCTCTGCTAAAACAGCTCAAACTGTTGCGCTGCTAGGGAAATTTACAGAATCAATCCGGGCAGCCCTGTCAACAAAAATGGATTCACTAAAAAGTAACCAGCCGGCAATCAAGTAAGAGAGACTTTGACAATACTTCCCACAAAGTTTTATGCACTTGCACTTTATTGCCAGTTTGGATAATCTGTTTTTAATGTTTTAAACTCTCCCATAGTTTGTAGCAAGTTGTGCTGGATTTAAACTCTTTTTTCTCTTTTAGATTATTGTAATAATAGTATATTGTAACAATTTTAAGTAATTGAACAATAAAGCTGAACTAACTAATATATATACATATATATATATATATACAAGATTCACCACCAACAGCTGCCTCTCACAGACAAAAGGACAAAGAGTGTACCCAAAGTTCTTTGTGCCAATCAAGTGAAGTTTATTTCGTGCCCAGCAAGTCCGCCATTATGCGTTTCGAATCCCACTAGGGTCTTGATCACATGATGCGTTGCTTAACATTAGAACAACATTTAAAGTGATACAAGCAGGAAATGACATCATAAAGTCAAAGTGCAAATACATGGTAACTGAAAAGTTACTAATAGCAGCATGAGTTATTCAATCTCGGTGCAAAACTTTACGCATTTAAAATAAGCCACCAAATATATAAATATGCTCACAAATGTTAAATATAAACATCAGGTATATAAAAACAAATTTTTTTAAAACAATATATATCTATGTGATTGAAACAAAGAATGACACATGGCATTTAAAATCTTACACAGTGATCCAATGGATCTATATATAGCTAGAAATGCCTACTCATATTCAGTATGTGTGCCAATCTGGTACATATTTCATTGAATGCAATGTTATATAATACACACATATATTGTTGTACTGTAACTCTTTATGCCGCTTGATGTAATATGCAATAAAGCCCAAGTGGGCCATCATAAGCTAACATCAGTCATTGAATACCCTGCATAAGAATCACTCAGTCGATCTTAATTTAGTGCAAATTAGTTCTAAAAAATTGAGTGAAAACTAAAAAGAGATTGTATAAACAATCATTATCTAAATTTCATATGTGAGAAGACATGGCTATACAACGCATTTCATCAAATTACAGAAGAAATTGATATTAAATATATACGTCGCAGCTGGTTCTTATACACAACACTAGGCAAATTGCACTTTCTATTTTTCAATCAGAAATTCATATTGATCAGAGACAGGTGTAAAAATCTTCGCTGGCATTTAACCCTGATGGAATCTTCGTATCAAGATCTAATATGTAACGTGTTTCTAGGAGGCGCAACTTCGCCTCCCGGTTTCCACCTCGTTCAAGTGGTAACATTTTATCAATTACAAAATATTGAAGATGTATAGTGTTACTCTCATGTTTTTCTTCAAAATGCATTGCCACTGGATAAGCTTGATCCTTACCACTGGTTGCCCTGATGTGCTGGAGTATCCTTTTGTGGGCTAGCAGCTTGATACTGCCGATATAACTCAATCCACAAGGATACTCCAGCACATACACTGCAAATTCAGTCTTTCAGGTCAGTTTCCTATTGATCGCAATGGGGTCCGGTCTAAAAGCGCTACTGTAATGCATTTTGTTACACCCAAAATTACATGCCTTGCAGCTAGGACACTTTCTAAACCCCTTGCATAGTGCCACCAAGTAGTTGGGGCAAGCACTTCTGGGCCATTGCTCACTAGGGCATTACTCATTGACATAGATTTCCTAAAAGTCAATGCTGGCTTAGCTGGAACAGACGTACCAATAACCGGATCTCCTTGTACTAGATTCCAATTATGGTAGAAGATTTTTCTGAGTTCCTGGTGTTGACTGTTATACGTCAATATGACCCTAGGTTGGATTGCTGTGGTGATGGTGTTATCTGTTGTCTGCTTGAGTCTGGGTGTGAGTGCCTCCCTTCTTGACAGGCTCCTGGTTTTTCTAATTGCACTGTCAATTACACTGGGAGAATATGGGGCAGCGTCAAAATCAATGGGTGTTGCAGCAGAAAGCCCACCGCAACAGCCATTGCCCACGGCTTTCATGTTTAGTATGACATGAAAGGGGGCATGTGAACTCGCATACAAGCCTTGTATGCAAGTTCACATGCCTCTTGTATGTAAAAATGGTCAAAAACCGATCAGAGCAGCAGATGAGGAGAAAGAAGCTCCTGGACACAGGAACTGCACTGGGATTGCGCTCGTGAAAGTGAAGGATGCAGAGGCCTGTATCCAGCATCACAGCACATTTTTGACGGTAGATATGGGGAGAAAGCACACCTGCCCAGCCTCGAAAAAGCTCACGATTGTTTTTGGGCTGATGAATGCGTTACTGAACTTGAGCTTCAACTCGGGCACCTGCTTTATTTAAATCTGTAAGTGCTTCCTGTTGAGGTGTCATTTTTGTGACAGGAGCATCGTGCCAGAATGATCCTTGCCCTTATTTATCCAAGAAGACGCCATCGTTTTGTGCGATACCTCTACTCAAATGGAGTATTTTCTACTGGCTAATCAGTAAGTGCTACCTCATTGGGTAAATGTATAGTGCTTTTCCTACACTACAGCTGCGTAAAGTGCCAGCAGAGTTGTCTCCAGTGACCTATGTGTTACTATGCCATAACGCCGAAGGGCGCAGGGGTCCCTTGAGTGAGCTGGGCATTAAAAAAAAATCCGCCCATTCGCGAATTTGCGGATTCACGGATCGCGAAATTGCCGAAAATCCGCAAATTTAACGAGCGTAACAGATTTTTGGCCCATGCTTAGTTTCAACCAAGAGGTCTTTGTCAAAGCTAGGATCATACATTGTGGCATTGTATTAATAGCATACAGTGAGACACAGTGGAGGGAAAAATAAACATGGGTTAAAGACTTTGGGCATTAACAGAAGTCAAAAAACTTTCAAAAGAAAGTAAGAATGATTTTGTCCCAAATTAGATAAGAGGATGCCTCACCCTTACAGAAAAATATATAAACATAATGTATAGACACAATGAAAAATTGTGAAAAAATATATAGTAAGAAGGGAATTGTAAGTGCACATGAAAAAAATTCACTACATTGTCCCGCCCGGAGCAAAAGTCACCCCAAAGAAATTATGATATTAACATTTCCTAATGGTTTATGGTCCAGCGACCATATGTATCGGGTGGTATCATGTGAGAGAGAGAGAATATAGTTTTATATATATATATATATATATATATATATATATATATATGAAAGCTCCACTCGCACCAGCCTGTTGCACTCCAAGGCGGGTGCCTGCCAGTCGGGGGTGCACCCGACAACAATATCCGCTCCAACAGTCCCTCCCCGCAATGCTCGGGAAACAGGAAGCAGCACTCCAAAGATAGGGTTTCACAAAGTTTTAATCTCACAAGAGAGATTAAAACTTTGTGAAACCCTATCTTTGGAGTGCTGCTTCCTGTTTCCCGAGCATTGAGGGGAGGGACTGTTGGAGCAGATATATATATATATATATATATATATATATATATGGGGTCCTCACCCACAGGTACCACCTGTGGCATGTTTTATCAATGGACCCTCCCCCAGACACTGAACGTGAAAGGGTGGGCTCAACATGTTTGTAAGTGTAGCTATATGAATGGTCGCAGTGAGTGAAGGCACAGTGTGTTAAAATTGTCTTGAAATCCTTTGTAACAAATTTATGATTCTGGGATCTAGGACTAGGTTAAAATAGATCAGTGTGATGCTTTTAGGAACTAAGGTTCCCAGACATCCAATTCGTCGACAAGTTTCAGCCTTTATTTAGCCCATGAGGGTTCTGTAGGCTTTCGTCTGGACCTTGTTTATATCCTGCTTTTTGCAATTGCTAAATTTAAATCTGTGCAACTAAATAGTAAAAAAAAATGCACGTAACTATACAGACCATATTTATAGGACCATTGTGTAGGCTATCCACTGTGCACAGTAGAGATTGAGTGCCACAATGGGTTGGGTGCAGGGCCAGCTAACTGTTGTACACTGGTGAAGGGAGTAAGCAGTAAAAGTTAGGTGCATGCGTGGGGATTGGGCACAGGACCTTGTTGAAGTCTGTGTGCAGTGGGGAAGCTAGTTAGCCTTGGCGAGGTGGGTGCAGGGCTTGGTTGGACAACTGACCCTGTGACCAAACCTGGGTTGCACAAAGAGGACGCCATTTGAGATATCCTCAGTTATTTCCTCTTTTTTGGATAATTTCTTCATTGAGATTTTTATAGTTATCGCGTCAGTACCTCGTACAGTAGTAATACAGAAGCAAAAAAAAGAACACAAGAAATGAATTAACAGAACCAGAAGAACAATATGAACCAGCATTTACAGTAAGAATGATCAAATACACCAGCACATTTCCACATTGGTACAGTAGAGGTGTGCATTATGAGCTGATCAATAATATAAGCTGTTGATATTGAATCATTCACAATTTATTTATTTATTTATTTATTTATTAACAGTTTTCTATAGCGCGAACATGACCCTTGGGTATCAGAGCGCTTAACATCACATGGCATGGGTTAAAACAACAATATATATAAAAAAGCAATAAGAATGTAAAATTAGTTAGTACTACTTCCATACCTAGTCTATATGTAGATAGTATAAAGAAAACGATAAAGGGCCGGTACATGATTAAACACGAACAAAAAATGTTCTGAGGTAGTAACTGATTGTTTTTAGAGACTTTTCTTTAGGACTCTATCTTCTCCAGTCCCATGGTTTGTCTCCTGCCGAATGCCGGTGTCATCTTATCGTAGGTGATTTTCTATATATTTCCTACGTTGTTATCTAATAATCACCTCAATGATAAGTCTTAGATGGCGAATTGTCTTACCTATGGGAGGAACTTACTCATAGAAAGATCTTAGTTTCCCTCTTAAATGTTGCAGTGTTTGTAATGTTTCTGATGTTCGCAGGAAGAGAAATCCAGATTCTGGGGGCCACACCTGAGAACGCCCTCTCATAGGTGTTTTTCTTCCCGAAGATAGGTGGTCTCAGCAGCAGATAATTGGCACTCCGGACAGGTCTGTTTCCTCCTGAAATTTCTAATTTCTGGGCGAGATATCTAGGTGTGTTGTAATGAATCGCTTTATGGGTGATACATGCCATTTTTAGCTGTATTCTAGCTTTGTAAGGTAGCCAGTTTAACGCTTTCAGGTGAGTGGAGATATGGTCACATTTCCTCGTTCCTGTAATAAGTCTTGCCGCTGCATTGAGGCATGCTTTTAGGGGTGCTGTGGACATTTTTGGTAGTCCTGCTAGCGTTGTACACCCATATTCAATCCTTGAGATAACCAGTGATTGCACAGCTAGTTTTAAGTCAGTCTCCGTTATAAAAGATTTAATTTTTCTTAAGTAGTTCAGATGAAAACAGGCGTTTTTTGCCATTATTTTAATGTGGGTTTTCCTATCAAGGTTCTCATCCAGTGTGATTCCGAGTGATTTCGCCGAGTCAACTAGAGTAGGGGTGCAATTTAACGCTGTGATCATTTTGGACCATTCCTTCACTTCTGATTGATTCTTTTGCGGCGTGATATGTAAGAATTCTATTTTATTTGGGTTTAGCTTGAGATGCTTGCTAGTTAGTCATTTTAGCGATATTTTGAGGGCCTCATTCATTGTGGTTATGTCTTCCAGGCATGCAATCTTGATGTATAGTTGTGTGTCGTCCACGTACATGTGGAAAGATATTTTGGAATTTCGCAGAATTTCTGTAAGAGGTTCGATGTATAAGTTAAACAATGATGGAGATAAAGTAGATCCTTGGGGGTACTCCAATTGTGTTTGGGCATAAAGAAGAAAGTTATTGGTTTACTAGGAATCTCTGAGTTCTATTCTGTAAAAATGATTCGAACCATTTCAGTACAGTGCCAGAAATTCCCATCCTGTCATGAAGTCTGTTCAGTAGTTTTTCGTGGTTAGCTGTATCAAATGCTGATGACAGGTCTAGGAGGATGAGTAGACAAGATTGATTGTGATCTAATGCTTGAAGTGTATCATCGACAATGTGAAGGATTACTGTTTCCGTGCTGTGTTCTGTTCTGTATCCCGATTGACAGTCATCTAACAGTGAGAAGTTGTCAATGTGCCGGCTCAACTGATTCTGTACACATTTCTTTATTAATTTGGCAAGAAGAGGGATGTTGGTCACTGGGCGATAGTTATTTGGATCTGCTGGGTCCACTGTGGGTTTTTTGATGATCGGTACTACTTGTCCTGTCTTAAGGCATTCTGGGAGGACCCCTTTGGGAAAGTGAGGCGTTTATAATTTCTGTTCATATTGGAATCATAATATGGCTGATTTCTTTTAGTCATTTTGATGGTAGTGGATCGTTATAGTGATTGTTGGGTTTAGTGACAGCTAGCGTTTTAGCAATCTCATTCTGGTCCAATAATTTGAAAGTGTCCCAGTGTGCTTTGTTTTTTGTCGTATTATTTGCATAATTCAGTGCAGATTGTGATGATGGTCTATTGTAGTCAGGGTTATCTGCAGCGATCCTAAGTTCTTTTTCCAGCTTGTTGGCTTTGTTAGTGAAAAAGGTAGAGAATTCTTCGCAACTTAGTTGCGTTTTAGTTACTTCTTGGGCAGATTTTGCCAGCTCGTTTGATTGTTGTTTTATAATCTCAAACAGTTTCCGTGGTCTGTTTTTGGCGTTATCCAATTCTCTTCTGATAAATTCCTTTTTAGAGTTGATGATCTTTTTGTTATATTCATTTCTGATTTTTCTGAGGGATTTCAGCTCAGGGGATGATGGGTATTCTGTCCATTTTCTTTCTGCCCGTCTCAGTTTACGCCTATCTTCATTCAATATTCAACCATGGGTTTTTAATCTTTTCCGTAACTCTTTTTAATTTGAGTGGTATAGTGGCATTGACTATTTTCGTTACTGAGGTAGTATAATGGTTTGTTAGATCATTCACACTCTGCATGTTGTCATGTAGGTTTAGGTCTCTCTTGCAGCTTTCAATTAGAAGATCCATATTCGAGTCCCTGGTATCTCCTTTCCATCTTTTCATTTTGCTAGATTGGGAGGTTTTTATCTTCTCCCGTGACGGTATTAGGAAGGTTATGGCATGGTGATCTGACCAGTCGCAAGGTTCTATTGAGAGGATTGAGATGTCATTATTCTTCGAGATAATCCAGTCCAATGTTGCTCCTTTCGAGTGAGTTGGTTGAAGACATGTTTGGGATAGTTTTAGTTCAGATAAAAAGTCTTTAAAGGCGTTGACCTGTTTGTCGTTGTTGTCGTTCCAGCGTAGATTAAAATCACCTAAAAATATATTATTAATGTTGGTGTTGGCGTTAGCAGTGATGATCTCCATTAGATGGTTAATGAACTTCATATTATTTCCCGGTGGGTGATATAAGGCATGTAGGTTGAAAATCTGTATGTTCGCCGATCTTATATTAAGCCCTAGGTATTCGCATGATTGGAGAGGGTCGGATTGAAATTGGCCAACTTCTAAGTTCGATCTGTGGATACAGGCAATACCAACCCCTGTCCTTTTCTGTCTATCAAGTCTCATTATGTTATAGTGCGGGGGCACCAGAAGGTCCAAGACTGGGGACGAGGATTCAGATAGCCAGGTTTCGGTAAGGATTGTTACGTCTATTTCCTGATTGATAATGATGTCGGCTATGTCAGAAGCATGTTTTGCTGCAGATCGACAGTTGAGCAGTAGACATTTTAATGATTTCTCTGTTCTAACTGTGTTCATGTTTAACGGATCGGTGGTAAGTTGGATTTGTTGTAAGTTGTTGAGATTGGGTTTCCTCTCATTCCTCGTGGATGTTCTGTTGGCGTCTATCGGTACTCTTTTGATTTCCTGTACCTTAATGCGGTCCGTTGGCTCGTAATCCCGGAGTAGTGATAGTATTTCTTCTTCCGTTAAATAATTTTGATTCCTATCCGGTCTGTTTTGTCTGTTTGAAAATGGCATCGCTCTCTTCTTGTTTTTCTCTTTGGTTGTATTTAATAGCTCTCTGATGTGTTCTACTTCAGTGTGTGTGTTTTCTGTAATATCACGTCCTTTTTCTATCCCTTTCAGGGTGTTTAGTAATTCCTGCGACAGGTTGCTGATTTGTGTTTGGATCTCAAAGATTTTTCTCATGACCTTGGGTGACGTAGTGTGATTACTAATCCGTATATTTCGATCTTCACGTTTTCTGTTCCCGAATTTCCGTTCTGAACAATGTATCTTTGTCTTCTTGATACTTTCCTTTGATCGGTTTTCTCCTCCTTAATTGCGGTGTTGGACGTTCTATCTAAGCTTGGTGATCCACGGCTGTTGTTGTTGATATTTGTATTTCGCATTCTCTCTGCTTCATTCCCGACCAACGTACTTTCTGTTCCGCATATGGCTCCTGATTGTGTAACTTGTTCCTGGAGGTCTCTAGATGGGCTGCTAATTTGTTCAGGTTCCTGTTGGTCTCTAGTTGGGGTACTAATTGTAGAGATAGTGCCAGATGAGACTGGGTTGTCTTCTGACGGACTCCAGAGTTGTAAAGGCCTAGTATCTCTTAATTGCGTAAATTGATCAGGTTCCTGGTGGTCTCTAGTTGTTGTGCTAATTATAGTGGTGTTGGGTGGGACAAGGTTGTCTTCTATACGACTCTGGTGTAGTAGTGGATTCGTGTTCTCTACATTTCTTTTTAAGGATGAGAAAATGTTGTTGAATTTTTCCAGTTCGTTGTTAGAGGCTTGGATCATCACTATTCCATCCTTGAAGATAGTTATGCAAAGGTCCGCTCTGAAATTAGGTGATGCTCTGGTGATAAATGTGTACCATGTGGAATGTTAGTTGTGGATTTTATATAAAACATCTTTGTAAAGGCATTGCGCCATTACGCCCATCTTCTGGTGAAGAATATCATATCTTTCCCGATGACTCCTTTATCCATGCAAAAGGAAGTGTCGGAGATCAATGTGTCAGACTTTTTCCTCATGAGGTTATGCTTAAATTTTTTGGCTGCATTCTTAGAAAGATAGGTTGGGTATTTTATGATATAGGCGTTCCTACTTATTAGTTCCAGGTAGTTGTCCTCCATTTTTGTGATATGCGTTTGAGTACTAAAATTAGTTGCCCTCTTCCTGGTAGTATGAATACTCTCTTTAGTATAAATAACTAAATTATAATTATACCTGGTAGTATAAATACTCTCTTTAGCATATGTAACTAAATTATAGTTTCTATATTAGTTCCTCTTCCAGGTAATTTATTTTGGTCAGGGAATAAATACTCTCTCCAATATAAGTAACTATATAATAATTACTATGCTTTTATATTATTAGTGTAGACTTTTCAAGTTGTCCGCCGTGTTAGTCATCTCTCTTTGGGCTGATGTTTTTCTCTCTTTCTATAGTTTATACTTGTCCTCTTTCACTTGCCATAGTTTGTTTATGCCCTTGAGTTAAGCTCCTTTCTCCATGTCTACTGTTTAGCAGTCCTCTTTCAATTGCTCCTGTTTCTTTCTGCCATTTTTGGAGTACATTTTCTATTGTTTTTGTGGGCAATTGGTCATAGTAGGCAGCAGGAGATACCTTCGCTTTTACAATTCGAGTGTCTTTTGCGGCCGCCATTTTAAGGTCAGGCGCGCCGCTTCGTGGGTTTCACTTCACTTTCTGAACTTTGATCACTCGGTGATCCTCTTAGTATTTAGGTATAATTCGCGCTAGGGAATGCAGGGTCTTCTCAGATCTTGTTTTGATTTATTCTTGATTAGCGCCGCTTAGCTACCGCTCCAGTCCCTCACCTCCACTCATTGCAGGCCAGCAGTGCTTGTCAACGTCCCTCGTCTCCGCGTTCCGCTGTTTGGCGCTGCTTGGCAATTTGTACTTCACGCCGCTCCGACTCCCACGCTGGACCGTCTCCACGTCGCTCCAGCTCCCACGCTGGACCGTCTTCACGCCGCTCCGGATCCCACGCTGGACCGTCTCCACGTCGCTCCGTCTCCCAAGCTGGTCCGCTTTCACGCCGCGCTCTGGATCGCGAGCTGGTCCGCTTCTACGCCGCTCTTCAGCACATCGGACTTCCGTCTCGGCGATCCCGCTTGAATGTTCCAGGCACCGCTGGACTCTCGGCGCCACATCGGTGGCTTCTCGACGAATTTCAGTAATCAGCTTCACTTCCCTTTGATTCGACTTTGGCCTAAGTTGCTCAGCATATGGATGTTTGTTTGCTGGGGGGATTACCAGGGTTTACCAGGGATCTTAACCTCTTTGGTTATCCCCAAACCCAGGAGCTCACGATAGCAGCTCCTACCAGGTGGCCGTTTTGCCTGTCCGTACACATACACAGCAATCCAGCACCTATCCCATGCCCTTCCCCTCAATCAACAACAAGGACTACAAACCCCTGGACTGTGAGTATAACAAGCATGTTCCCCACAATCCTATAGATGGGAGCCCCCCACAAACCCTCCAACATGCATCCACGTCTTGTAAGTGATTGTTTGGTCCACCAGCCAATAATGCAGGAGACATAGAAGCCCATGCAGGAAAGAGGCTCAAGGTACTTGAAGGCTGAGTAAAAGTGTCAGGGAACAACTTATCTGGTTCAAGAAGATCTTGCACGGGAACAGAGATGCTAGAACCCAAATCCCTTGGACCAATGTCGGTGGGTCAGGTCTCTGAACCCTCCCTTCATTACTCCCAGGGAAGGGGGTGTGGATAAAATAACAAACAGAGAAGAGAATGGTCCTGCGTTGGTTCCCTCTGGTCTCTGCCTTCTGGTGGCTTGGTAGATGTGTGGAACCAAAAAACAATAATACAACATTACACTCCTACCATCTATTTATCACTGTTCTATTCTTGAATGCGTGTCTTTTCTCTGCTCACCCACCCTAGTACTGCTGGACCTTGCCTCTCTTCTTAGGTAATGATTAGGCTTCTGCTCAGCTACCAGTTGTCACTAATATAACAATAAACAGCAATGAATTAGTTTGGTTTCTTGTAACTGTGGCAGAGTTTGACCTAATTATTTTGGATAGGGAAAGTGCACTTACTTCACTGGCATCTGAGTTTCTTGTTAAAATGGATTCTGTTTTTAATTGTCTTTTCTCTTTTTACTTATTAGTAGTTTGGCTGATAATTAACTCAGTCTCTCTTTCCTTCCTTGCTGGTTTACAGAGTCCTAGAGTTGTCTCTCAGCAAATATGGTAAGTATTCTCTTTTCCTTTTTTTGTCTTTCTTAGTTTTTGCACACGTGTTTTAATTTATCAGTATACTGTTTTTGGTTAAACCTCAGGAGCTTTTGAATTGGCTAAATATATATATATATATATATATTTTAATAGAAATGACATTTAGAATGTAATTGCAGTCTTTCACTTAGCTTGCTTCTTCACAGCTACTCGCGCTGCAGGCGCCTCTCGCCCGGTCTTGTCCTCGGGGGAACTTGAAACCTCTGACAGGATACCGGCGAACTCTCCTCAGCTGTTTTTGACAGCGGCAAGACGTTTCTTTCGTGACGGCCGCTCCTCTTCTGCTTAAAGGCGGTAACAGCGTCTCTTTCCACGAAGAGAGCTCCTCAGACAGATAGCGCCTGTCAAAGGGGCTCCGTCTTGAGAGGCGGACGCTCACAATGTTCTAAAAGGCTCGCGCTTGACTAGTTGCGCCGAGCCTACTTCCGACGTCTTCCACCTTACTCTCCGGATTATTAAAACTATAACTACTATGACTAGAATTCTCATAAACTTGACACGACGAACCTCCTCAGCTAGGGTCTTCAGTGAAGTGCGCGTTTTTCATGACGCTCGCGCTCCACATAGCAATCTCAGCAGCTAGGATCTGAAAGACTAGAACGTCCATTGTCTTCCACGCTGCCCACGACGGCGGCCATCTTGCATCTCCAGGATCGTACTCTATCTGCCCAAGTGTTTGGAGAACGTCTTGATTTTCTCCATAACGCAGTTGGACTGGTAAAGACCGAACCCACAGCTTGAGTCCTGACAAAAAGACCCCAAAATGTATCGAAGAAATGCATTTGATCCTGGATCATGCAAATGAATTGTTCATATGTGGCCAGGCATTAGAGCTCCTGTGAACCCCTCCTGGCTTAATGATATCCTCAATTAAAGCATCTAACAATCCATGAGTGTTGTAATATGTATGGTCATAAGCAGTGCATGATGACTAATAAGGGAGAAAGCTATAGTTAGCTCCCTGAACTATAAATGGCAAATTTCAGTGATTTTCCATTGTCTAGATGTTAGTTCTTGAGTGAATTAGGACCTTATTTAGAGCTCAATGGATGGGTTACACCATCACAATGGTGACAGGGATCCCATCTGTCAAAATATAAAATCCATAGGATATAATGGGATTTATATTTCTGCGGATGGGATATCTGTCACCTTTGTGACAGAGTAACCTAACTATAATTCTGACCTTTGTTTTAGTGAATTTCTGTTTTTGTTTTCCATAAGACAAGGTCTAATCACCTTACTTAACTAAAACAACACTTTGACATTTGTTTTTCTCCATAAATATACCTATTGACAGACAGCCAGTCAGATAGTTGGAGCCTACTTACTAATGGTTATGTCAAACTTTCCATAGAAAAGAGGTTTTATTGTTTGGGTTCTTTAGATGATCTGCACAAAAAGTTCAGCCAATTTCGTTTTTTCAGGCTCAAGGTTTGCCTAGATCCATCAAGCAAAGACCAAAAAGAGAAGGAGGGCCCTGAGTGTGACATTTCCCTTTCTAACTGCCGTATGACTTTTCTGTGCCTTAATATGGAACAAAAATTGCTCTACAGAATTTCGCTAAACTTAGCATTTAGGTAGAGCTTTACTCAAAAATATTTCTTTGCTTGGGTTGTTTTAAATTATGTCAGCTGTTTTCATGAAATTAGCATATAAAGGTCTTCCTCTCTGGGTGAAGATATCGATACCATTAGATTGGAAATCTTCTGCTGAATTGAGAATCCCCCCAAAAATTGAATAACACCATTGGACTAAAGAACTTTTTTCTCCCATCTTCCATTGTAAATTCACAAAACCGGCTGCACATTCACAAATCAACTGCACTGTCATTGGTTGGACATCACAAAAAAATGTCTTTTGCAGCTACCATTGCCCAACACTGTGCACTGAGCTCTGTGTTGGGAAAGAAAACATAAACTGGACATAAAGGAGTTGGATAAACCTTGCTTGTCCCATAGACCTAGGTTGAGGGGGGCCTGAAAAGACCTCCCAACATTAAAATATTATTAAACAATTATTTTTATCAAGTGATTCATGACATCTATCTTTTTCTGTGGCTTTCTGCAAGGCCCTATGGCAGCTGAAGTCTCTGCGCAGCAGGTGTTGGCTCTTTGTGTTGGATCGGACATAGAGTCAGGCCAAAGATAAAACTCTGTGGTCAACCCCTGCATTGCATAGCCAAAGGTGAACCCTTTTTTGGAGTTGCCCAAAAATAGGTAGATAGGTGCCTATAGCATTTGGATGTACCAATTTCACTGACAAAAACAAAATGTAAATTGATGTTAGCGTTGGGTTTTGTTATAAAAGCTTAATGTACATTTTTATAAAAGCTTAAGAATTGGCTGGCCAACGTTAAAGTGCAATTATGGTTACAATACAAAATCTTAAAAGCCACTGAAATTCACCAGTTATGGTTAGGTAAACTATCCATAACTCGCTCCATGATCATGCACTACTTTTGTCCTTAAATATGTCATCACAAATAAACAAGGAGGTATCCGGGGCCAAAAAAGGTCCAGCACAGGAGCACCAAGATATATGCTCTGAAAGCAAAAAGATATGCTGTTCCTGCTGGTGAAAAGGGGGAAATGGGTATTCAGGTCCCAAGCAAGGGGAGTGCTCCTATAATGAGCAAGGGCCCTCACACACCCCAGAGGAAGTCATGCTTCATCATAGGGAAACTCCTTGTTCGGCCGGAACAGCAAAGCTCAATGAATCCTGCAGGGGTCTCTTTGCTGGAGATCTTTTATCTATGGTCTTGGCCGATGATGAAGTGGGTGTGTGCAGTGTGAGGTATATATACAGAGGTAAGTAAAGGGTGGGAATGCTGTGAATCAAAAATGACTATGGAAATCGGCTGAACCAACTTTAATTAGCGGGTTCCATGTCATGGTTGAAATATGCAATACTTGCAAGAGAAAGGTCTATTATTCTCATCAAGCATTCAAGTAAGGATGTTGGTCAACATTTTTCATGCCCTCTTGGCTATAACCCTTCCCAGGACCGCTGACAATATGCTGCCGAGGTAGTCCAGCACATCTCAGTAAAACTGTTGTGGGTCATGCCCGTAATGCACAAGTGGGAGTGGGACATGGTTCCTTCACTTCCATGACTGAGGGGGGAGAGATGATAAAAATAGTGCAAAAAAAATCAAACATAGAAGGAACTAGAAGAGGAATAAGAGAGAAAATAAACCTAAATAGGACAGATAGGGAGGTAAAGTGTCACATTAGAGTGGGTTGGCATGAGGAAGATGGAGTGAGAATGCTACACCCGTACCCAAAATGGTAGCACATATGATCATGCAATATTTCTTAAACACAATGTGCATCCTGGCATCCGTTTTTGGCACCGTCAATGAAAGGCACCGTCAATGAGTTTTGTGTAACTTTTCATTTTCTAAAATTTACTAAAGCAAACGTATGCAAATTTTGCAGATGGCTAGCAAACCTGCACAAAAGATGAGGGTGCTACACAAACCTTTCCTCCTTGAGAGCCAAGGGAGACTAATCAATCCCTTGATAGACGTCCCTATTCAAGTGATAGAATACAGCCAATTTGCAGCCTCTGCTATGGTGCTGAAATGTTTTATGGCATTGTAAACCTAACAGTGCCCCCTCTGACAAGATAGAGCCCTAGCCACTAAGCCTGCCCTGGGGAACCCTTCTCATTCATGCAGACCCCACCATTGAGAGGAAAAATCTTAATCTACTCACACGTGCATCCCAGAATGTGAACAAAACCAACATTGCCAATCATGTGACGTTCTTTGGTCTACTATTCCTCCTGCATCAAATCTTTGTCCCAAACCTCCGGCTCATTTTACGCACAAGAAAAAAAACTAGCAGAGACAACTTACAGCTGTTAGTGTACTATGATAGGCTACTCTCCATCCATTTACCAGTGAATGCTCAAACCCAATGCCTTGGGTAGGCCTTACCTGCAGCCAGTGGGATGACAAGGATACACATGTAGGTTGCTGAAGCTGGATACAGTCCAAGTCTTTTCAGTCTCAGGGAAACCATACACTCCATTGGCAAGCCCTCAAACCTTTCAGTACAGTGTAAGGCAAAGGTCCTAAGGCTCCCTTTACGCCTGTCCACACAAGGATAACTGAATGTTTTGCAGAAGGACAAAACAGCATACTCTTTACATTGCTTATGATGGGAAATCTTTTTTCCCGCAGCCACTGGTACCGATCCCCCCTGAGGCTTCTCAGAACTTCTTGTGGCATCGCTCCTTCCAGACACACTCCTGCCATTTCAAGGGAGACACCCTAACACATAAAACTTGCCAGTCAAAGCCAGCACACTCTGTCTGCGCCATTCAGAGTCTGCCTACTCCAGGTCTCCTGTAGCTTGTCTCTGTGACAGTACAGGCAGCACCTTCTGGATATAAGTGGAATCGCCAGTGCTTGTTTTAGCGTACTCTTCTGCCAGAGTAGGTAGCCCCTGGCCCACTAATCCCCCAATTACCATGACACTCACTACCCACCCCTTACTTCCAACACCTAATTTTTCTCCTGGCTCTCTGCACTATACCACTAGAGTCAGCCCTACGTAGACCTACGGTTGGGAACCAGAACACTCTGAAATCAAGAGGAATTTCTTAAAAACATCTTGAAGTTAAGAAAATGTATCGACTTCCAAGGCCTCCAGCGTCTCAGCAGGCCTTCACATCAAAGTGCCCACCTTCAATAGGACTTTGTTGGATAAAGCTTCTAGGTTTGCCCCACTGGAGAATTTGGAGCGCCACAAATGTGTCCTTAGATGGAAATCATTATAGGGTGAATGCGCAAAAGTATCCGACCAAGGAGAGGAATTTGGAGGGTGTGAAATATGACTCTTCCTGCTAAGAACTTTTCCCTCTTAAACCAACAGCATTAGTGGGACCTCCCCAAATTGCTATCCAACTTTGAGTGCACTTCACCAGATACAGCCCAGCCTACAAGTTTGATGCATTGGACTATTCCTACTTTCATTTAAGAGACTAAGGGGATAATTTAGAGTTTGGCTGGCAGGGTATTCCTTTGTAAATATGGTGGAGTACCTTGTCTGACAAAATGTCAGTCTGCCAACCTTGTTTATAGATATGCACACCATAAACATTCCGTCGGAGGAGTCCCCGTTCACTTCCTCAATGGATAGCTGATGCTGATGGCCTAAAGGAGTTTGGATCATTGGAGTTTAGCCATTAGTTTAGCTGTAGAGCAGATGGTGTGATGTTTTTTTTCCTGTTCATGAAGGAAAAGCCTGGTTGTGAATGACCTAAAAAAACAGCAAGACATAAGAAAACTCTCAGCATGTGGGGTTAATTTCTTTTTAGTCTTTGAGAAACAGCATCCTGCTTTGGCAGTTTGTTTCTTAAAAACAAGGCCATGATTCACAAAGGTAATCTGAGACAAAAGCCTAACTTTACAACTTTTGGTATTTACAGAGGTCATTTATGAGTAGTACCTTTACATCCACAGTCGGGGCGGAATCTCCGCACTCAGGGCAGAATCTCCGCACCCGGGCCAGAATCCCCGTAGTCAGGGCATAATCTCCACAGTCGGGGTGAAATCTAGATTCCGGGTCAGATGTAGTGTAATCATCGACACCTGCAGTTAATTGACACCACCTGCAAGACCTGCACTACCTACCAAATAAAAGTAGCATACAAACGGCCCAGGTTTGGCCACACAGCGTTTGTGCATGCCTGCTATGTGCCATGCCTCAACAAATGCTGCCCATAGGAAGAAGAAAAACTGTACTGAGGAGGAGACCACCACGATCCTAGAGTTCATTGTTAGGCATGAAAATGGGCTCCATGGTCTACCTCCCTACAGCATCTGTGGGACACAGAAGGCAGCCTTACGGCAGCATTTAGCCACTGGCTTTGCAGCGTGGGGGTAGGATGTCCGCACTGTAATTACCATTAAGTTGCAGGACGAGAAGAGTCGGGTGAAGAAGAAGTACTCCAGGATAGAGCTGGCCAGAGTTCTCACTGGTTAACAATCTGGTCCCTGCCTCCATCTCTCTCCACTAGAGGAAGATGCCCTCAACACCATGCACCACCACATGCACCATGGGCTGCCTATGAGTGATGTTCACAATGTGGTGCCAGGTAAATATGATGACAATAACAATAATTTTAAATGTTTGTCTGTGTTTCGCTACAATTGAGACAATGGATGTTGTCCCAAGTATGTGTAAAAAGCATGGTAAGTCAGAGACTCATGTGTCTCCTTTCATACATTGCACTACAAGTCCCAGAATCTTTTGTGATGGAAATGGCAAATCCTTTTCCTCAGTCCTAAACAGGCTTGCTGGCGCCTTGTTGCGAGGGTCCTATGACGGGTGCAGACAATTGTGAAACTGTCGGTGGTCACTGGCACGGAGGCCAGAATAATTGAATATCGAGTGGGCCCGAGATGACACAGCCTTAGTTCAAGGGGGATCCAGGAGATCAAGGGCAATGTGGGCATGTTGAAGTCCTGTGCTTAAGATCAGTGGGGAAGGGGCTGTGGGGGCATGTTGTCCGTTCTGGAGCAATGTTTCACAATTGTCTACACTCGTCATAGGACCCTTGCAGCACGGCTCTACGACTGAGGACATCACATCCGCCAATTCACCAGGCTTGGCCCTGCACCAGTACTGCCATTTCACCATACCCACCAGGCTTGTCCCGGCACCACTTTCCTCATTTCACCGCTCGGCTGCCGAACCATTTTCCCGTCATTGTTACGTGTGGTTCTGCTACCCCTTGGGACCGTGCATCGGTAGCGTGCTTTGATAAACTTCACAGGCATTTGCTTTATACTTAAGTCCTGATGTTGATCCCATAACCTGGCTGGGAATCGGAACGTAGTTGACACTTACATCTTAAACTCATAACTAGAAATGAATGCATTTGTTGAGTACTAGTTGGTATTGTTATTGTGACTACCACCAATTTGCATTTCACTTGTAAGTCACTTTTAAGTCACCTGCCTGTGGTAAGGAATTCGGCTGATTTCCCAATACCCTTTCATACCCTGTACACTCACTGATTGTATACTGTTTTGTTGCAATTTTTTTGTCTATTTAATATTAAATATTGTCTATTTAGACAGAAACAGACCCAATCTTGATTGTAACTTTGTGGTTATCTACGTTAAACAATTAATGTGTATCCAAAGGTAGGTGGTGCTGTTTACCCTAATTACCCTCGTCCTTCAAATATCAGTAACCTTCAAATACACGTTTTTCTGTTAACGTAATATCTTGTTGATGTCAGTGCTATGTGAAGGTACCAGCTGCCAACTGCTGCTGATGAGCAGGAGCTTGCATGTAAAGGTCAGGAGGGCAACATGTGACACACTAGCCATAAATTGCTTTACACTGATCTATACCAATGACATATACATGCTAAATCATTGCTATCAACCTGTGTACCTGAATATGGACATGTATGTCTCGCAGCAGCTGCTGGCAGGATTTCCTGAGTGCTGCAGGCAACACAATCCGAGGGTATGCAAGACATCCTGGCTGCAGCAGTGAAACCCACTTGCATCTGTCCATCAGGTAAGCGTGCTATATAGTGTTTCAAAATCTGGATTCCAAAATCATGCAGAATATCTAAATCCTTGGGGAAGGGCTTTAGCAGATTTAACCCCTTCTGCATAGCATCTGTATTTGGTGTGTAAAAACATTCATACATAATCAAGCACTGATGTGCGTATCACATGTGCCTGATTTTATTTATGCAGATCATTAAGTATGGTGTCACCCTTCTCAAGCTGCTGGATCGATTACAGCATATTCTGCAACACCAATGAGAAACCAGGCTCAGCAGTTGACATCACAGAGGATCTCAGAACAACACAGAGCTATCGCTCACGCTGGTGAGTTTGCTTTTGCATTGCATATTTGCATTCAACACCTCAGTTCTATGGTGTGAGCTGTCAATTGTAGGTGTACCCAAACCAGGTCACATGTGCATCATCCATTAATGCAAAGTTCATTTTATTCAACCCTTTTGTTGCACCGCAATAAATATTAGGTCAATTACTTATCCTGTTGCAACCTCCATCTTCCAGGTGCTGAGGACGATGAGGACATTGACCTTCCACCAGTGGCGGGCGATGGGCAACTGAAGGGGAGTACCCACTTTTCTTGCAAGTAGCCATTTCAGCTGCCAGTAATGTGCAAGAGGAGGAGAATAAAGAAGTACAGGAAGAGGTGGATGATTTGGAGGAGGATGGAGATTATCTGACCCGTCATACAGACAATGAGAAGTCAGATACCATGACCATATTATTAGGTTCAATGGGCAAACAATGTAAGGCTACCCCAATTCTGCCCAGCAAAGTGCCTCATATTCCATCCCACAGGATTGGCTGTTCTCAGCAATGCACTAACTAGCTACAGCTCTCACATACCCAACACAGCCATCACTCCCTCACAGCCCTCACAACTAGGACAGATGTGGTGTTTCCCCTACACACTCTTCCCAATAAAGTGCATCCCAGGCATTCTCTCCACCATCTGAGGGACCAACCTCCCCTGGTGCGGTGCAGGTATATCCTGGGCCCCAATCTACTACCAGAGCCTACCACCTGCCACTCTCCCCGCTGGTGGACCCGAAAGTCATATCTAAAGCCTTCTCATGCAGAGGGGTATAACAGACGGCCATGGTGGCCAGTGGGAGGATTCTTTCAACATCAGACTGATGTGAGGCAGGACTTTGGTGCTATATGGGCTACTCTGTCAGACATGCCAGAGACACTTCAGGAGATGTGCCAAATCCCTCATGTGGTTGACAGACTGCCCCAGGTGTTGGACAGGATGGATACATCTTGGCAAAACATGTCCAAGAAGATAAATGACACCATATCCATCCATAAGGAAGAGAGTGCAAGACACCATTCCTTGGCTATGAAGATGATGGAGGGTATGCTGAAACTGATCCAAAATTTCTTTCAAGGTCAATGCAGGGAGAGGAGCCATCACATCTACCTGCAGCACATCACACTCACCTACCTGTACCACAAGCTGTACAGGCTCGCTGCAAAAGTTCACAGCCACCACCACCCTTGCACCCACTGCACATGCATCATCATCATCCCCTGTCCAAGCACTACCCCCACCTGTACTGCCACCATCAGCCCTGTCCAGGAACTTTCCCCACCTGTATACCCACCATCAGCCCTTGTCATAAAAAAATCCCATCAGTTCAGCTAGATGCATCACAACAACCTGCACCTTTGCAACAATACAGCAAATGCACTTACTCACAGGGATCATCACCACCACATTTTGCAAAGACACAGGCAATGATCATGATCAATGGAAAATAAGTTATCCACAATATATGTAAATAAAAGTTACATTTCCTCACAAGTCAAGACTAAGTTGTGTGTTAAGTATTGATGGTCAATTGTTTTCCCTTGTGGTGACCTTGAGATGTGGCGATTAATGTGTGTGACTGAGACATGTAAAAGTGTTAGACAATCTGTGTAACAAGCTGTCATGTGCAAGCAACTAACTACTCCCAAGGTATACGTCCATGCTTTGAACACAGCATTTACAATGAAGTGAACAAGATAGAGGTAGTTTGATCTAAAACAAAGCGTTATGTATCATAGAATGGATTTTAAGAAAAGATGCAATAAACAGACCGTTTGGAAGGGAGAAAAGAAATCAAATAATGTTCTTCACACAGAATGGACAAGGGGACTTGGAGGGGGTTGGGAAACATAATTAAAATATGCCAGGAAGCAACAAGGTAATCAGTCTATATATAAGGGGCAAATAAAATGTCCAAAATCAATTCATTGTTCAGTCAGTCAACTGTCCTTCTGGTCATCCTCTATTTTCACAATGTGCAGATCCTCTGATTCAGATGCAGGCTCCTGGATGGCTGATGCAGGACCAGACACCACACAGGGTTGGGACACATGAGGGGTCTGGGGAGGAACAGTGTGGGTCAATGTACAGGGTGTCACACTGAGGGTGGTTTGGGAGGAACATGTGTCATGGGCAAACAACATGGCTGCACCCAAAGAAGCCATAGAGGCATTAAGGTTGGCCATGGATCCTGCATGCTCTTCTTGGAACATGTGCAGTTCATCACAGAGCTGCAGTATAACTCAGGAGGACATGTCTGACTGCCCCTCATGTACCCCCATCACTTCATGGGATACAGCCACAGGAGTGACAATAGAGGGAGCGGTTTGGGTCTGGCATTAGAAGTGTGGTGTGCTGGGGTCAGAGCCTCCCCTTGGGTGTTCCTGGCAGCCACTTGGAAGGGGACTAGTGGCAGGGGATGAAGTTGGAGGCTTTGATGGAATGGGGGCCTCAGGAGTCCGGGAGGGGTTGGTGGCAGGCCTAGGTTGTGGTGTGACCTGCCCTGGGGACACCTCTGCAAACAAAAGGTCTTGATTGTCAGGGGGAAAGTTGATTTCCTCCCCTCTGTGGCCAGATGTGTCCAGTTCTTCACTCCCCCTACAATGTTCTCAACCTCCTCCCGGTCTGTAGAGCTCAATGTTGGTTCAGACTATGTCTGGGTGGGCATTTTTCCCCTGCTTTCAGATGTTGTAGGTCCCTCCTTCAGTGCTAGAGAGAGGTCATGGCCGATGATGCCCCAAGGATATCCTGCTCTGCCCCTGGTCCTGGTCCTGTTGGTCTTTGCCAGCTGGGAAAACTGAAATAGAAGACAAAACACTATGTAGTTGTTGTACACATCAGAACGACACACATAGCTACATGAATCAAGTGCAGACTTTGTTCTCCTTTGATCTCACTCTCTAATTAGAAGTGACTTGGATCCTAATGTATGTGTACGTTCACTGTGAGGTCCTGATTTGACTTCCACATTGACATCTTACTTCAATTTAGATGGTATACTCTGTACTGACCAACCCTCACCTTGAGCATTCTTGTAATCTATGTTTTCTGTCATTGTTGCATAGTCATCTTCCAGTGCCAGTCTGCAAAAGGAGATGGGAGACAGACAGGGTGGTTCTGGGATGCTCCTATGATATATAGTCTCTTACTCCTACACTTACTAACAAATGTCATCTGCTGTGTAGCATTCTATGACACAACATATATGCAGATTTGGGTGTTCATATCCAAACAAGGGCATGGATTTTAGCTTTACTAAGAAGTGAATCCAATAATTTGGTATTCTCTAGCAAGGCCAGTGTCTCTAGTGCCACATTTTGCTTTTAAAGACTGCTTACCTGGTGTTATACCCTGGTCCACACATGTGGCAAGTTGTTACAGCTGCCTTGACTGGACAAATGCCAAACAAGCCACTGTTGGGAAGACTTGGGCATGTGGACCCCCTTGGAGAAGTTGGTATCACTTTAAAGTGAGACAAGGATCTCAAAGTCTGTCTTTACTCCATGGAACATGATTATCTGCCTTATTCTAAACACAAAAGACATGCAAGGTACAACATCCAGCACCCAAAGGCCTCGCATCCACATACTGGACAGAGTCTGTGCCATTCCTTACCCAATGCACGCAGCAGTTATATGGCTCTTGGTTCATCAGTAATGTTTCTGCCAGTGTTGTTTTTCATACAGATGCATGTATGCTGGTCTTTTTCGCCAGTGTCTTCCAAACACTACAGGTCCCATAATGCACTCTGCTCAGTGCATTGTATATGCTACAATGAGCCCTTGGCCTTTCAATGACTGCTGAATTTACACAGATTAGGTAAAAGGAGACATAAGACACACACCAAAGGCATGTAAGGTACACCATTCAACACCCAAAGGCCTCACATTCACACACTGGACAGTGTTTGTGCCATTCCTTACCCAAAGCACATATCAGTTATAAGGCCCTTGGTTCACATTAATGGTGGTGCCAGTGCTGTTTTTTATACAAATGAATATTTAAGGGTATTTTACCCGGTGGCTTCCAAACATCATGGGTCCTAGAAGGCACTCTGCTCAGTGCATTTAAGTGCTACAATGAGGCTTGGGCCTTAAAATGACTGATAGATTTGCAGAGATTAGGTAAAAGGAGACATGGGACACCTGATGGTAAAGCTCTGTCACCCTCACATCAGACTATCAGACACATATTGAAATTAATGCGCTTACCAGCTCTCTGCTGGTCATGCTCCTCCAGTTGAGCATAGAGGGTAGGCCAGGATGCCCTCAATACCCTCCTGTACAGTGGTGAGAGTAGAAGCCAGTGCACAAGGGGCCAATATTTCCTGGGCCTTAAGTCTGACCCAGCATTTTCAGGCCCTCCTAGCGCTTACAACATGTCCTGCCACGTGGCCCAGAATCTGGAGCGTACTGCATTGCTCACCTGTTCCTTGTGCACTCTCACACAGCTAAGGGTACTTTTTTTACCACTCCCTCAGCTAATTTCCCCAATTCCCTTCTGCTGAAAGGGGGTGCTTTTTCCTAATTTCCCTCAGGCATGTTGAGGACAGTTTGGGTGTACAGTACAGCAAAGGATCTGATCTGGTGCTGAGAATTACTTGGAATGAACCGAAAACAGCTGCCTGCATCTTCCAGTGATGTATTTCTTGCCTAGCATTTCTTGTATGTCATTTCATTTTTTAAACTTTTGGGTTCAAACCCTGTCTTTGGAATGTCCGAACTGATTGTGCACTCTCCGCATGCATAGACTCCGCATGCAGAGAGTCTGCATTTGGAGCAGGAAATGGTCTGGAACCCATTTTTTGCCAAAATGAACACTAGGAATGTGACATTAATGTAAGAGCAAGGCATGAAATTCTGTTTAGAATGGGAAAAGGGTGTGGCCAGACACTTCATCACATCCCAGAAAAGTTTGCCTCATTGCATCATGGTACATAAAGGCCACACTTTGTGCTCCCATCTGTGTTGACTGTACTGTTGTATAGTAAGGGGAAGCAGTGCTGTGTATCCCCAGACACATATGGCATGATTCACAAAGTGCCTTATCACTCATGGTGAAAGTCCCACAGTTGAAGGGGAGTAGTTGCAGGTGAGGGCAATTCCTCGACTATGAGATAGTGGAGTCACTTTGAGAAGCAGGCCGTCATTGTCAAAATGTCCTCGAAGGTCTCACACATGCACAGATATTTAATCAACTGAGGCAATGGATACCTTAGAGACATTGCCAAAACTAATTGCTGACATGTGCACATTACATATTGCTTGACCAATCTATTGACTCCTGTCGACACTATTGTTTACATACATTTAGTGTGGCTCGCAAGGTAGTCTCAGGATGTAATTTATGGACAGAGTGTTAAATGTCCAACTATCATCATTGAAAAGAGACTGCAAACCACCTGTTGTCCTTAACACAACAGGTTGCTCAGGTGAAAAAAGTGCCAGCCAGCTGATCAAGGACTCGCATACCCCGCCCTCTGTTCCGTGCAATGTTATGTTATGGAAACTCTTAGAGTGCACAATTACCCAGAGGTGTCCTGGCGCTAGTTACTTCTCCCTAATGCAGAGCTAGAAAAAAACAGCTGGTTTATTTATCAAAAAGCCAGGTCTTCAACCTTTTCCTGAAAGCTAGAAGATTGGTGGCATTTCTCAAATGGAAAGGCAAGTCGTTCCAGGTTTTTGCTGCACATGAAGAGAAACTTTTGCCACCCCACTGAGCTTTTTTTTGTTGGTGGAACTACGACCAGTTTGGCTCCCAGAGATCTAAGAGTTCTTGTCAATGACCCATTTAACAGGATTCAGACCTAGCTAAGGGTCCAGACTCAGTTATGTGTAAGCCATGGCGCGAAGCCAGGTTGTGCAAGACAGGCTACAATGATCTTGCACACAACTTCAGGGGAGTACAGCAGCTCCCTCCCCCGATATGGTAAAAACGTCTAAATTGCAACTTCTGGAGACCAAACCTGCGCTCTATGATGGCTCAAGTATGTATGTGTGCCCTATTGTACCTACACTCAGGTTCAGAGGCTGCACGTCTGTATGGTGTCACGAGTTGAGGGGAGAGTGCATATCCAGCATAGGGGTGGGCGGAATTTGCATAATCGCGTTACGCAAATTTCCGCAAAACGGTAAAAAATCTCTGCGAACACGCGGAATTGCTTGTTGGCGATGCTTTTTTCCTGTTCGCAATCGCTTATTGCGTGCTCGAGGGGAAATATCTCACAAACGCGCATTTTAAGAACGTGAACAAGTAAAAAATGTCGTGAAGTCGCGGAACGCAGAATTTTGTGCAATTTCGTGTTCTCCGCGGAACGCAAAATTACCCACATTCCACGAAATCTGCAAGCTGAACGGAATTTACCGCCCAGGCCTAATTCAGCATCACCAGAAAAGGGAAATTAGGGAACTTGTTTACATGTCCCACTAGCATCTGTGAAGTACATGATCTATGCTTTGGTATATGCAGTGTCTGTTGACACTGTGTATGTGGCACGATGACTTTCGTTGTAAAATGATTGTTTATGTGACAAAGCATTTTGGTATTGCATTTATACATTTCACACAGCAGATTCATTTTACCAAACTCTAATGCTGCCATTTGCTGGCAAGAGGTGACCTGAGGAATACAAAGCTGGGTACTGCCTGGAAACACTGCAGTCACACCAACAAATCTACCACTTTTATTGGGACACCCTGCACATTAATGGAATGCTATTGGTGTCTGTTGCAAAGATGTGTGCAGTGCTGTGAGGTGGTTGTGAGGAGCCCAATGGGTACAATCAGTTTCACCCAGCAGGAATGGGCAAGCAGGAAATAAGATAGAAATCCCTATCTACCCTTTGCCTCCTGCTTAGTGTATGGGGCATTCGTATACGTAGGTGGGCTCTCCAATTGATGAAGCTCATTACCTGATTCAAGCATCAGGACTGGCTTTCCTGAGAGATACCCACAAGGTCACTGGAGACCATTTGGAACATCACCATAGCAAAAAAATGGAGAACTGCAACAATCTTGACATAGGCTGGGATGGCATGGGAGTGACCGGTCACAGAGTCAAGTTCCTGCTCCCTCTCACAAACCATCTTCAAGATGACACCTGGAGGAAAACGGTATCTGTCCCTGACATCTTGGCTGGACATCCCAAATAGACTTATCCTTTGTCTAAAAATCCTATCTACTTCCTTCTTCTCCTAATCAAATCTTCTTCTCGCATGGCAAGCAGCAGAGCAACAAACACATTCAGCGATATGTTGAAATGTCAGAAAGTGTTTGTATGTAGTAGCTGTGCTTCTATGTTTGCTTCAGGGCTGGGATTAGCTATTGGACTGCAATGTTTCAGCTGGAGCAGGGGGAGGTGGTAAGCACTTACACAGGTGTTTAGCGTTGTAGGAAATATCAATCCAGCCTGAGCTGGAGATTCTGCCCCGACTGCATAGATCGTTCCCCAACTATGGATATTCCCACCCGAGTGCAGAAATTCCGCCCGAGTGCCGAGATTCAACCCTGACTACGGACGTAAAGATACTATTCGTAAATTTAATCTGTGAATACCAAAAGTAGTAAATGTTAGACTTTTATCTCAGATTAGTTTTGTGAATCGGGTCCAATCTCTGTTAAACAATTTGTGGAAGGCCCGCAGAATCGATTCCGGCCGTCCACAATACATTTGTATCTTGAAGGGGACCGCTGTCATGGCAGTTCAAATCAAGGGACAGAGATGGCTGCGGGACTCATCTAAGTCTGACAGCTGGAGAACCAGTTTGTTCTCCATATATCAACATATAAATTGACCCCTAAATCAGAAGATTACATCCTTCACCAATATTACCTCCTTGGTGTATCCAAACTCCACATCATTGCAGTTGGAAGTGTTCATTCACCCGGGTGGCACCTTGCATCTATGGTCAGGGAAGCCCACTGCTTTACACCCAGGATCACTGAATAAATATGGGAGAGCTGCATGGGAAATCAGATCTGCTGCCTGAAACAACAAGGAGAAGAAGGACTGCCCTGCTGGAATCTTGATCTGCATCCAAAGGACTGCACTTTTAAGGACTGCACCTGCTGCACAAATTGGTGCTACAACCCTAAGGACTTTGCCTGGCTTCACAAGGATTAAGGAGTGGACTCCCTGAAAGCTACAGATGAACAAAGCACCTCCCCCGAGTAGTCCCTAGCTCAGAGTGCATCCAGTGGACTTTTAAGGATTTGACCAGGTGCATTGTGAGTATTGTAGTTCCAACATCCCTTGGATTGGTGTTCTGGACACTTTAAACCCACTAAAGGAACTTCAGGAAGACGTTTCAGATGTTTGGAGCAACATTAGTAAAAAATCTCCATAAGTTGATCAGGTGCATTGTGGGAGTTGTAGTCCTAGACCCCAAGAGGCACACCATAGCATCTGAACCCTTGGCTGGTGCTGTGGACCATTTTGCTGCAACAAAAAACACTTCATAAAATTAAGTGGAAAGTACTCCTGTCTTTGTCCCGGCCCAGCACAACATTTTTTAACCCTTTGAGTGCTAATTGTTTCTAAGCGCTAGTTTTATTTTTATTATTTAAGAATTCATAGCTCTGGTTCCCTACATTGGATTTTTGTCATTTTGGTGTCAATTTGTTCATATACATATAACCTGTTTGTATAAATTGTGTCTTACTAATTTAATGTATTGATGCTTTACACATCTGTCTACTAGGATAAGCCAGCCTGCTTGTTGCCAGCTACCAGGGTTTGAACTAGGGATTACTTTATTAAGACCTTGACTGAACCGTTTATTGTGTTTGTGGCCTTATTACTAGTGGTAGGTCCCTCCTTATCACTACTAATAAACCACTTTCCAGCAAATATCAAATATGCACTCCACAGAATAAATTATTTTCCCAAAAAGGGTGTGTTTGGAATAAAAATACTGAATTCCATGATCTCAATTAGATTATCTTTTAAATAAGGACATTTTATTTATAATTGTTAAAAGATGTTTAAATTATATCTGTTTAAAGCACTTCAGGAAGGGAGCTCCATTAATCAAAATAACATTATTATTTTCTTACTTTTTTAAAAAGCCTTTTTAGACTTCAGCAATTACTTAGAACACAAGTAAGAAACATATGTTATTATTAAAATATATGTAGGCATATTTAATATTTTAAGATGTATTCTGAATCATAATGACATATATTTTTAATAAGACTCATGCAAATTGCATATAACAATTATACAATCAATTAGAAAACATGTATTTATGTGTACATTTTTGACCAAATTGTGAATTAACATACAAATATTAATAATCATATTCAAATAGTTCATTACTCATAATAAAATATTTAATAGTTGCAACATATTTTTTTTTGCAACGTACATTTATTAAAATAAATTAAATTCTTTTTTGAGATAATTATCACATTAAAATGGTTATTTAAATATATTGTATTACTATTATATTAATAACTACCTCCATATTCTCATTGCATGTATTGAGCATTGTGTATAAATACATTAGTACGGGTGGGCGTAGTTTGCGAAGTAGCGCTACGCGAAGTGCACTTCGCACTACGCGAACTTCACGTAGCACTAGGCGAGCTGCGTAGTAGCATGTTCGCACTGTGCAAGATGCATTTTCAATGATTGCACAGTGCGAACAAGCATCCGGCACTGTGCAATCATTGAAAATGGCATGTTGCACAGTGCGAGCTGTAGTTTTCTGCCGCTTGAGTAGATTTTTACTCGAGCGGCAGCTTTCTCAACGCGAACTGGTAGTTTCTCATTGTGAGCGGTCGCGAGCATGCACGACCACTCACAATGAGAAACCTGACCTACCCGCGTTGAGAGTCTCGCCGGGATGTCATTTTGCTTGCTCGCGGTCGCGAACATGATGTTGAGGACCGCGAACAAGCAAAAAATGACCACTGCACTACGCTACTCTGCACTATGCGTGTTCGCACTGTGCTACGTGCAGCTCGCGTAGTGCGAAGTTGCGCAATCTTCGCAAACTACGCGAGCGTAGCGTAGTGCTTCTCCCAGGGTTATACATTAGTATAATAATGTAAATATTTGTTTATATTTTTAGCATATATATACAATATTTGTATTTTGTAAAATATTTTTATAGTTTAATCAATTATAAATCTATTGATACCATTCATTTTAGTGTAAGCAAGGTATGTTGCTAATGTCCATGTCACCATTACTTTTATTTTTTATTAGGACGGTGGTTCTAGGCATATAGTTTTGAGTGTCATATAATTAAATTTCTTTGTTCACATTTGGATTAATAGTACTATGTTGGTTGGACAAAGCAGAAGGTAAGTGAAGTTAAAAGAGTATAGTTATAAGAGTTTGGTTATTCAGGTTAAGTAAATCATTAATTAATTTCAGTAAGTACATTAAGGCTTAGTGTATCATGAGGTTAACTTTTCACTTATTGTATAGAAATTCAATTATTCTAGTTATGTTATGTGTTATGTGTTTATATGTTTGAGTTTGGGCATTGTTAGTTTTTAAGTATGTTTTAGGTTACAGGTAATGTCACCTACCATAAGGAAGAATGCATTGATTGTATTGTTATACATCAAACGTTTTACAATCATTTCCTTTATATATATATATATATATATATATATATTCACTGAAAAAACCATAGGTTATAGACCATATATAGTTAGGAATTAGCATTTAAAAAACCTTATTTAACTCACACAAAACCATTGAAATTCCATATATAGTTAGTTGTACTAACTATATATCGCGCACCCGCAATCCACTGCTGATCATGTCACATATTACATCATTCATGACATGGTCAGTGACATCACTGATGACATCACTGATGACATCTCAAATGACATCACTGATGACATTACTGATGACAACATCCAGTGACTGTATTTTTCTGTAAAGTTAAAACATGTCTTGAGTGGATGCATAAGTGTCTGGATGAAGGATTTAGTAGGGGCATGACTGACTGTATGAGTGACTGATTAAATGTGTCTCACTGAGTGCATGGGTTAGTGACTAAACTGTCTTAATTTGTGCATAATTATGTCTGTTGTTCTGTAAACTGCTGCATGTGTTGATCAGTAGCTATATGATTAACTATATGGGTTATTGATTGGTTGCCCAAGCATTTGTATGGGAGACTGAGTGTGTGTGTGGGTGGCTGGGAGGTGTATGACTCTCTGCATAGATGTGTGAGCAGTTGATTGACTAGATGTATGGGTTCAAAAGTGCATGTGGAAACAGCTGTATGGGCAGTTGACTGTGTGCATGAGTGTATTGGTGAGTGAATGGATATCTCACTGCTACATGTTAAAGTAAGTACATATGTAAAATACAGTACATGTGAGAGTTGACATATATAAATAACTGTGCATAAGAACCAGTGAATGTGTGAGTGGCTGTATGGATCATTGTGAACTTGTATCCAGGATTGTATAAGTGAGTAAATATGTTTTAGTATATGTTTGAATAAGTAAGGTGTGTATAACTGTATAGTTGAGGAAATGGAGGTGTGATTGATTCTTTGTATGACTGACTAAGTGTCTGAGTAACTCCATGGATGAGTGACAGTCTATGAGTGTCTGTTTACACTGATTGTATCTAAGGTTATATTAGAGTCTGAAGAGGTTCATCGTATTATCACATGAATGATGTCATCAGTGATGTGATCAGTAATGTCAAATGAGATGTCATCAGTGATGTCATCAGTGATGTCATTTGAGATGTCATCAGTGATGTCATTTGAGATGTCATCAGTGATGTCATCAGTGATGTCATTTGAGATGTCATCAGTGATGTCATCAGTGATGTCATTTGAGATGTCATCAGTGATGTCATCAGTGATGTCACTGACCATGTCATGAATGATGTAATATGTGACATGATCAGCAGTGGATTGCGGGTGCGCGATATATAGTTAGTACAACTAACTATATATGGAATTTCAATGGTTTTGTGTGAGTAAAATAAGGTTTTTTAAATGCTAATTCCTAACTATATATGGTCTATAACCTATGGTTTTTTCAGTGAATTTTCAAGGTTTTGTAAATGCTAATTCCTAACTATATATGGTCTATAACCTATGGTTTTTTCAGTGAATTTCATTGGTTTTTTAAAAGCTAATATCTATAGCTGTAAAATGTATTCTTCTTTAAATCCAAAAATATATTTTATATGTTTATTAATAATTTTTTTAAATATTTTTTTTGTTTCGCTCCCGGTCCGCGAACCGGGAAGCTTCCTGTTAGCTCAATTTAATTCCGCGACCCGGTCCGCGAACCGGTAAGAAATCAACATAGTGACGGTATCGCGTTGCCGCGTAATGCGTCTTATGACGTACTGCGTTAGCGCACCCGGAAGTGCCCCGGGGCGTGGACCGAGGCGCGAAACGCAGCTCCCCGGAAGCGATCCGCGGCGCGAAAGCGCGACGTATCGCGTTGCCGCGAAATGCGTCTTGTGACGTATCGCGTTAGCGCACCCGGAAGTGTCCCGGGGCGCGGACCGGGGCGCGAAGCTTAGCGACCCGGAAGCTAACCGGGGAGCGTTCCGCAGCGCGTAACATGAGCGTGAGAGGTCATGTGACTTGTTAATAAAACTTTTCATTGGTTCATTTCACTTTTGGTTTCATAATGATGGAAGGCTAGGTCAGGTGACTTAAAAATAACACTTTTCATTGGTTGAGAAGTATTGTTTTTTCCCAAATGATGAAAACCCCTCCTTCTTTCCTCACTCTGACTTTCATCATTGTGAGAGGAAGACCTATTTTGCTTGTTGGAAAATGGCTTCATTGGTAGCTTCAGCTGGTGGACCCCCACCACCACCACCACCTCCTCATGGGAAGAGAGGACCACCTCCCCAGGTCCTGACCAACACTGAGGAGGAAGAGGAAGAAATGGATGAGGAGGGAGAAGAACCACAATTTTTAGAAGAGTTGCCCCGGGTTTCCAGAAAGAAAGCCAGTTTCATCTGGCAGTTTTTTTCAATACCTCGTGGCCAAAAAAAAGTCAACGCGAGGTATGTCACCTGCCTGATATGCAAGGAACAATTGTCCAGAGGGACGGACAAAAAATATAGCTTTGGAAATCATACAATGCACAGGCACATGACGAGGAAACATCCCCTAAATTACAGCCGGGCGGAATTAAGGGATATGCACGACAATCCAAGACCAACTCCTGTGGCCAGACCAACAATACCGGTTTCTTTAACACCAGAAGAGGCACGGGAAACTGTGCCAAATATTCAAGAAAATTTGGGGCACATGATTCACTTATGTATGCACTGTCGTGCATTATTAGCTTGTGGCAACATGAGCATCAATGCACTCAACCTGGCGTATGAACACCATGATTGCCCTAACCGCCCCCAGTAATTTTTTTTGCTCCTGTTGAGCCCTTTTCAACGCCTGTTTTTTGTTGTTTCCCCCCCCAAAAAAAAACCAACAAAAATATAAAATCGTTCAAAAAATACAAAAAAAACAAAAAATAAAAAAAAATAAAAAAAAATATAAAACAACGAAAATATTTAAAAAAAAGTTCTTTTCAGAACTACCTTCCCTTTCCAAAAAAATTGCTAGAATGTTTAGCACTCTGGCAAGCTCTATTTCTTTTGGTTCGCTTCCGGGTTAGCTTCCCGGTACGCGGACCGGGAGCTAACCAAAAAAAAAAAGAAAAAGTGTAAGTATAAGGAAAGGAAACAGAGAGTGATGTTAAAAGAAAGACAGCTATAGGGAGTAAAGAAGAGATACTGTTTAATAGATCTATTTACCGAAGAAAAGACAGAAGAGGGTATAATTGTGAAAAACAAAATAGATAACGAAGTGAAAGAAAAAAAAAGAGAGTATAACATTAACAAAGAAGAGTTTCTTGGAGAATGTGAGTGAATGTTCAAAATAAGATTAAAACATGAGGAATAACAGAGAGAAAAAATAGAAAACAGAAAACAAAAAATAACAGAAAAAGATTAATTGAAACAGCAAAGAAATGTAAGTAACATAGAGCCATATCATCAACATAGGCAATAAAAGTTTTGCAGCTTTTATTGGCAGAAATGTGTCGCTAAAGCTGCTTTTGTAGCAGAAAACTGCCACTAAAACCACTTTTGCACCAGTTTTCTGCCAATAAAAAGAGCAATAATTTTATTGGCTGTGTTCATAATATTCCCCTTAGTGTGCTTCAACTACACAGAGAAAGCATTATGAACAAGTAGTGATAGAGTGATCAGTCAAAGACACTAAGAGTAATAGAGACGCAGTGAGTGAACAAGAGTGAGGAACTATGAGAAGAGAGGGACTGAGAAAAAGAGTGGAAGGAGTTGAGTAAGTAGGTAATAGAGAAAGGAATGAGGGAAGTAGCAAAGGCAGGAAACTGAGGGTTAAAGAAATGAAGCTGTCAAACTACTAGTAGGTGAATGTGATAGAAATGTAACGAAAAGAGTACAAAACATTTACCTTATAATTGTCATTAACTTACTCACTTTTTGTTTTTATACTTTCAATCTGTGAAAGAGAGAACAAACATTTGAAAAATATTAAAACATGTATTTAAAAATTAGAAAAGACAAGGGAAAAGATTGAAGGACAAACAGTTTTTCAACAACTTTGACACTTACAGAAGCTTCTGCTTCTCCAGGCCCCCTACACAGTCCTAAAGATATACATTTTAAACTAACAGTATCTTGATGCAGATGAAGTGAGGCCTATCTTAAAACATGGTGCATCTTTTGCATTGCTGTTGTTTCAGAAAAGTGTCGCAAGACACTAAAATTTTAAATAATTGCTTCAGGATGCCAATAAGATGTCTACTATCCAGAGGTTTGTTTCAGGTGAGGCCTACTCAGGGTTGCAGATGAGATTTACACTTGTTGAAGAGTACAGAGGAGATAATACATGTGAAGGTCTACCAATGAAGTGAGTCATGTCCACTGCACTCTTCAACAAAGTTCAAACCTCCTATGTTTCCCTGGACAGACCTAAACTTGATCTGCACAATGTGATTCGTAATGATAGGAAACACAGGTGATGTAAATGAAATACATGCAATTTATTTTGCTCATTTCACAATCACATCACTTGTGTTTCCTTTGCTTAGGTATCTCATTGTGCAGATGTAGTCTATCATATGAAAGAGTACGCAGAAGTGCAGCACTGCATGCAACAACTTTGACACTTACAGAAGCCTCAGCTTCTCCATGCCTCCTACACAGTTCTACATATACATCATAAATGCAAACAGTACAGAATTAATTATACATGTTAAATGGTTTATTTTTGCTGTTCTCAGAATGTATCAAAATTCACTAAAAACAGTGACTTGAAGGTATTCATCATATAACAGCGGGGAAAAAAAAACACAATCAAAATGATTGTGTTTAAAAAACCCATACAACATAAGAAATGAAAATTCAGAACTCCTTAAAGTTAACTTACTTTCCATGACGTCCAAGGATGTCCTATGAACAGCTTACACTCTTTTGTGCTGTTATTACTTTCAGCCCGCCACTTTCTGAAAGAAAATCTCCATCGTTTTTAAAAACACGTTACATGCAATAAATGACTTCTTGCTCTCTACCACAAGTTTCCACAAGGCCAAATCTGGTAAGAGCCATTTATAACTCTTGGATTTCTTGTAAGCCAATCCCGTCATTTGGCATTTCCGCAACTTTCAGAATTAAAATGTTGAAGATCATTTTCACAATCCTGGAATAGTAATATCTTCCCCTTCTTGCTCAGTCATGTTCTACATTTCCTATGACACTGATACTGCTTACTATGAAGCAGACTTACACTACCTCTATGACTACTATAATTATTTAATTCTCTACATCACTTTTAATCACAAAGCAATGTAAAACAGTAGACAGCATTGCAGACTTACATTCCCTCTACTCCATGTTTTGATTGGCTGCTTCAATTAGCTTATAAAAAGAAACAGTTTTTCTGAACTCATTCAAAGTGCACATATTTCTCCATGATGTCCAGTCCTATGGTTAGAAGTTATGTCTCTGAAATACACTTATCCTCAAGGCCAAATTGTGTAGGAGCCATTAGAACTTCTTGAAATTCCACAGAGCACATCCCGAGATTATTTCCCTAAAATTTTGGTTTTAAAAACACCAGGTAAGAGTTTTTAAGGTCATACGGCAATTCTTTTTTGAAAATTAAAACAGAATCATTGCAGAATGACCAGCCATTTCTAGACTTTAAATAAGCTGTGTAATGTCCTGATGTTATTGAAGGGCCATCATGATATATAATTGCTGCAGTTACAAAAGTCCTTCCTGATATTGACAACTGCGAAGCTACAAAATTTTTAATTAAAGTTGTCAATTTTGTTCCATCAGGCCTACATCGTTGGAACATTAAAATGACATACTGGCCATATGTTCGTATAAATAATGTGGACATCATTTCAGATTTACATTGGCTACACTCCATGTTGTGATCAGCTGCTTTTACTAGCTTATTAAAGGAAACTGATTTACTGTCTGGCAAAGTTAAATATATAAATCTTTCTGAGTCTACACTAGTAGTACTTGATACCATACAGTTCTCGCAGTCATGCTGCCATTGATAAGAAAGCCCAAACAGCTGATCTACATCTACACCTTCAGCATGTAATACATCAAGCATATACATTAAAAACTCCTGACAATCTTGCTGAATATTTTGAGAGAATTGTGTTTGGCCTGAACATCTGTCTAACAGATTTCGAATTTCAGACACACTTTCTATGTTTCTTCTATCAGTGGTACATTTCTCTAACACAGAATTTAACAAACTGCAAAATCTTTGATCAGAATTGACCACAATCTCTTCTTTTACATTTTTTAGAGAAAACAAAACATTAACCACTACATTAGCATAGCAGTTGACACCAGAACTGTTTTCAAACTGAAAACCAACAACATCTTCAACAGAATCCTTTTTGTTTCTGCTTGTAATTTTAGGTTCATTGACTTTTTGTCTTTTTGCTACAACCTCCCCAGTATTGTTCTCATTTCTTCGTTTCCGGCCTACCACACGTTTCTCAAACAAAGGATACTGAGGCAAATGTGGCGCATACTCTCTTCTTAACCTATTGCATTCCTTAACACAATCTAGATCCGCACAAATGTTTGTGACATCACACTCAATCAAGTACAATCCCGATAAAGTTCTAACTCGTGACAATGCCACATATGCCATACCCTCCTTGAACACAGAACTGCCAATATTCACCAATGCACTGTCTACACTTAAACCTTGCGATTTATGAATTGTCACCGCATATGCCAAGCAAACAGGAAACTGCTTACGGCGAACATATAAGTCTTTTACAAGCAAAAATCTAGCAGAACAACGAGCAATTAGCTGTACTTCCTCAATGCCATCAAATTTAATTTTTAAAAATTCAATTCCATCTCTATTTCTGTATTTCACAAAATCAACAACATTACCCATTGATCCATTTACCAGACCTCTTTCAACATGTAAATTCCTTCTTAAAATTATACGGCAGTTCAAGCACACATTCAGATTCTTTTCAAAACCTGCAGTTTTAGATATACTCTTCTCTAATGAATCCAATTTTGTTTTCAGATTCTCAGACAAAATAATTGTTGATCCCATATGCTCTACTCTGTCAATAGCTTCCAGTTTCACAATCTCTTGCTTTTCTAAATGCAACATTTTGTTGTTAAATTTGGCACATTCTGCAAGAGTTGGCATCAAACATATTCCAGATTTCTTCTCAGTAATTTTCTGAAAAATATTCTCAGGCACAACATCTTGTTCTGGATATAAATTTGACAGTAATCGTGCATGTAAAGCTTCTTTCCCATGCTCGGTCACTTTTCCAATTCTAACATCTTGTAGAATAGTCTTGTAAACTTCATCCTTCGCCTGACGCATATTTTCATGCAGTTCAGCATAATTGAAGTTTAACCATATATTGACGTTGCCAATGCTGCCTAGGCACTTCCTGGTATCTTCATGCGTGAGCATTTTGAACACAGGTTGCCCTTTCACTGGTGTCAGCTGCAGAAGATCTCCGAAAACAATGATGTGTTTGCCACCAAATAACACATCATACTCTGTTTTGAGAACTTCTTGCATCCTCAAATGCACAAAGGCAAGCATGACATTGGAAACCATGCTTACTTCGTCAATGATAAGAAGTTTCATTTTCCTCAAGATTCTTGAAACTTCAAAACAAGCATCTCCAGATAGCTTGTGATATTGTAATTTGTTGTCATGCTCCACTGGCAGCATCAGTAAACGATGTAAAGTAATCCCTTTAATATTATGTGCTGCCAGTCCAGTTGGAGCAGTGACAACACAAGACAGCGATGACTCTGTCCTTTCCTGCAAATAGCATGAAATTGCTTTAATGAGGAAACTTTTTCCAGTTCCCGCTTCTCCACTCACGTACAGTCGGACAGGCTTCAACGACGTACATGAGCACTCTTTCTTATCATGACTTAATCCATGATCAATTTGCATGGTAACTTCGTCATATATTTTCCTCTGCTCAACGTTGAGTTGTCTTTCCAACTCTTCTAAGTTAACCGCATCCTCTTGAGCATGTGCCATGGCTCTTTCCACTTCATTCATAGCAGTGGCAGCTTCATTTTCAATAACAGGTCCTCCTAGTGGATCCTGACTCAATGAAGCAGAACTCTGACTGTCCTGAGAACTGTCTCTGGCAATCTCGGCTGCAATCGTTGCTTCCTGCTCAATTTCCGCATTCAACATTTCTACATATTTGGGAAAAGCAGGACATTCTATGGTCTCCTTGGCGGCATTGAAAGAGTCTTCGTAACAGAGGAAATCTCCAAGCAGTTCCTCTTCTGCACGCCAAGGCTTGAAAAGTTGCAAAAGTGCTAAATAGAAAAACTCCTTTTTTTCAGGAGATTCGCCACTCAATTTTCGATGGTTTACCAAGTGGCATTTTCTTTGCTTGACCAGACATCCCTCACTTCCTATTACAGCATACACTCTTTTCTCAGTATCTTCTTTGATGTTCCTCTTGAATATGTAATTTTGCAGAACCTCATACAGACAAACATTCTCGAGGTGACTGCTTCGATTTGGATAATATGTATCCAACATGTTTGTCTTCAAAATGTCGGTACTGTTTGGCTCCTTTTCCGCCAAATACTCAATTTCCCGCACAGGTTTGAGAACTCGATTACGTGTTGCTGCAAGACCAAGACTCGCCCAAACGATACTCCTGGACTTGGCATAGAGACTTGCTGAAGACAACCGGTCAGAACATTCGTACGCTCCGATTTCTCGATGCGACAACATCTTCAGACTGAAACTGTACAACTTCTTGCTGAGGCTCTTTTCATGGGAAATGTCCTCCCACATATCCTTCAATTCTGTCTTCTCTTTTTGGTGATGTAAGACATCACATACCGAGCCACAGCCATACAGTTATCAGCCACAAACTGTATATCCATGTTAGCATTCCACATGGACAAAATCACCGGGTTGTAGTCGTTGATGTACTAGGACTCTTCGTTCCTCTTCAAATTGTAAGTGTTTTTAGGTGATTTCTTCATGACATTGTGTCGCAGCGAAGACATCAAACTGTTTACTCTTCCTTTAGAAATCACCGGTCGTGGAAAGCCAAAACGACATTTAGTGTAGAACTTGTCCTTGTTTCGGAATTTACGACGGCAGTACTTTCCACATCGATGGCTTTGGAAACGCAGAACTTTTTCTCTTAGGCTTTTCTTCTCCTTTGCGTTTGGAACAGCACACGTAGAATACTGTTGGATGAAACTCATCACTGAGTCTTCTGGATCCGTTCCAAATTTAGGTGCATCCTTGATCCACAGCAACATATGTATATGAGGAGCACCTCTTGCTTGGTACTCCTTTCTCCAGAAGAAATCCAACACCTCTCCAAGAGGTGGATTCTTCTTATTCATGATGAAAGACATCATAGCTTCAAATCTATGATTGAAGTACCTACATACATTGACTGGATCCAAAGAGCACAGTTCTCCGGGTGTCTTGAATTCGATGTTATCTACGTTAGCATTTGCCTCTCGTAGAAATTCAAGTAAGTCTTCCCAGCCATACTCGGCACAGCTCAGAGTGAGGAACCATGTGGGAGTACCTAAGTTCCTCAACATACATTTTAAATCACCATGACGACGGTACCAGTACTCATTAGTACCACGCTGACACGCCATGAGATTAATCAGGTGAGAATCCAAAATACTGTCTTGGACATTGACTTTATCCATAAAGTCACTTGCCGAGATGTTTTGCATGTGTATACCACTTTTCAAGATGTGGTTCACTGCATATGACAGTCCAGACAGATCGCTTTCAAACAGGAGATGAAACAAATAGGGAATGCATTGTCGAAACCTAGCATCTCCTGCATACAATCGCAAAGTCCGGTATTCAGAAGCAGGAATTTGATGAGGTCGCTCATCATATCTTCCTCCCTGACCTGTTGGAAAAAGCTGTGGGAAACACCGAGCTTCCAAACTTTCCTCCCAAACACTAATGGGACTCCCTTTGGCTTGTTTCATTTGAAACAACTCAATAGCATTCCCCATGACTTCCTTGGAATGCAAAGGATGAACACTATAATGTTCATATATTTCTTCACTAGTAGAGGGTTCTACTTTCTCAATTTGACCAGCACACAAATCGCTATCCTCTTCCTCACTTACTTCCTCTTCTGCAACATATACATTCTTATAGTATTTATTATTTTTTTTCAAATACAATGTTGCCTTTTTAACTTTCCTAACATCTACTAAATCTTGCCATATTTTCTTATTCTTTGTCGGAACCCCATTAACTAAGATAACCAGAGGTTCCTCTTCCACTTTTTCTACTCCAATTGTGTTAATGTTTTTCTTCAAATCTAGAGGCAAATAAACAACTCTTCCCTTTAATCCTCTCTGTAAATCTGATGGAGGCAATTTCCCTGTCTTTGGCTCCATTCTTACAATAGCCTGAAAGGGATGGATACTTTGAATCAAAATAGATTCATAAGTATTTAAATCCTTCAATTCAGAAGGAATCTCAATCAATTCCAGATTATTATGAACTGCTCTAGCAGGCATCTGGTTTTGATTTAATTTGTTTCAACAATAAGTACACACACGTTGATCCAATCCCAAATCAAAACAATTTTCTACCATCAAGTATGTTGTGAAATCCTTCCATTCACTATTATTTTCCCTTTCACTTTTTGCATATAAATCCACTAACTTATTCTGATTCTTATAATAAGTGCGTCGACAACACACACAAGTGAAATTTGGCCTCTCACTTGATTTGACCTGAAACGTCGCAATTTCCCTCTGGAAATTATCTGTACTGGAAACCTGTACACTATCTTCCACATTACCCGCTTCTTCTTGGTCAATTTCAACATTCTCCTCTTGATGGAATCCTGTCGCACACTGCAAATACTACTACACTTCCAGGTGTACACAGGACCCTTAGCACGTCTTCCTAAAACCTCATTACCTAACACCTCTTCTGCCTCTGTTGTCACAAGTTTTTCTTTTTCAACTGGACAACCATCTTTCACTTCATAAGCACGACCACTGGTGTCAACTGCATGCACCAAATCATTATCCTGGAAATAACTCTCCTCATTAAAAAATGCCTCACAGCTTGAACTATGCATCCATTCTCCAGAAAAAACTTCACAAAAATTACTACGATTAACTATTCTCTTCCATCTACTATTTCTTTTGAAATCATAAATTGCCTTGTTTAGCTTCCTAATTCTATTGATTATCAAAATAAATAACTTACGTTTAATTTCAAATGCCTGATCAATAACTTTCTCAACTTTTTTTTTCTCTTATAAAAAACCAGTTTCTGTTGACCTTTCTTAATATTTTTTAACAAATTGCCAATTATCCTGTTGCGGAACATTCGTTTACGAATCTCCCTAAACTGTTGTTTCCTTCTACTATCATGCACAGAGTTATCTCTTGCTCTAGCAGTAACATTTTTCATTGGCCTTTCCTTTCCATTTGAATTCCTTCTCGTTTTATGGACTGAAACATTTTCTGTAGTAATATTTTTTTTACTACACATATTTCTTATGAAATATTTTGTGCTCTTACCCGGTGCATTCTTCGTGACTTGACAAATCTTTTTGTTAGAGGACTGCTGCTTATTTTGTTTCACCTGCTGTCTTTGACGTTTTGCAGCCTTTCTCTGTCTTTCTATTGTTGGCATGGTGAAATCTTGAAATGATCTGCAGTTGAATCTGTGGTAAAATATAATAAAAAATGTTATTAACCATTATTACCAAACAGTAAAACAATAACAGTGATCAAAAACTTAACACACTACTTGACATTTTAAATAGAAGATTTTTTAGTCCTTGCAAATTTACAATACAGAAATAGCAGAAAAGAAATGACATTTATATTTATGTTACCTGTGCTATTTTATATGTGAATCTGATCTAATTTTATGAGCATATTTTAATATTTTATTGAAGACACTACACATAACCTGCTTTTGAAGGTGTCTTTATTTTTAAATTAAACGGTTTACCTTTTTACTTTTTATTAATTATAAATTTTAAAAATAAATGTTTATATTTCCATAGGCTCAAGCAGGTCAGCTTCCCATCCTATGTCATATAATTCGGACAAATCTGCATCCTCATCACGCTCTTCTTCATCCTCAGGATTTAAATCATCCAAGGGATCAACATCCACTGATGTTTCAATTACAAGTTCAATGATGAGGTCAAAATCAACTGATTGCAGATTGTCGCTCATGTTGAGGTTGTCTTTATCTTTAAAGAAAGATAACAACAATGAGATGTTGCAGAGTAAGAGACAAATCTCAGAGATTATAATAGTAAAATTGTTTAACAAGAGTAATATTTTGCAGCTATTATTTAGCCATGCCCAGCAATGCTGAGCAGGTGAAGACTATGTCTAAATTTTCAGTGAACAGGACTCATCTCTTCTTAACGTTGGATAAGCCTCACCGACTCTGTGTGTCCTGCACATACTTAAATGTAAAGGGGCAGATTTATGTTAAATGGCACATCCCCAGGCATGCACCAGTTAACGTGCACCACTACTCTGCCACCCATGGTGTGCCGTATTTACAATCAGATAGGAGAAAGCTTCGTCAAAACCCTTCGCCTGCTTTAAGCAGGCATAGGTCTTGACGCAACATTGTGGAGATGGGGCACCCCTGAGCCTTGCTTGAGCTGCATCGCACTTGCGATACAACTCCAGCAATCACTACCTTTACAGCACAGATACGTCACGCATCTGTGCCATTTTTGCCCCATGATGCCCCGCATTCTAAATGCAGCACACCATGGGTGGCGGAACAGCGGCGCAGGATGACTGACACATCCCTGGTGATGCACCAGTCATCATAAATCTATCCCTAAGCTTCTTATCTTGTTACAGATGAACCGCCATATGTAGCATGAAACTATTTTGCATTTCCTAAATAGCGAATTTTAAGGAATAAATAGCAATTCTTTACCATTCCTAATTTGCAATGAGCAAATTGCTAATTGCAAATTAGCACCGCCGCTGCATCATAAAAGTGACACACAGTGGCACAAAAGAGGCATACACCTATCATAAATCTGTCCCTAGCATTTTAAATGATTAATCCAGGATGACAATAAGGTGTGGCCTATCCAAAGGTTTGTTTAAGGTGAGGCCTACTCAGGATTGCAGATTAAAGTTACGCTTGATGAAGAATACAGAGGAGATAATACATGTAAAGGCCTACCAATGAAGTAAGTAATGTGCACTTTATTGCGCCAGTCATCATAAATGTATCCCTAAGCTTCTTATCTTGTTACAGATGAACCACCATATGTACCATCAAACTATTTTGCATTTCCTAAATAGCAAATTTTAAGGAATAAATAGCAATTCTTTACCATTTCTAATTTGCAATGAGCAAATTGCTAATTGCAAATTAGCACCGCCGCTGCATCATAAAAGTGACGCACAGTGGCACAAAAGAGGCATACACCTATCATAAATCTGTCCCTAGCATTTTAAATGATTAATCCAGGATGACAATAAGGTGTGGCCTATCCAAAGGTTTGTTTAAGGTGAGGCCTACTCAGGATTGCAGATTAATGTTACGCTTGATGAAGAATACAGAGGAGATAATACATGTAAAGGCCTACCAATGAAGTAAGTAATGTCCACTTTATTGCGCCAGTCATCATAAATGTATCCCTAAGCTTCTTATCTTGTTACAGATGAACCACCATATGTACCATCAAACTATTTTGCATTTTCTAAATAGCGAATTTTAAGGAATAAATAGCAATTCTTTACCATTCCTAATTTGCAATGAGCAAATTGCTAATTGCAAGTTACCCATTCACTTCCATGGGCTAGGAGGCTCATAGGAATGAAGGTTGCAATTTGCGATTAGCAATTAGCTCATCACAAAATAGGAATTTTTTCAAGCGTGCAGGGGTATCTCAAGAACACCCTGCTACACCCCTGAAAAAGAAATTTGGGGGCATATGGCACACATACATGCCCTAAGGACATGTATAGGCGTCATATGGCACCTTTTGTTTTTTGGAAAAAAAATGCTTTTTGAAAAGAATTCGCAAATTACCACAAACTAGAAGTTGGTGGTAGTTTCCAAATCCTTAATATCATTTTTTACATATTTTTTGTTTGATACATTGCATTTAAGGAATCGCAAAATTTGCAAATCCTTCAGTGCAATCGCAAAATAAGGAATAGCAAATTTAAGAATTAAGGACATTTTAAGTAATTTCCACATGTGCAGTGTTTTCAAATTATGATTTGAAAATCGTTTTTGGGGAAAAGTAATGGTTTGCAAATTTATGACAAGGACATAATGGTGTATGCTTCTCTATAAGGCATTTCAGTGTCTCTGATGTCATTTTTCCCATATTACATTATAAGACCTTTCCCCATAGAGCACATTCCTTGTAAATATGCTCCCACCTGTGCATGGTGAATTTAGATTTTGACTGTTTGAGTCACATAGCCATGTTAAAAGTCACCCCAAAAAATTGCAAACGCTTTAAAAAAACACATTCATGTGTCTTAAGGACATTTTAAGTCATTTCCCCGTGGACAGTGTTTTGTAAGTGGCGCAAAAGATGCATACACCTATCATAAATCTGTCCCTAGCATTTTAAATGATTAATTCAGGATGACGATAAGGTGTGGCCTATCCAGAGGTTTGTTTAAGGTGAGGCCTACTCAGGATTGCAGATTAAAGTTACGCTTGATGAAGAATACAGAGGACATAATACATGTAAAGCTCTACCAATGAAGTAAGTGATGTCCACTTCATTGCGCCAGTCATCATAAATGTATCCCTAAGCTTCTTATCTTGTTAGACATCAACCGCCATATGTATCATATAACTATTTTGCATTTCCAAAATAGCGAATTTTAAGGAATAAATAGCGATTCTTTACCATTCCTAATTTGCGATGAGCAAATTGCTAATTGCAAATTACCCATTCATTTCCATGGAGCAGGAGGCCCATAGGAATGAAGGTGCAATTTGCGATTAGCAATTAGCTCATCGCAAATTAGGAATTTTTCCAAAGGTGCAGGGGTGTCTCAAGAACACCCTGCTGCACCCCTGAAAACGAAATTTGTGGGCATATGGCGCACATAAATTTTAACAACATTCCTTTACCTCAAAAACGATTTTCAATTCATAATTTGAAAACACTTCCCACAGGGAAATTACTTAAAATGTCCTTAAGACACATGAAAGTGTTTTTTTATTGCCTTTCCAGCATGGTTGGGTCACTTTTAACATGGCTATGTAACACAAACATTTAAAATCTAAATTTCCCATGCACAGGTCGGAGCATATTTACAAGCAACTTGCGCCACAGAGAAAGGTCTTACATTAAAATGGGAAAAATAACATCAGGGACAGTCAATTGCCGTATAAAGAAGCATACACCATTATGTCCTTGTCATAAATTTAAAAACAATTCCTTTTCCCCAAAAACGATTTTCAAATCATAATTTCAAAACACTGCACATGGGAAAATTACTTAAAATGTCCTTAAGACACATAAAAGCGTTTTTTGATTGCCTTTGCAGCATGTTTGTATCACTTTTAACATGGCTATGTAACACAAACATTCAAAATCTAAATTTTCCATGCACATGTGGGATCATATTTACAAGCAATTTGCGCCACATAATTCATAATTTTCTCCTTAAAGCACACTATTCTCTATCTAAATTAAAGAAATATTTTCTCACCTTAGCAAATACTTTGAGTTTGAAAACAGTCTCAGAAACACACCAATTTGTCTTCAGCAGAGCAAAAGGTATGCACTCCAGAGTCTGCAGCTATCAAAAGCACAGAAATGCTGTAAATCTTCACACATATCTCTCATGTCACCCAATCAAAACTCTTCCCTCACTTTTTTTCAAATGAAAACCCTTCCCCCCTCTGCCATTTCTTGCCTTTTCTGCATGGCAACCACCTCATTGGAAGACTTCTGGTGTTTGCAAGTTCACACAACTTTGTTGCAATTGAACTCTGAACTCTCAGTGCACCTGCATATCCAGTGCATTCTTTCATTTAATGATTTTTTATTGACCATTCAAAATACATCTTTCAAAGAACACATCCGTGCACCCTAACTTTCTGTTTTCAGCAATCAAAATCCACCAATCACTGTTACTGCTTCATGAACACAGAAACTCCACAGTTTTTTTCATTTTAAACTCTCATTTTTTCAACTGCCATTTCATTGCCACACTTCATCTGACTGCAGGAGAACCTTCTCTCACCATGTTTTCTGTCTGGATTGTTGGACATAGTTATATTCACTGGGCTCAAAGGTACGTTGAAAACAGGAATTTACCTAACCTCAATTTACAAGATGTGGAAATTAAGTGGTTTGGCCACAGAGGATTAAAATGTCACCAATTGATACCATTGGTGAAAACCTTTATGCATTTGCCCAAACCTGACCTGTTAATTGTGCACTGTGGAGGTAATGACTTGGGCACTTTGACTGGGGTAGGTCTGGAAATGCTTTTAAAGGACACCTTTGAGCAATTGATGGCACTTTTTCCTCAGACTGCCTTGGTATATTCAAATATATGCCAAAGACAGAAATGGAGGTGGTCAAACCAATTTTGTCCACAAATTGAGAAGTCGAGGAAGCATGTAAACAAATCTGTTTCAGCTTACATGAGAGACCATGGAATGGGCTCCCTGTACAACAATAACTTGCGTTACTACATGCAAGATATCTACAGAGGAGATGGAGTTCACTTCTCAGATGAGGGCAACAGAGTTTTCACTCTGAATTTAAGAATGTGCATTGGTACCTACTTATAAGTACCTAAATGTACCATAAACCCAAAAGCTCTTCTCAGAGCTACCCTACATCTAATCACTCACAATTATTATTTTACTCTAACATTTTTCACTAATTTTCAACAAAGTACGCTCCCCGGGGCGCTACCCAGTACGCGAACCGGGAGCTAACCTCGCGAAATTTTTTTAAAAAATGTTTTTTTTCCGCACATATAAGCCTCCTCAGCCACCCTCACAAAACCTAGGGTGTCAAGATAAGTCTACCGTGCCCCCTTCTACCCATTCTGAACATTATTTGCCCTCCATTTTGTATCTTAATTCGACCGAAACACAAAATGGTGGACTCCCGTAACGCTTAAGGTTCGCGTACCGGGGCGCTCACCGGTTCGCGTACCGGGTCGCTCCTGGGAAGCGCACCATCAAAAAAGGTGGGAAAGTAGTTCACAGAAAAGCCACTGGAGACAATTTCACCAAATATAGATTAGCTCATACTACATACCAATCCCTACCATTTTCACAAATTTGATTGGAATTCCATTTAGTCATTTAGCCTGTAGACCTCTCTAAATACCCTGAGGTAAATTACTTCACAAAACACATCTGAAGTGTTGGAATTGACAACCAATGAAAATGTTACTTTCATTTTCTACTTTTTTTACCTGACATTTCATTGGTTATATACCTGAATATATATAAAGGAAGAGAAGAAAACACAGCCATTTTGACTACTACTTCTTGCTGTACATTTCAATAGTATTTTCACTAATTCCTTCAACTTCTTTCTAAAGGTAAGTTTTTATTTTTAAAACTGAAGTATATTGTGCACTATAAGTTAATATGGTAAACTTTTTCTGATAGATATATACTATCCCTCTGTAGTAGTTATAGATTTAGAGAGACTTCTCTGTTATAGTTATGGATGGAGTTAGGCTTCTCTTGTATAATTATGAATTTACTTACGTTAAATCACATACACTTTTTTAAATTCCTACTTCCACTCTGATACTATACACTGCCCAAAGATAAATTCACTGATAAAAAATGCCTATCTAAAATTATTCCCAACATTGCCCTATCTCTACTAATATATATTTTTTTAATCCAAATTTCAGGCAAAATGGAAGGCGAAAACCAAGTTTCTTTTGAAATGGACCTGCAAGAGAGCAGCCAAGAATTGATTGATACAATTGATCAAATTGACATTGAATTTTTCGATGAAACTTGGGACAATGAACTACTGCAATGTGTACAAGCAGTAGATAACCTCCTTGCAAATGAGGACATTTTACACCCTCAGAGACTACAATGTATATTCCATGATAATTATGAAATTTCTGACAATGAAATGTTAGAAAGTTTAATAAATTATGAAACACAATCACAATAAAAAAAAAATGTTAAAAAAATAAAGAAAATAAAAAATAATCAACAAAACCAACAATCAATTAACATACTGCATTTGAAAAGTCTCTCATTCTTTTTTCATTGTAGTACGCTGCCCAGAACGCTTCCCGGTTCGCGTACCGGGCGCTACCCACGCAAAAAAAACAAAAAAAAAAATAATTTTTTTTGCCCCGCGGGGCCCTTTTAAAGCCTCCACATTAAACCTAGGGGGTCAGGGAGGATCTACTATGCCCCCTTATGGTCATTTCCCCCTTTGTTTTGGCCTCCTCTTGTCTCTCAATCCTACCGAGAGACAAGATGGCGGCCGCTACGGACTGTTTAGAATGTTGACAGACACCGGAGAGCCAATCAGCTTCGCTACGCGAAGTTCCGGTACGCGCCCCGGTCCGCGAACCGGGGCGCGGACCGGAGCGCGCTTACAGATATATATCTTTTTTTAAACGTTAATTTCTCAAAATCCACTGGAGCACATATATTGAGACCTACAAAAGGCACATCGGGCTACCAGTCCCTACAATTTTGCCAAGTTTCGTGCAAATCCATTCAGCCGTTCGGGCTAAAAGTGAGGCCAACCGCCCTATGGAAAACTCAATGTTAAAAACACGTTTTGGGACCCCCCTTTTTTCTCGGCCCCCCCTGGACGAACCCCCCCCAAATTTTCAAGGGCTGCTCAGAAACAAAATGTTCCATTTTCCAGAAAATTTCAGCCAATTCCGTCCACAAACACCAAAGTTATTAGACATAGAATTTTCAAAAATCCCATAGGGAAAAAATCCTAACTATATATACCTACTGGCGACCGCCAGTAGGTAATATATATATATATATATATATATATATATATATATATATATATATATATATATATATATATATATATATATATATATATATATTCACTGAAAAAACCATAGGTTATAGACCATATATAGTTAGGAATTAGCATTTAAAAAACCTTATTTTACTCACACAAAACCATTGAAATTCCATATATAGTTAGTTGCACTAACTATATATCGCGCACCCGCAATCCACTGCTGATGATGTCACATATTACATCATTCATGACATGGTCAGTGACATCACGGATGACATCACTGATGACATCTCAAATGACATCACTGATGACATCATCCAGTGACTGTGTGTTTCTGTAAAGTTTAAATATGTTTTACATATTGAAGAATGAATAGATGTAGAAGTGTCTGGATGAAGGATTTAGTAGGTGCGTGACTGACTGTATGAGTGAGTGATTAAATGTGTCTCACTGAGTGCATGGGTTAGTGACTAAACTGTCTTAATTTGTGCATCATTATGTCTGTTCTTCTGTAAACTGCTGCATGTGTTGGTCAGTAGCTATATGAGTAACTATATGGGTTATTGATTGATTGCCCAAGTATTTGTATGGGAGACTGAGTGTGTGTGTGGCTGGCTGGGAGGTGTGTGACTCTGTGCAGATCAATGTGTACTTGTATCAATGATTGTATAAGAGAGTAAGTATGTGTTAGTATATGTTTCAAAATGTAAGGTGCTCTATGTTTAACTGTATAGATTAGAAAATGGAAGTGTGATTGATTATTTACAGGACTGACTAGGTGTGTGAGTAACTCCATGGATGAGTGACAGAGTGTGAGAGTCTGTATAGGTGTATGAGTGCATATGATAGTGTTGTAAAGATGAGTGATTGCATGTATGAATGATTGTATGGGTAAATGAGTGAATGTGTGTGTAAACATAGGAATCACTGAGTGCGTATGTAGTAACTAGTATTGGTGTGTCAATGGTTTCAAAAATTATACTCTGTATTTAACACTGGGTGTAACAGAGGTTATATTAAAGTGTGAGGAGATGCATTGTATTGTCACATGAATGATATCATCAGTGATGTGGTCATTGATGTCAAATGAGATGTCATCAGTGATGTCATCAGTGATGTCATTTGAGATGTCATCAGTGATGTCATTTGAGATGTTATCAGTGATGTCATTTCAGATGTCATCAGTGATGTCATCAGTGATGTCATTTGAGATGTCATCAGTGATGTCATCAGTGATGTCACTGACCATGTCATGAATGATGTAATATGTGACATCATCAGCAGTGGATTGCGGGTGCGCGATATATAGTTAGTGCAACTAACTATATATGGAATTTCAATGGTTTTGTGTGAGTAAAATAAGGTTTTTTAAATGCTAATTCCTAACTATATATGGTCTATAACCTATGGTTTTTTCAGTGAATTTTCAAGGTTTTGTAAATGCTAATTCCTAACTATATATGATCTATAACCTATGTTTTTTTCAGTGAATTTCAATGGTTTTTTAATAGCAAATATCATAAGCTGTCGAATGTCAAGTACGTGGTAAGTGAAAACATTTTCGTGTTTATGCACACTGATCTGCTTTGAATGGTGCCCCCCCCCCTCATTTCTATTAGGAGTACTCTCTCTTTGCACATAGTGAAGGGTAGTTAACGCAGGCCTTTGCCCCCGTTGTAATACGTCGTGCCTGCTTCTCTCTCCATTTGATCTATTGTTATCCAAGTATTTACTGTTTTAGAATTGGTTCTCTTTGGTTCATTCTCTATTTACAAACAAACACAGAGTCGCAATACTCTGTTTAGTCTTTGCAGATAACGAAAAATCGTGTAAAAAAAAAGAGAAAAGGAATCGAGCAAAATCAGTAGGCCACTAACGGGATCTCTTTTTGACCTCGCTAAAATAGAAACATTAGGAACAACCCCTCATGACAAATACAAAACTAGTGAAATGAACTGAACTCCACACAATGATGGCTGCAAAACAGCTCGGCTCCGCCACCCACCCCGCCCAAAATAACGATAAAGAGCGGCTGCCATGATTGGTTGCGGAATGGCCACGACGGAGCTACGAAATGGTACTGCTCTCATGCTAACCCCAGCTTCAGTCTGAAACATCCAGAAACACTGTAGACTACCAATTCGATCAGTTCCGGTAGCGCCCCAATGTAACCCGGTAGAGAAGAACTAGCCCTCCCCTCTTTGACTGATGGTTCTTGTTGCCTGTCCCTTCTGTTGTCATTTAACAGAACTATTTAGCCTGCTGAAAGGGGTTGTGTTCCGACCGCTGGTTGGTGGAGACATTTTGACTATATTCTGGACCTGCGTTGTCGCGTAATGCGTCATATGACGCGCCGCGTTAGCGCATCCGGAAGTCATCCGGGGCGCGCAGCGCGTAACGTAAGCATAACAAGTCATGTGACTTGTTAATAAAACTTTTCATTGGTTCATTTTACTTTTCTTATTCTAATGATGAAAGGCTTGGTCATATGACCTAAAAATTACGCTTTTTATTACTTCCGAACATTATTTTTTTTTTAAATATATGTTATAATGTTCCAGGCTAATGTACTTTCCCGGAAAATTTACAACTGTCCTGCAAGTAAAATATATTCTTTTTTCGAAAAAAAGAGCGTTTCTCCGTCCCATGACGGAGCCGTTGAGCAAAAGAGGGTCGACCTGCTGTCTTAGTCGCCGATACGCCTGAATATGAGATTCTTATCGATCACTTTATGTTGCAGGAATAGAAAACACAACAGCCCTTGACCATTTATCTTTACTGCGTTCCTTCGTATTATACCTTTTACCCTTCATGTAATTGGTCTGCTTTATTTCACTTGCCTTTTAATGATTCTAAAACAGTCACTATTATTAAAAACTTTACCAATGTATATACTACTACCATGTTTTCTTTTAAAAACCTTTATTGTGAAAATTTCATTATACAAATACGAGCCTATAACCACGTGGGCCTGCCACGGAGCAAACTGTAATCGTATATGATGAGTAGACATTTACACTGTAGAGGAACGTAACGGGCGGGCCATTAGGTTGCAAGAACTAAGGTGTCTCACAGTTACGGAATCGGTGGACGTACATTTTATAATTAAAATACGACAGGGCCAGTTACAATAAAATTATCTAGATATACATTTGCGGGCAAGTACCATGGGTGACGTTAATTCGAACTTTCAATAGTACAGTAATCAATAACACATCAGAACTTAATATCAATAGGGATGTCGAAATATTCAATCAATTCTCGTCCCCGCCCGCCATGTGCTTCAAAACTGCATACGTATCTCGTGATTTCAAGGTTCTGCAACCAGTACACAACAAGGAGTTACGAGTCCCATTTATTCCGGCGCCATTTTGGGCGAGGACGGGCAGGTCCAGGATATAGTCAAAATGTCTCTACCAACCATCGACTATGATGATGTTCATATGCTGTATTTATTAGAGTAACACTCATCTGTCCACATGAAATTAATTTGCCACAATCTAAACATGTCATTTTAATCTTTCCAAAGTTCTTCTAAATATTTGGGACCGTTTCCCTTGCCTCTGATGCTGTCAGTGCCACTTCTTTGATGAATGTACTAGCAGGTCAGGGGTTCTCCTCCAAATCTCTCTTTTATGCAGCACTATAATTAATTGGTGCCACCTCTCCATATGACGATGCATGGTATAGTTACCATAACTATATTTTTTTTCGGTTCCTCTGGAGAGTTCATCGTGGCAGATGAAGCGTGTAACGTACCGGGCATTTACCTTTTTTTGCATGTACAGGAAAGGAAAAAAAAATCGAGCGTCCGAGTTCTAAGGTGTCCCAGGGCCATTTTAGTGGACCAGGCCCAAATCCAAAGAACAGGCCGCCATTTTGAGAGTCCTGTTGCAGCCGCCTGTCGCTGTAGCATCAAGAGCAGCCGAAACTCAGCTGAATGGCAACTGAAACGGTAAAGGGGCGCCCCACTACAGCAGACGAGCCTCCACCTAGGAAGGCCCGTTCACGCCGCCTCCCCCCCCCCTTCGGGCACCCCACGCCGTTATTCGGAGCAGTATTGTAGGATGTCCACACCAGTGCGGCAACTTGCTAGACATCACCTCGGTGGTAACCGAATCTCAACGCCTTGTGGTGTCTTCTATTCAGAAAACATTGTTATGCTGCCTTTGACCTATTCGCCGCAAGTGCGCACACAACTCAACTGCATAGCTTGCTAGACACCACCTCGATGCCATCCGGATCTTGGAATCTCAGCGCCTTTTGGTGTCTTCTCTTCAGAAAATATTGTTGCGCTGCCTTTGGCCCCATTCGCACATCGGTCCGCTACTGACGCCATCTCACAGGCTAATGGGGCGCCCCACGCCGACTTTCAGCATTGTAGGATGACCACACCAGTACAGCAACTTGCTAGACATCACCTCGGTGCCATCCGGATCTCGGCGCCCCACTGCAGATGAAGTGCCTCTCAACTTTGAAACCACCACGGTGACATCCGGATCTTGGCGCGTTGTGCTGCCTTCGGCCTATTCGCACATCGGTCCGCTACTGACGCCATCTCACAGGCTAATGGGGCGCCCCACGCCGAGTTTCAGCATTGTAGGATGACCACACCAGCACAGCAACTTGCTAGACATCACCTCGGTGCCATCCGGATCTCGGCGCCCCACTGCAGATGAAGTGCCTCTCAACTATGAAACCACCACGGTGACATCCGGATCTTGGCGCGTTGTGCTGCCTTCGGCCTATTCGCACATCGGTCCGCTACTGACGCCATCTCACAGACTAATGGGGCGCCCCACGCCGAGTTTCAGCATTGTAGGATGACCACACCAGTGCACCTTACTAGACACCACCTCGGTGCCATCCGGATCTTGGCATCTCAGCGCCTTGTGGTGTCTTCTATTCAGAAAATATTCTTGCGCTACCTTTGCCCCATTCACACATCGGTCCGCTACTGACACCATCTCACAGGCTAATAGGGCGCCCCACGCCGAGTTTCAGCATTGTAGGATGACCACACCAGTACAGCAACTTGCTAGACATCACCTCGGTGCCATCCGGATCTTGGCATCTCAACGCCTAGTGGTATCTTCCATACAGAAAATATTGTTGCGCTGCCTTTGGCCCCATTCGCACATCGGTCCGCAACTTAGACATCACCTCGGTGCCATCCGGATCTTGGCATCTCAGCGCCTTGTGGTGTCAGTCAGAAAATATTGTTGCGCTGCCTTTGGCCCCATTCGCACATCAGTCCGCTACTGACACCATCTCACAGGCCAACAGGGCGCCCCACGCCGACTTTTACCATTGTAGGATGGCCACACCAGTGCCACAACTTGCTAGACACCACCTCGGTGCCATCCGGATCTTGGCATCTCAGCGCCTTGTGGTGTCTTCTATTCCGAAAATATTGTTGCGCTGCCTTTGGCCCCATTCGCACATCGGTCCGCTACTGCCGCCATCTCACAGGCCAACGGGGCGCCCCACGCCGACTTTCAACATTGTAGGATGGCCACACCAGTGCGGCAACTTACTAGACACCACCTCGGTGCCATCCGGATCTTGGCGCGTTGTGCTGCCTTCGGCCTATTCGCACATCGGTCCGCTACTGACGCAAACTCACAGGCCAACGGGGCGCCCCACGCCGACTTTCAGCATTGTAGGATGGCCACACCAGTGCTGCAACTTGCTGGACACCACCTCGGTGCCATCCGGATCTTGGCGCGTTGTATTGCCTTCGGCCTATTCGCACATCGGTCCGCTACTGACGCCGCCTCACGTGCCAACGTATTTTCTCCGCATTTTATACCCTATGCCGCATAACAGGTCATGTGACTTGTTTATAAAACTTTTCATTGGTTCATTTTACTTTTGGTTTCCTAATGATGGAAGGCTTGATCATATGACCTAAAAACAACACTTTTCATTGGATGAAAACTTTTTTTTTTTCCCAAACGATGAAAGCCCCACCTTGTTTCTGGATGTTTCAGACTGAAGCTGGCGTCAGCATGAGAGCACCACCATCTCGTAGCTCCGTCGTGGTCATTCCGCGAGCAATCATGGCAACCGCTCCCCACCAGAAGCCTACAGGAGTCGGGGGCCCCCAAAACTTTTGATGAATCCTCAAGGCGGAGGGGACGCTTTCGAGAATGGGGTCCAAGACCTAGCAGACAAGCGTCCGATTTCCAAGGTGTCCCAGGGCCATTTCAGTGGACCAGGCCCAAAAAGGAAAGAGCCTGCCGCCATTTTGAGAGTCCTGTGACAGCCGCCTATCGCTGCACCGCAAGAGTGGGCGCAACTCAGCTGAATTGCGGCTTTTGACACAGTGGACCAAAAACGGACGGAATGGCAACTGAAACGGTAAAGGGGCGCCCCACTACAACAGATGACACCCATCTGGAGAGGCCCGTTCACGCCGCCTCCCCCGGGGCGCCCCACGCCGTTATTCGGAGCAGCATTGTAGGATACCAAAACCAGTGCGGCAACTTACTGGACATCACCTTGGTGCCATCGTTCTGCTGCCTTGGAACTATTCGCACAACAGTTTGCTACTGATGACCCACCCCCCGCGACGCCCCACGCCGGAAATCTGGACGTTGTGCTGCGTTGGGACTATTCGCACAGCCGACCGCTACTTCGTTGTTTTTCCCTAAAAATGTTTATATGTTATTACTATTTTTGTTTTCTTGTATATATTTATAAGTTATTAAACTTTTATAATCTTACTACTTTGTCGGAGTGCTATATATTTTTAATGTGACACATAATTGTAAAAACTTTGATGTACAAAAAATCATCCCTGGAATCTTCCGCTTCAGGCTCGGTCCCTTCCCCAATCACAATACAGGATGGTTTTCAGATAATAGGAACGCGTCTGCTGTGACGGATCTCATCGAGTGTGGGCCTTGATCTACTATAACTCCTTTGAAGAGGGGTGATTCTTTACAGCTGGGGCCATAAACTACATCTGCAGGGCTAGCTGATACCCTAGGACCAGCCTGGACAATCGGACACAGAGGAAAAGGAGTGTCAGAGGGTGCGGTAGTGAATAGGGCGAAAGGGAGGTGTCGGGCGGGCACAGGGTGTGATTCTCAGGGAAGAGCAGCGCAGATGGGGGGAGGTTTATTACCCATGCATAAGACAGAGAGCGGGGGTGACCACTGCCTGGGGGAGATGCTTGCGAGGGTGGGGAGCCATGCTAAGGATCGACAGCGTGCACAGAGTGGGTCTGGTCAAGGCATCTAAAATGGCTGCCGTGCACGACAAAAGTGTGGCATTTGAAAAAAGACAAGATGGCGCAGACAATGTTTTTCAACACTTCCTGATTTCCTTCGAATCGAACGTTAACAGACGTTGGGGCATATTACCAAAGTTAAGCGATATTTATCCCTAACGATGCTTAGCAACGATTTTTTTACCGCTAAGCATCGTCAGAAATTATCGCAGATAAACCTTGCTATTATCAAGGTTTATCGCAAATACGATAATAAACGACCGCAATGCATTAATATCGCTGAAAACTCAGCGATATTCATGCATTACCGAGCTAATGCTCTTAGCCATGTTATCCACCTCCCATTGGATAACATGGCTAAGAACTGCTCAGGGCAGGTGCTAGCTTTTGGAGATATTCGCGCTTATCTCGAATATTTCCAAAAGTTGATAATAGGAGATAGCGATGTTAGCGACTGTTTCCAGTCGCTACCATCTTGGCATGCCCACTTTGCATGTCATTAGTGATAAATATCACTCACATGCAAAGTGGGGCCCAAGATGGTCGCTATCTCCTACTAGCCGTCGCTAACTGGTGTTAGCAACAGCTAGGTAATACAGATATAATTTTATCTCCGCGAAGCGGAGCGCTGTTACAGATATATATCTTGTTTTTGAACGTTAATTTCTCAAAATCCACTGAAGCACATATATTGAGACCTAGCAAAGGCACATCGAGCTACCAGTCCCTACAATTTTGCCAAGTTTTGTGCAAATCCATTCAGCCGTTCGATTATTATTATTATTTTTTTTTTGCCCCGCGGAGCCCTTTTAAAACCTCCACATCAAACCTAAGAGGTCAAGGAGGATCTACTATGCCCCCTTATGGTCATTTGCCCCTTCGCTTTGGCCTCCTCTTGTCTCTCGATCCTACCGAGAGACAAGATGGCGGCCGCTACGGACTGTTTGCAATGTTTACAGACGCCGGAGAACCAATCAGCTTCGCAAACCTCCGTTACGCGAAGCGGAGCGCTGTTACAGATATATATCTTTTTTTGAACGTTAATTTCTCAAAATCCACTGGAGCACATATATTGAGACCTAGCAAAGGCACATCGGGCTACCAGTCCCTAATATTTTACCAAGTTTCGTGCAAATCCATTCAGCCGTTCGATTATTATTATTATTATTTTTTTTTTGCCCCGCGGGACCCTTTTAAAACCTCCACATCAAACCTAGGGGGTCAGCGAGGATCTACTATGCCCCCTTATGGTCATTTGCCCCTTCGCTTTGGCCTCCTCTTGTCTCTCGATCCTACCGAGAGACAAGATGGCGGCCGCTACGGACTGTTTGGAATGTTCACAGACGCCGGAGAGCCAATCAGCTTCGCTACGCGAAGTTCCGTTACGCGTAAAGTCCGCGAACCGGAGCGCTGCCCGGTCCGCTGTTACAGATATATATCTTTTTTTGAACGTTAATTTCTCAAAATCCACTGGAGCACATATATTGAGACCTAGCAAAGGCACATCGGGCTACCAGTCCCTACAATTTTGCCAAGTTTCGTGCAAATCCATTCAGCCGTTCGGGCTAAAAGTGAGGCCAACCGCCCTATGGAAAACTCAATGTTAAAAACACGTTTTGGGACCCCCCTTTTTTCTCGGCCCCCCCTTGACGAACCCCCCCCAAATTTTCAAGGGCTGCTCAGACACAAAATGTGCCATTTTCCTGAAAATTTCAGCCAATTCCGTCCACAAACGCCAAAGTTATTAGACATAGAATTTTCAAAAATCCCATAGAGAAAAAATCCTAACTATATATACCTACTGGCGACCGCCAGTAGGTAATATATATATATATTTATTTTGTTAGTTTTATTTTGTCCTCATATCACCATGGCGACTGCACTCTGGGCCTTTTTAAAAATCCTCGGTCCGTCTGTGGTCCATTGCAATTTCATGCCCTGAACCTCCCCAGCTCTGGCATTATTACGGGGGAGCAAAAAGCCTACCCCGAGTCAATGACCGGGTGTAATCATAGCACAATATATATATCGATGTTTCCAGCCACCCTGGGAATTAACCTAAGCCCTGACCTGTCCACTTAAGAAAATACCCCCCAAATTCTCCTGGCAGCGTGAGTTGCATTTGATGTCCCTATTGCATGTCCCCCTAACTACACTTAACCACCCCATGGGGTGTGGAGGAACAGGATCTATCCAGCGTTTACAAATCTCCCGCCTGGCTAAAAGCAACAGGGAAGCCCCTTTGCTTACTGTTTAAGGAGTGTTGCGTAACACTATCTACCCCCAAAAGCACCAGGGTTTTCATCCAGAATGCATATTCTTCTAAAATGTCTCTCATGGTAGCTTCCACAGTCTTCCAGAAATCTTTTATCACCGGGGGCATGTAAAGAAAACATGAGTATCATTCGCACTTAGAAGATTACATCTCTTACATCTGGGGACCGGCTGTGACACAAACTTGGCCAATCTTTGAGGGGTCGAATACAGCCTATTGATGACAAAGAAATGATGACGTATAAAGTTAGCAGATGTTACTATAGCATATAGTAATTTCAATGAGTCTGTGCAAAGAGATTGTATGTTTCCTTCCTGGAGTGTGTCTGCACAGATCTGAAAGAGGGCCTTCAATTTCTCTTCCTCTGCCTCCAGGAATTGCCCATACCACTTTTCCACTTCTTTAACTTTTGGGCTGACTTTCTGGAGTGAAGCCCCATGGCCCTGCCTACTTCCTGTGAGGCAGTTAAGAACCAAGAAGCAGGCTGCAAGTACTTAAACCTAAAAAGCCTTTTGCCCGTCCAAGCACTCAATACCTCCCAGGGTGTCACATCTCCTGTTGATATCAAATCTCCCCATTTAGATATCCCTGTCTGCTTTAAGGGCAAACTTAGAGCATCTTTCAGGTATTCCAGGCTCCCCGGGGGTTTCCAAATTGGAGCAAATTCTGAAAAATAGCCAATGTTTAGTAACCTTCTTACTGCAAGCCAGAAGCTCAATGCAGATTTTAATACCTTTAACCTTACTTTTTTTTAAAAGAATTTGTAGGAAGGCTACTGGACCAAACTCTTTGGTCATTTCCCCCAATATTAAACCCCAGGTGGAACAAATGGGCTACCCACAAGCTTACAGATTTATTAAAAATGAAAGGCTATGCAATAGAGCCTAAGGTACAGCGAAGCTAACCCCTCTTCTTAAGATCACGTCTTAGTTTTTATCAGGAGAGACAAACCCCACGGGATGCCCAGATAAAGCTATATATTTTCTCCTTTATTTTGTTGATTTCATCCTTGGGGAAGTTAAGTGGAATGGTATCGAACAGGTAGGTTAGCTTCAGAAGAACAAACACTTTTACTAAGTTAACCCTCCAGTAGATGGTCAAAGGTAAGTTCTTCCACCTAGCTAATGACTATCGACCACCTTTGCTACCCTCTTCAAATTACGTATGGCAATCCCATCCATTTTTTCAACTATAACTATCCCTAGATATTTCAACTTGGTGCACACTCTGCCTCCTCACACCTCCATATTCCAATACATAAGTTCTGTCTTTGATAGATTCAATGAATAACCGGAAAATGACCCATATTCTTTTGTCGGTTATTCCACCCTGATTAACATTTGAGCCGGGTCAGAGGTGTAAATTATCAAGTCATCAGCATACAAAGCAATTTTGCTGCGTGAAGGGAGATGCTGTATGGGATGATCTGATCATCATTTCTTAATATGTGCTCCAGGGGTTCAACATATATGTTGAAAAGGAGGGGAGACGGGACAACCCTGCTTTGTCCCTCTGTGGATATTGAAACTCTTTGTAAGGGAGCCATTTAGGAGAATTTTAGCCATGCAACACTCATATAATTTTCTGATTGCTGTGACAAAATCAGTATTAAAGCCCATTGTGCCCAAAACTGCCCAAAGAAATGCCAAACTGACACGGTCGAAAGCCTTTGCGGCGTCTATAGTGATCACCGCCAACATAATCGATCGGGTGTCTCCTGGGTCTATAGTCCCGAATAATGAAAGTGTAAGTTCCTGTATTTGTATTTCGGGACAAAACCTTTCTGATCAATATGTATCAGTTGGAGGGCCACCTTTGCCAATCTCCCTGCCAAAATATCTGTATACATTTTATGATCTACATTCAGTAGGGAGAATAGCCGATGTGAATCAGCCTTCCTCGGGTCCTTACCGGATTTTAAGATCAAGGTAATAATAGCCTCTCTTCAAGAATCCAGGATCAGCAGGTCGCCTTATAAACTGAATTGAAGAGTGAGTTAATTTCCAGCAATATTTCATCAGCTATTAGCTTGTAAATCTCGGCCGTAAAAGAGTCTGGACCTGCCACCTTTATGTTCTTTATATACAGGAGCTGCTCTCTTACTCCCCCTTCTGTAAAAGGGGCAGTTCAGTTCAAAAGCTTTATTCGATTTGTAAGACAAACCATACAAGCAGAACACATACATATAAGACATAAATTCTTAAAAAAAGCATCAACATCATAGACATCATGAAGAAAAAACAACAAAGAGCATGAATAAGAAGGCATCTGGGACACACCAGTTAAAAAGTGATCAAAGTGAAGCCGTTATGTGCATGGTAAGAGGGGAAATCTTAAAGGAACAACGTCTGACCAAAATAAGATTTCAACAGTACAAAGCTTATAGGTCAAGAACGCTAGATTCATTAATAATACATGGTAAAATGCTTTAGACATACGATACATAGCATAAAATTTAATAAATACGCTAACTAGACTAAACTAATGTACAGACAGGAGACCGAGGTAAAGGGGGCTAAACGCAATCCAGAATGTCATAACTATGGATTTCCTGGCAGCTGTACGTTGTTAAAATATACAGACAGGAGGCCACGGTAAAGACAGAACTCTATCTCAGTAAGCAAAGGACCATGGCTTTCCTGGCAGCTGTACATTTTAATATATAGGTTGCTACGAAAAAGCAGATATTCATGTCTTCTAGGGAACTAAGTAGCCGCAAAGCGTTCCTCATAGAGCGAACCTTTTGTTTTAAAAAGATGGGTTTTAAATATGTTACCCTAAGGAAGTAATAAAAATTGCAAAACAATAAGAAATGACAGCAGCTTTGGCGGGAAACATTGTCACAAGGGCATGCTATATCCAATCTAGAGTTCATCATAGGGAATGCAACAAGATGATGAACGATTCCCAGTCGTAATCGTGTTAGGACAAACCGGTGGGAATTACGTGTGACACCTGAAAGATAGGGTTGGAAACCGGTGAATAAATTAAAGTCCCGGTAGGTCATCACGGTTTGTAACTTTCCTGACACCTTTGCACGACCTTCTTTCCTGTGATTTAAAAACCTTTGTTTGATGTCTTTTTTTGGGATTGAAACTACAGAACTAGGGTCAAGAAAAATGTCAAACTTAAACAGGAGATAAAACCAGTGGTGTATGTACTTAAGCCATGGGATACATGAGGAGTGATCCAACCTAAGACAATCAAGAATAATCTCCTGGGTGAATTGGGTTTCAGACTTGGTCCAAATTGAGCGCCAGAGCAGCAAAGGGCGCAGTGCAGCAAGATCCGAAATAAAGTCAATTCCTACTTCTTCATGAATTAAATCCACGGATGCTGAAGATGGTACACATAACAGTTTTCTGAGGAACGTATTTTCGTCTCTCTGCACGCTAGGACCAACACAATGTCCCCAGACTCCCGCTCCATACAGTGCTGAGGACACACATTTTGCATTATAGATATTCATCATGTCTTTGATACTCCTCACCCCAAGTTTGGATGAGAATCTAAAAATACTATTGGTTGATCTCTTCGTTTTTAGGCTAATGTTTTCGAACTCAGAGTGCCATAACCCACTATTGGCAAAGGTGATGCCTAAATAACAAAATGATTTTACTTGTACCATCTTGACCTTGTCAATAAAAAAGCTAGTTTGGGTTTTCTTAGCTTTCGTCCCACAGGACATTACAAAGGTTTTATATTTGTTTACTAGGAGCTTCCTACCTTCTATAAACTTCGTGAAACTGTCAATAAGGCGCTGTAGGCCAATCTGTGTGCGGGACAATAGCACAGCGTCATCCGCATATAATAAAATTGGCACCGGTTTACCTCCAATCAAGGGTGCATCGGCTGGGGTCTGGCACAGTATGGAATCAATTTGATTAATAAAGAGGGAAAATAAAAAGGGGGCCAAAACACAACCCTGGCGAATGCCTCGTGAAACCTTAAAAAATGAGGTACATTCGCCAAGGGAACCATAACGCACTTTACATGACAGTCTCTTGTATAGCCTTGCCAGGAAATGGACAATTTCTTTCGGAGCTCCTGACTCTATTAGGAACTGCCATAATATGCGGTGGTCAACTAGATCGAACGCGCTACTCAAGTCCGCAAAGCATAAAAACAAATTCCCCTCTTTGACTTCAGTGTATTTATTAATTAAAAGATCTAAATTAACACACTGCTCTAGTGTCCCCATACCTTTTCTAAAACCGTATTGAACCTTCGTTAAAATATCCTTTTCATCTGCCCAGGTTTCCAGCCTCAGTAACATAATTCGACTCATTTCCTTCACAGAGGCATCCAATAAGGAAATAGGGCGATAATTACTTGCCTCTGATTTGCTACCTTTTTTGAATATGGGAATTATAACTGATTGGCCCCAGGATAGTGGGGGGCTACCCTCGGCTGCAGCATTGAAAACCCTCACTAGAATGGGTGCCCACAGATTCATTTCAGCTTTGAGAAGGTCTATGGGTACCCCGTCGGGGCCAGGGGCCTTACCTCCTTTACTATCGGACAATCCTTCATAGACCTCATCCAAAGTAATTCCTAATGGTAGGGGCAACCAGAATGAAACCTCTTGGACAGAAATTTCTAATGTCTTCCCTTCCGGGTTAAAAATATTGGAGAAATGTTCAATCCATGCGTTACAGGCTACATCAGATGTAAGTTCTGGGATCCCCTCGGTATTAAGAAAAGGGCTATTTATAGTTTCCCAATAGAGTTTACTATTTTGGGATTCCGCAGCTTGATTAAGGTTATCCCAGGCTTCTACTTGTAAAGCCTTTTTCCTGTTAGAGAGAGCCTCCTTATATTTAACACGCAAGGATTTGATGTAGTTATGATTGCGTGGTTTAATGCATAAAGCCTTTTTGAGTTCACGTAAGGACGAGGTACAGGGTTTATCAAACCATCCCATCCTAGATACCCTGGTTTTGGGTTGCTTCTTGGTAAAAATGGCTTCTATAGCAATATTTATCCTGGTGTAACTAGACACCAAAGTAGTCATGTTGGTCTCTTCGCCTAGACAATAAAAGATCTCATCTTGACATTTATCAATGACCTCCTTAAGTTTTTTCACAGGATCGACTCCGGCCCACTTAATTCTGGGGCCGTTTGGTCTCAAGGGGGCTATATCAATAGAACAAAATTCGTTATTGAAAGACTTAGACCCCCAGCCCAGTAGGGTTAAAAAGATACTATTATGATCACTAAGTGATTCTTCGTTCACCCATAAGTTGGTAAAGTCACTAGTGTTTGAAAGCAAGATATGATCTATATTAGTATTAGCGTGTCTGCCTGTAAATGTAGGACAAGGATAGTTAGACTTGTTTCTATTGCAGCTAAGCAGATCTAAATCGAATTTGGCTATCAAATTTTTTAAAAGATTACCATAAGTACAGTGAGGGAAGTGAGACGAATCCACTTTGTCTGTCACCCCGTAATTACCCAGCTCGCTCCTGAAACCACATGGGTTACCGGGTGCTAGATGGCAAGGCTGAAGGTTAAAATCGCCAGCCCACAGGATGGCTGCCACTCTCCGGGAGGAAGCCAGTACACTATTAAGTAAATTTTCCAGGGGGAATAAGATGTTACCCCTAGAAGCATCAAAGATGTTATTATAAAAATTAACGAGGATTAGATCTCTATATTTGTTGGCCTCTAACCGTAGCACCTGACTATGGGGTTCAATGAAGGAATAGCTCTTGATGTTAAAATCAATCATCTTGTTGGAGATTAACATCAATAGGCCACCCTTAGCTCTGCCCGAAGGAGAGTTAGATGCATTAAGGCAGTATGACGAATATCCCTCTACATAAATTGGTTCTTGGCACCACGTTTCTTGAAGGAAAATAATGTCATGTCCAGCCCCTATAAATTCCTCCCAAAAAGGGGTATTCAGTTTACCTGAAATGCCTGCTACATTCGAGGTAACAAAGTTAAGCCCTGCCGATTTGACTGCTGTAAGGGTAGCCCTATCTCGTTGTGGGGCGGGCAAGATGTCAGGAGCAACCTGCTTGTCACCTATGAGCTCTTTAAGTGGCTCCTGATGGATCACTGGAGCGGCTACTTCGGAGTCAGGGATCCTGCATAGGGTAAGAGGGGCTACTATGGTTCTGATGGAGTTTGAGTCACAGAGTAGGTCTCGGACTATATGAGCTTCATGGAAAGTAACCATAGTGCTACCTATCGTCTCATCTGTCCCCTGGTCCACCTGGATAGAATCGTCCCTAGGTGGAGTGGCCGAAGGTCAATCGACCATTTCCAGGCAGTCAAGCCTATTGCTAACGGGGATACCCTTCCACCCCCCTATGGTAGGGCGGTCGCTAATAGGGCGCCACGGCCGCTGACCCCACTCTCTACTTCTATTCTTCTGTGGGTACCAAGAGTCTGTTTTATTCCACGTACGTTCGGGAGGTTGTGCCCAGTTTCGGCCTGTCAAAAATTGGCGCTCAGGTGGTAGCACCCAATTGGGAGCTATCGGAGTCTGACTCTCAGGGGGTTGTACCCAGAATGGAACACTCGGGTACTGACTCTCAAGGGGTTGTACCCAGTTAGATACTATCGGCTGCTGCAGTTCCGGTGGTTGCACCCAATTTGGGACTGGCGGGTATTTGCGCTCAAATGGTTGTGCCCATTTTGGGACTGTCGGGGGCGGGCGCACAGATGGTAGCGCCCAGTTAGGAACTATTGATTGCTGGCGCTCAGGTGGATATACCCAATTGTGTGCTCCCAAATTCTGTTGACTACGTGTATAGGGATAGAAGGAGGAGAGGCGATGGGCATCAATCCCCTCCGTCTTGGCCAGAGCGGGCCAGGAACAAATATAGTCCACCATATCTGGATCATCGCAGGTCACTATGATACAGTCTCCCTGAATATTTTTGGGTTCATCCCCGATCCATGGCACCCTACGTACTGCCGAGATTCGACTATTTTGGGGAGGTTGAAGGGACCTGTTCATAGTGAGCCACTGTGAGACCTTGTTCCAAAGGGACCAGGATGGCTCCTCCTTATTAGTGGGTAGCTCGGGGACCCCAGTAAGGATGGAAGTAAAGGGGGACACTTCTGGTGATAGGTGAACGGGACGCCTAGTCCTAAAGCCCTTTTTTCCCTCTTCAGGTCGAGTCGACGTAGAGTGCTGGGGTAGTAGTGGGGTGGTGGGCCTTTTATTTGATGTTTGGGGCAGACCCTTGTTGGGTGCAGACAGAGTGGGCTGGGTAGACTGTGTAGGGGTGGGCTGACAGGGAAGGGTGGCCGTGTTATCGGCCGTACGCACACTCCCTTTCGGGGTTGAAGAAGATGTTTCTGGCTTTTTATGCTTGATTAAATTAGACTGAGTATTTAATGTAGGGGGACAATTAACTATGCTAGCCGACTGGACCCCTTGTGCTCCTGATCTAGGAGGGATCGTTATACCCACCGCCTGTTTTACTTGGGCCAGACTAAGCTGGGTCGAAGGTTTCTGGGTAAGAGTGGCAAGTTGTTTTTCGATTGACATAATGCTAAGTTCTAGGGGTTTCAAAACATGATGTAAAAGGTCCCTAATGTTCGCTAGAAGCTGAGAATTAACATCCCCCAAAGAACAAACATCCCCATCATTGGACGTAAACACTGGATGTAAAATAGGTTCCGTTGTGGTGGTAGATGACAAATTGGGATCCTTCTGGGCGCCCTGCTGTGGATTAATGGTTGCCCCTTTCATATTAGAAATAGCTGGTTCATAACTCATGGGATTGCTATTCTTTGGGTCCTTCGCTTGTTTTGGGACAGCGCCCTCCTTTGCCCCCCTTAGCTGAATCTCGGGGCAATGATCTTGAGATAGCAATGACTGAAGGTCAGGGGAGTTCTCTAAGTTTTCCGTGGAGTCAAGATCAGAAATAATGTTAGTAGCTGATAGGTCAACCGTATTCGGGATGGAATGGACCTCAGCTATAACATTAGGTTGCAATAACACCGGGATGGATGTAGATAATTGATGTGGCGATTGAACTGATGCTAGAAGGCCCAGGGAGGACCTCCGAGCAATAGCCAAGTCCTGTGACACCCTCCGCTCCAATAAGGAAATACTTAGGTTAATAGCCTCATTAGTTCTGCTGAGAAATTGGTCGAGCGGGCCAGTAAGCAGGGCAGATTTCTTGGCCGTCTTGCTTCTAGTTCCCCTGGTCATGGTGGGGGAAAGTGAAAAAGATTAAGTACGAAGAAATGTCAATACTGTGGAGCGACAAAAGTACCTTGGTTTAGATTCGTGTAGAACAGATCACAAGGCCAAGGGGGGTGGCCCAGCCCGGCCTTGCTCGGTCTCGAACGGGCTAAAACGGGCCCGCCCTTGGCCCGGGCTTCACCCGGGCTTCGACCCACGCGCGTCCCGCGATGCGCGTTGCCGGCCCTGCTTATATTTAGGAGGAGGCGTGGCACTGGGAGGGGGCGCGGCTCGGCCGGGAAGAGGAACCAGCTGTTGGTGATTGCAGGAATGCTGGTCCTCGCAGTCCCGGTCGCCGCGCCTCTCACCTCCTCTGCGGCCAGAAAGATGTTGTTCTCTCCTCGAGGGTCCAGAAGAAAGCAGGGAGCTCGGAGCACTACTCCTGTAGCGAAGGGGAAAGACAAATGCCCAGAAACCTCTAGCGAGCGGCGCCCACGGAGCGGGGGCCGCGAGAGGTAAATAGCACTCAGGGAGGAGGCGTGGCACTGGGAGGGGGCGCGGCTCGGCCGGGAAGAGGAACCAGCTGTTGGTGATTGCAGGAATGCTGGTCCTCGCAGTCCCGGTCGCCGCGCCTCTCACCTCCTCTGCGGCCAGAAAGATGTTGTTCTCTCCTCGAGGGTCCAGAAGAAAGCAGGGAGCTTGGAGCGCTACTCCTGTAGCGAAGGGGAAAGACAAATGCCCAGAAACCTCTAGCGAGCGGCTCCCGCGGAGCGGGGGCCGCGAGAGGTAAATAGCACTCAGGGAGGAGGCGTGGCACTGGGAGGGGGCGCGGCTCGGCCGGGAAGAGGAACCAGCTGTTGGTGATTGCAGGAATGCTGGTCCTCGCAGTCCCGGTCACCGCGCCTCTCACCTCCTCTGCGGCCAGAAAGATGTTGTTCTCTCCTCGAGGGTCCAGAAGAAAGCAGGGAGCTCGGAGCGCTACTCCTGTAGCGAAGGGGAAAGACAGATAAGTGTGGTTACCCCACCCAATGTCAGTTGCAAATCCACAATATACTGCGGTTTGTCCAGATTTGGACCATAAAAACTAGCACAAACAAACTCTATACCAGAACATTTAAGAGTTTCTAAAACCCACCTACCTGAGCTACCAAATTTGGATGAAATCAGCTCAACCCATGACCCCTTCCTAATAAGTACTGCAAATCCCTTGGAATATTCTAATTGATCAGATGCTATGTAGCTCTATGCCCATCTTTGTTTTCCATATAGCCCCCTGCTTTCACTCGCCGTTAAATGGGCCCTCTTGTAAAATGATAACCTGGACTTTAGAATCCTCTAAGTATTTATTCACCAGTCTCAGTCTGTTTATTTTTTTATCTTAAGCCATTTACATTCCAAGTTGAGGTTTGTAGCTTATTATCATCCCCACCCATTTGCCTTGAGATGAGCCAACTTTATTAGACTCGGGGATCTCTGGTTATTCATTTTAAAAGTGGACCCTGCCAATATAACTGTTGAGGACTGCAGGGGGAACATGGCGGCCGCAAGGTAAACAGTCGGGGACCACCGGGGTAAGAGAGGCGAGCTGCTGGGGGTTTGAGCATTCCCCTGCCCTCCTCACCCCTCTGTCGCCCCCTCCCCATCCACATGTAGAATGGCGGCTTGCTCTCAAACATAAAAAAGGAATCAGAAAGTTGTTACCTGCGGCACAACGGTCGGGTGGCCTCTGGGAGCGGGAGCAGCTTGGGCGAAGTAAAGGAGGTTCTAGTGTGGCAGAGGGCTGCAGGACTGCTATGTCACTTACGAACAGTGAGAGCTCTGAGGGGCAGAGTCAGCATAAGCTCCCTGGAGGAGCCTACAGAGGAAACAATCAGCCGGAGAGTGTGCTCTGCTAAATTTCACTGGGTTGCATGCCCCCAGCATATCAAGGAAGGGCAGCATAGACGGTCTGCCAACGCTGCATTATCCCCTTATGGAGAAGGAGAGCTTTCCACCTGTAGAGAAAACTGGTGCAATTCCTGATAAGATATCAAGGTACACCATGCGCACTAGGACCTCGGTACTTTAAATTGCCTTCAACTACAGTGGTCCCCTGAGATATAATTACTGGTAAAATTGGGGACCCTTTCCTTCAAAGGTTGTGAGGGTGGGGAAAGCTGCAAGGCAGTCGGGGATGAGCCCACATGGAAGTGGGGAAACATTTCACTCCTTCAAGTTAAGGTCACCCCATCTCTCAAATCATATTATAAAGACTTGACCCACGCAATGGCATCTGGAGAGACAGGTGGTAAAATAGAGCCTGAGAGAATAGGGATTAACACTATCATGGCTGAAATTAATGTAGTACAGGAGGCTAAAAGAGGTCTGGAAGTAGAAAACAACTATGGAGTAGACGAGAAACCTTTCAAGATATTAACGCGCAATAAGTTTATCGTTTTGGCATGCAGAGATGAAGAAGTAAATGAGAAGGGGCCGCAACAGGCTGACAAATGCTGCAAGTCAGGGGGCGCCAATTTACAACCAGAAGTCCTGTTGACTCCCTCGAACCTGCTGGCTCAACTAGAACCCCGTCGGCTTCACTGTCCCATCCAGAAGTCCCACTGGCCTCCATCCTTCCCGATCTAAAGGAGGAATTGAGAGGTCGGTTTAAAACATCAGAAGCTAATCAAGCTGACATCCAAGCTTACTGCACAGAACTTGCACAAAAACTAGATGACATTGCATCACGGAGGTGAACAGCCTTTACAACGAAACTTTTACAACGCACTACCTTTACAACGCAACTTTTACAACGCAAACTATTTCAACGCATTGCTCTGGGGGGCGCTCTAGGATAGGGAATAGGTTAATTTACTATCCAATAACCTTCCCTAGTGTCCACGGGGACTGGAGTTGGAATAGTAAATTAAACTATTCACTATCCAGCACCCCAAAGCACTATGCGTTGTAATGGACTGCGTTGTAATACTTACGTTGTAAAGGCATGCGATGTAAATGCATGCGTTGTAATGTCATACATCCCATCACGGACAGGGATTCTAGAGGAGGAAGTAGGCTTGATGAGGAAAGATATCACTAAAAATACCGAAGGCTTAAAGTCATTAGTTAAAGAAAACTTAGGCCTCAGGGATGACCTGGAAAGAATAGAAAATAATTCTCGGAGATATAATCTCAGGATTCTAAAGATCCCAGAAGTGGAGGAGGGAACGAATATCAAAGCTTTCATAATTAAACTGCTAACAGAGACGGTTCTGAAAGATAGACGGAACCCACAGCGGCAGAAGCCAAGGAAAATATTGGTAAACTTCCTTTCGTATACAGTAACTATACTGTTGGCAGCATTGAGAAATGGTCCATACACTGTCCAAGATTTCATGTTTACTATCAGGTCGGATGTTAAATACATTGGACACACTACTGAGAAGGTCATAATAGCATACAAACTGACAGCCATGCTTACAACACTAGTATGAGAAAAAACAGCCCTATTTTGTACATTATTCAATAATCTGCAATGCCTCTACATGTTCAGCGAACCTCTGGAAAAAAGCTTTCACAAATGTATTTGTTATGCAGAATTTGTCTATAGGACTGCATTGCAACTATGTAATGTAGGCCTGTGCCTACATCTCCACTGGAGGATTATCTATTGTGAACAAAAGGTTTGGCCTTTCTCACAGATTTTTTGGAACAGGCTTTGACTTTAAAGCACAATCCCTCAAAACCTCTATAACCCACATAGGTGTGCTCACTGAGCCTTTATCTTGTTTAACACGGAGTAGTAGTCACACTACAAACTTTAGTGATTTACAAATGCCGCACGACATAATCACAAAGCATACAAGAGGCACAAACCTGCTTGCCTCCAGGGCCTACGCCACTTTCATGCTGTTAACCTACACATGTACACTTGTACACTCAGTAACTCTATGCTGTATATGACAATGATGCTATCATTTGAGATATCATCAGTGATATCCTCATTGGTGTAATTAAACTTCCTCACTTTTGTGACACCCATCTTTCCCTCTGGCAACCTCCCAAAGAAACATTTTTGTGCTCACAGCACAGCTTAACGGAAAGATGATCTGTCCCCCACATATTGGGGCTAATTTAGATTTTGGCAAATGGGATACTCTCTCAGAACATTGGTGGATATCCCGTTCACTGTATACATAGCCCATTATGCACTTGTAATTCAGCTGATGGCACACATGCCATGATTGTGATGGATTACCACATCTTCCCTATGCTAAATAAGGACCACTGTCTGCTTATACCATGTATATCTATATGTAAATATAACGTTTTTTGCAATACTGTTTGGAGGTTAATTAAATAGGTCCAAAATTATTGTTCTCTGTAATATGTGTGCCTGGTGTTTATGGCTTTGAAATATGTGTGCCTGGTGTTTATGCGTTTGAACGTATGAATCTCCTGGAACATTCCTTCTTCTTTGGATGTATTTAAGAACCATGCCAAATTCTATGAATTCAAAGGAGACGTTTTAGTGCTTTGGGTAGAAATCTTTGATAATTTACCCTGTTTAATTAATTCAATTAGGTCGGGTTTAGTCTGTCAGGTGTTCTTTTAATAAGTGCATCAGCATGCACATACATAAGTATGAAAGTGTTTCTATGACTGCAATTCATTTAGATCCACAAGAATCAGCTATTTCACTACATTTGATATAGTGTATTATTCTATAATATTTCAGTAATGGGTTGCACAAAGGATGCCTTTTAATTCTTTGCTTTCTCAAATGACTTTATGTATAATGGTTAACATAGAAAGCGTTGAAGAGAGGGTGACCTTTTTCCATTACCATAGCTCCTTGTATTAAAGCTTTATAATTTCCTTTTAAAGGTAAAAGAAAATACAAAAATTACTACATGTGCCATTTGTACTTGGCATGAATCAAAGCTTGTTAGTGAAAGTTTTGGATTGCCTGTCATTATTAAAAAATAAAGGAAATAATGTAATTGTTTTTTTTGGTACAGGTTATTTTAAAAAATGTTTGCACTTCTCACAAAGCAGTCACTAGCTTGAAAGTTTTAGCCAATGTAAATAGAACTGTACTCGACTTCAACATATTCGAATATAGAAACCCGTCAGAATTTAAAACAACCAATGTGTTTTTGTACAGCTCATTGCAGTGTACTATTCATGAGTGAAATTAGCACACACTTCTCTGCTGATATTTGTTGTGTTTTTAAGTAGATTAGGAGCTTTAGACATCCTGATATCATGAATATTTTAAAATTAACCATTGAGTGTTAAGTTGCAAATGTAAATAGGGATCTTGCACTATGAAGGAAAAACATAATCTGTGTACTCGTAAATAGATAACCACACTGAAGTAATTGGGGTTTCAAAACCCCAATCTATTCTACCAGCATGAGTTCATTTGCATGTTAATAATTAAAGGGATTTCCTTTTTAAAGCGGCAGGACGCGCATTTCCATAACTACTCTTATTTGCATAGCAAATATTATAGCATGTGAATGCTATTAATGTAAGCAAATAGGTCTCTGTGCAACATGGGGGTGGAACGTTTTTAGAGGCTAGTATTATAAAGAACGTTTATTTTTCGCACTGTTAATCTGTGTTACATTTTCTTTCGCTTTAAGCATACCTTGGATTCTGTCAGGCAGTGATGTTAAGTATTTTAATACAAAGAAAACATTGGTTGGCGCAACTCCTACCTCATTTTCTTATACATAGTTCATAGGTCGTCACCACATTACTCTTGTTATTACCTAATCACATGGCTAGTGAGGATGACATAGCCACATAAAATCCTTCATTACAAGTGTCCTCGAAAATGGCCCGAGTTTTTCCCCACCCTCGCAGTTACTCATACTGGGGGTGCAGGGGTGTTGCAAATTCTGACTATTACACATTGGACCCCGAGGATTACCTTAAACATAAGGAATTACTGAAGGAATCATTACATCTGGGCCCAGTTGTCCTGCTAACCCTTCCCAATTTCCATACAGGGATATTAACTGCTGTCAGCAGCTGTAATCCCCATTTGAAAAAAAACGGATCTGCAGAAACGTTCTGGACTTCATAATTCCGATGGGGTAGGTAACTACTGAAACCCCCGCCCCATTGAAATTAAAAAGCCATTCCTAATGAGGGTTTTTATGTTGCAGCCTAGCACAAATTTTTTTTTTGTTTAAATGAATTCTATTCTGGTGCTGCATTTACTTTTTCAATATAGATAACTGTGTGGTGACCCAATCACAAAGTATTTACTCGACTGAGTAAACATTAACGCCACTGAATGAGGTATTCACCGGATTTGGTAAATTCCCATTTCGAATTTAAACTCAGAAATCTAATAGGGTTTAAAATGAGGAATTCAGTGCCCCTACAGAATCACATGAGACATGTTCTTTTAATGTTTGAGCTTTGTCCCTTAACACATTTGAGAGGTTTGAGCAGTTTCCTTTTATGGAAGGAAAAATTGTGGTGGTGTGGAGTTTATTGCACACAGGAATTACCCGACGTATATACTTCACATTAATTGGAGGTGTGATCTCTGCCCAAGATCACACGTTTCAGAATGTTATGGCCCTCTTGTGGTCTGGGCCTAACTGGGAGATTTAGAAATTGCAGCTTTCAACAATTCCTGCATGTTTTTTTTTCCTTTTTTATAGTCAGAATTCAAATGAACTGGTCATTCACAGAGTACACCCATTTGACCGAGTGGTTCTCTAATTTAAAGTTAGACTCCTGGAGCTGGAAGACTGGAGCTCCCTCCTCCTTCCACCCTGGCGTCCTACCTACTCAGATCGAAGCATATCTAAATGCACATACTGTTTTGTCTTACTGCTACATCCACTTTACAACTGAAGTAATTAGTATGAAAGCTACAGCACTTCCTCTGCCAGGGCAGATTGATTGCTGAAGTCATCAGATTAGCTTCAGTCTACTCTTTGGATAGAGTCACCCTAATGATGATCATCACGTTATGTCTGGTTGAATTTTGGTAATGTATTGAAAAGGTGTATTCGTTATTGACCTGGATCAGAGTTTGTGCAGCAGACTTTCCATCCACCATGTTGGTGAATTACAGCATTATCAAAGTGGCGGTGCCAGAAACATCTGGTTTTTTTTTTAGTGTTGGCAACCAAAGGGAGATTGTGTCATAAAAATAGCTTTTACCACTATGGAAGCAATGACCTGGGAGGAAAAACTGACAAATTCACCAATGTCAATCAATACTGGTGGGAATTTCAGCAGCATATGTGGGCATTGGCAGAGTTCGCTATCATCTCCATGGCAGTGATTCAGGATATAATCCTATTAGATAGTACGATGTAACTACAACAGGCAGTTTTTTCCTTACAATATCTGCCAAAGTCAACCATGCATCTTGTTAGAGCTAATGCTGACCAGGAGGTGCCTCTGACAGTGTCATGTCTGTAACCATTGGAATTTTAAATATGGTCATGATACTGGAAAAACTGTAGTGGGCGTATCTGTTGGTTTATGGCGGTATTACCCTCCTTTAAATCAGCCTGTATGTTTATCCACAATGTCAATGTTACTTCACACAATTTTGACAGTTATCCTAAGTGAACCCTAGGAACCTGAACATAGTTTAATGTTTATTAGTGATAGTTTTGAGAGGAAGAAGAAAGGAAATATTATCATTACACTATCTGTTCCAATGGGTATTGATGTCACTTTCAGCTACACGTGGTTGTAAATAAGTGATATAAATAATTTGGGCTGATGATGTTCACTCTTTGATACATAGTTCTGAAATGTTGGCAAGCAGAATACCACCAGCCTTGAAAGAACAGGCTTGCACTTCCCACAACATTGTGCCAGGCACTGAAGCCTGCTTGCTTAAAAAAGGAATGAGTGATTAACTGGGTAGAAGAAGCATCACCTGAGCTCACTGATAAGGCGAAGGAGTCCCAGAGAGCAGACACTTCCCAAAAATGAAAGCAGATGCTTAATTGTTCTTCGTTTGATCCAGTTTTAGGTCTGTCTGCAGGTCTGTGAATTCTGAAAAAAAATCTAGACTAAAGTTAAAAAACTAAAATCCACATTACAACTATCCGCTGAAAAAAGCAATGCATGATACGCATTCTGGACACTGGCCCTGTGTCTAGAGCCAACGGTGCACAGCAACAAACCTGCATTGTGGCTGTACTGCTGCAGAGTCTAGCTTCAAGTTAGACTCTACTCCTTCAGCCATCTACTGAAGTAAGAGGGCTATGTGCAGCCGGTTAGGTAGAACAAATGTTGCCACACGTCTGTCCAGGACCTAAGCTCAAAGCATGCCGTTCAGTCGCAGAGGCCCTATGAAGCTGGCTCATGTTCATGAGGAATAACCCTAGGACCCCACTATTAAGGACCAGCGCACACACTGGAATTCAGTAGTGCATTAGCTATAGGATGCTCAGAAGGTTGGACGTGCAGCCTGTGGTCAAATGCCCCTGAATATGGCTAGAGGCAAGAACAGCAAGTTTGGGCACATAATATGTTGGACCTGGCTAAAGGACAGGCTCTTCGACCAATCGCTTACCAAAATCCATCAAAAATCTTGTATATAAGCTGCATTTATGGAGAGCAAAACCTTTTTTCTTCTTTTAAACTCAGACTCATAGACTCTAATGGCCTCATTTACAAGGTTTTAGAAATATTCCTGTGCAGCCCTACATCAACAGAAAAGGGCAGGAATGTGCTGTATGTATGAGATATGACGCATTCCTGTACTTTTCCCCTTCTCTGGTGCACAGTGGGCTGCTATGTGCCAGCGCAGGCACCCTTGCACCATGGTGAAGCTAAATGGAAGCAATCCTCAGCTTCTCCTAAGCATTGTAATCAGTACCCAAGGAGAGGAAGCCTCACAACTGATGATCCCCTAATGTTTTGAGAGGTCATATTAACTTGTCTCAATGCATATCAAAGTGGAAAGTGATCTGAACCCAGGTGAATCTGTGTGACCCCTGCATCACATAGATATATTAGAAGGATCCTAACCCATTTGTACCACCAGTGGGATGCTTCATCATGGGATCCTCACCCATTGCACCTAGTGTGAGTGGTTGGACTCAGTGTGGTTTGTAAGCAGAGCTCCTACTAAAACCTAAGTGCAACTTCAAAAAAGCCTTCAGGATCATAATTCTTGTTTATTAATAAGATCCTTTAGCTGGGATCAAAACAGTGTGATGTTCTATGAGTGCAATGATCCCTAACATTTATAGCTCAGTAAGATCGACATCCGCCTGTTAGAAGTGCCACTCTGGGTCAACAGGCTTTCTTCAGGATCGACTAAATCCATAGATTTTCTACGGATTTTGTAAAAAAAATACCAATCCCTAATGCTTCCTCCTAGTGGTCTCTGAAATACAAAACACAAAAACATTTTTGGTAAGGGGTGAATCACAACCCTGATCATGTAATTGTCTCATGCTTGTGCAGACACATATCATCATGTGGCAAACGGGCATACAGATATTGGAGTTTTCTCCCAGATGACAGACAACACATACACACATAAAAACACACACATCAATGTAAATACAATTATAATAGCTACTAGTGTTAAGCATGCACACGTGAGTGTATTTAAAACATTTGTCATGTCTGTGACACCTACATGACTTCTAAAATTGCATGCTTCATGGGGTAACAAGGGTCCCTGCCATCACACTCATTAAAAGAATAGAACCCACAGTGTTTACCCTTTGTTTCCTAAGGAGAGGACTTGATTATCTTGTTTCTCCCTGCATCCTCCCTTATACCGCTTCAGCTCCCTGTACTACGCCACTGATGGCCAGCCCTGAATTGGGCTCTTTTATGTTGACTGAGGAAATCATGTGACATGAGTTACATGGTCCCTAAAGGAGGAGTGGTTATGTTATGTTATGTTATGTTAAAATGGCTTTTGTAGAGCGCACGGCTACTCAAAAAGAGTGTCCCGGCGCTTTTAATTGACGAAGGCTGCAGTAAAACTAACATAACACATTAAAAAGAGAGAATTACAGATACAGAGAAAAAAAACAACACACACAGGGGGCCTACTGGGAGAATAACCACGTTTTAAGGTCCTTTCTGAAGGCTAATAAACTAGTGGCTCCCCGAAGTGACAGGGGCAGAGAGTTCCACAGTTGGGGCGCCAGCAATCCAAAGGAGCGACCTCCCAGACGTGCTCGCTTCACTCGTGGAACGGTCGCCAGAAGTAAGGATTCTGACCTCAGAGAGCGCGCCGGTTGGTAGAAGGCGAGTCTCTTCTGGAGATACTTAGCCCCCGTCGCATGAAGAGCTTTGTAAGTCAGAGTTAAGGTCTTAAAGGCGATCCGCTTACGGATTGGAAGCCAGTGCAAGGTCTGGAGCAGAGCCGTGGCACTGGCACGTCTGTTCAATCCGTAGATTGCTCGCGCCGCAGCGTTCTGCACAACTTGCAGCCGCTGTAACAGGTACTCTGGCAGGCCCAGGTATAGAACGTTAGAATAATCCAACCTGGAGCCTATCAGGGCCTGCACAGTCAGCCTCCTGTGCTCCTCCGATAGTAGGGGAAGAAACCTCCGTAGCATCCTCAGGAGGCCGAAACACATACCCGACACTCCGAGAATCTGGGCCTTCATTGTTAACCCCGTGTCCATCTTCACACCCAAGTTCTTAGCCAGTTGGGATGAACACAAAGGGGGGGACATATTAATGGGCCACCAGGCCTGCCACTCTGGTTCCATATCGCACCCGAAGAAGAGTACCTCAGATTTATCGGGATTGCACTTGAGGCTGTGTAGATGGAACCATTGAAACACAGCCCCAAGGCAATCCCGGATACTCTCCCCCTCGAAGTCCTCTCCTCTCTTACAAGAGAAGAGAAGCTGGGTATCGTCGGCATACGATACGACCCGGGCCCGAAATGACTCCGCCAATGCCGCCAAAGGGGTCATGAAGATATTAAAGAGGGTCGGGCGGTTGGTTGGTGGTGGAATGTGGGAGTGCTGGGAAATGTAGTCCTGCTTCCAAATTTCCTTTGGTTCCTAAAGGGAAGAGTCTGGCAAACGACTCCCAAGCTTACCTATTGGTGGAGAAGGGGTCACATGTGTGTGTTTGTGGAGGGGAGATGGGAAATGTAGACCCCTGTCCCTGTATATGTGGTCTTGTTGATCTATGCAGAGCACTGCAAGTCAACGACAAAAAAGGGGCAAGAGAAAAGGAAAAAACACCATACTAAGGGGAAATATAAAAAAAAATATGATGTGAATAATATTGTGGAAATATACACCTTTGGACCGACCCAGTATCAGACAGTAGTCCGAATTCATTAGTGTAATCTACTGAATGGTGAGCTGCAATAAATATTATTGTAGCACATTCCACCCAGGGATGTCATCCTTCATTCCTTTTTTCTGTGTGGATAATTTATAAATCCAATGCTGTTCCTTGTCAAATACAATTCTTTCCATATTCCTTGTCTCTGCTATAGCATGATCCAGAATGACCCCTTTTGAGGACTTTTACGGAGTGTCCAGCGGTGATGTAATGTTCTGCCATTTCGTGGGTATTGCATCTACATCTCATGTTACTTCTGTGTTCGCAGATTCTTGTGCTTATTTTTTGAGTCATCATGCCTACATATCTGAGTTTGCAGGGACAGGGTATCAGGTATATGGCCTGTATAGTGTTGCAGTTAGTATGTCTGCATAATTGCCAAGGAGTGTGTAACCCTAATTTCTTTCATTGGTGAGGTCAGGAGGCAGATGCTGCATTGACCAAATGGGTAGTGAGTGGCATGTTACGTTTAGAAGGCCTAGTCCACTGTGAATTCTATTCTCTGATTTTACTTTGGCTCTGGGTCTGGTATGGACAAGTGTATCCCACAAGTTGTTTGCTCTTTTGTTAGAAAAGAGGGGATAGTCCCACTGTTTCGGTTCTGTGTTTAGAATGCGCCAATTGCCTTTAATTATCTTTTTGATGCAGTCTGAGGCAGCAATGCTGTATGTGGTGACACATACCAGAGGGGGTTCTGTTTTTTTCCTTTGCTGGTGTTTCTAGTAGTGTAACTTGAGATTTGTCACACTTTGTTTTGTTTTCCGAATGATTTTCCCAGGATAAGTACATGCCCTCAGTTTGTCTGACAGTTTCTCTGCTTGTTGTTTAAAGCCATTTATATGGATGCAGTTCCTCCGCAGGTGGAGGAAGTAGCCATAAGGAAGATTTTCTCACAATAGACATGGGTGAAAGCTGTCAAAGCATAATAAACTGTCTTAGCAGTGGATTTGTGATGGGTGTCTGTCTGTAGAGTCCCTCGCTATGGGAAGCCATCCCTATCCAGGAGTGTAAGTGATTGTCTACTGACAGTATGCCTGAATTTAGAGTGCCTATCTTGGTTGTTGAACCAAGTAATGAAGTAAAAGGCAGTCTGCATGTCCCCTCTCTATCACCAGAATTCCATCTATATAATGTTTCAAATTAGAGATGTTACTCTGGTATGGGTTAGTCTGATGTGGGATGATTTTCTTTTTGAAGAGTTCTACCTATAACCCTGCCACACTAGGGGCAAACGTTCTCCCAATCAAAGTACCATGGGTTTGTAAAAAAAAGGGTACCTCAAACTCAAATAATTTCTTGTCAGAGCTAGTCACATGCAGTACATCACAAACTTTCTGGGGGTCGAAAAGGAGCATTCTGCACTCTCAAGTACCCCATTAGGAACCTCTAGAGCTTCTTCTTTGGGAGGCTAGTGTACAGACTCTCTACGTCTTAAATCATTTGGATGTCTAGTTGGTCATTGAATTCAAAGTTTCTGATATGGACCAGTAGGTCCTTTGTGGCTTTTATGTAGGTCTCTGTCTTTAGTAGGGTTATTTGAGAACACATACCATTACATTAACCATTTTCTTGAGGGGCATCTCCTTAACGTACTCTCTTTTCTAATGGATAGAGGTGATTTCTTGCAAAGAATGTATGACATTTCATGGGATCACTCCTTTGTCTTTATGATTATGGATGTTTCCCTATTTTTAGACCAGCAATTCACATCAGGCTGGTATAAGAGCGATGAAACTCTCCGTCGGTAAAAGGCCTATCCATTCGCACCAAGACACACAGATGCTCCTTCAAATAACACAATGGTGCCTCCAGAATAATTTTTCTTATTTGGTAAGGAGACATTCAAGCAAATCAGATGCACAGCAATGGGTACCTGCTTCGCCCCCAGTTATGCTAATTTTCTTGTGGGCAGTTGGGAGGAGCAGGTGCTCGCTGACGACTGTTCCCAGGAATGGTCTGGAAATGTGGCCCTTTGGATGCGTTTTATAGATTACAATTTTATACTATGGAAGGTAATGCCTGAGTCAGCCAGATTATTTGCAGATACATTCAACATCAACAACCTAAACCTCTCTTTCACTACCAACATCAGAACAACAATAGTGCAGCTTTTTAGACCTGGTCATATTTGTGAAAGGTAACCAAATACATGCCAAAACATTTAGAAAGCCTACGGCGGGGAACTCAATCCTCCACGCTGGTAGCTTTCATCCCACGAAACTCAAAAACAGCATTCTATATGCTGAGAATCTCTGCATGATGAGGAATTGCAGGGATCTAGCTAGGGGAAGTACAGTCAGAATTTAATGACAAGAGGATATAAAAATGCAGTGCTAGATACAGCCAAGCAGAAAGCCAATCTGAAACAAAGAGACACACTGTTTACAAAAGGAAGTAAGTAGTCAGCCAACTTTGGGCAATTGAGAATGATCACAGTCTATAATGTATACCATCATAAAATAAGGGGAATCCTATCCACACACTTGAATCTCATTAGAAGTGACCCAATATTTAACCAGACTGCTCCAAGGAACGCTCTACTTACTTTCGGATGGGCGAAATCCATGCACCAAGAATTGGTAGTCAGCAGTCCAGAAATGACCGAGCAAGAACCCAGGTTGAGGGGGAGTCCGGGGTTCCAAGGGTATCAAAGATGCAAAGCTTGCAAATATGTCCAGAATACTGAAGAACTCACTTCACCCCTACTTAACCCCGCTTCACAGTGTATATAACTGCAGGAGTGATTTTGTTGTTTATATCCTACAATGTTCTTGCCCGAAAGTGTATGTAGGCAGCACAATTCACATGGTACATGTTAAACTGCTACAACATCTGAGGACCATAGCTCCCAACCTTCTACCTGTATTAGTGTCTGTGATATGGTCAAATCCCCAAGTAGTGGTGGTGATAATAGTATGGACTTTGCCATGTTATGACTATAGGACAATAAGTAGGAGGATTTAATACCACATCTCTAAATTACAGCACATAGACAAAGAGAGTATACTGTATCCAAAGTCCTGTCATTCATAATGTTCATTACAAAGTAATGTGTAATGTCACAAATTAGATCAATTATGTCATTTGTGAAGTCACCTGTTACATCAAGAGATCATATACATTAAATGTTGTGTATGTAGGTTATGGTTTTCATAGAGACTTTTCTTGAAAACTTGATTTATATGCAAGATAAAGCATAATAAAATTGTACTTAGAATATTGTGGTTTTGTACCATTACTTGCTTTTTTAAGAAATTTCTCTTCTGCGAAATTTGTGGGGTAGTGATGGGTAAATGTTTTGGGCCAAGTTAATTGAATATATTTATTGATTAGAAAATGAGAAACATGTGGGGGGGGGGTAACAGAAAGAGAAAGCCACAATGAGTATGTCATGGCTGGTACCAATATATAGATGATCGTTTCTTGTTTTGGAATAGAGATAGTGCTTGACAAGAGGATTCATTAAACATTTGAGTGAGAATAAAGTGAATCTGCACTGTGCATGTACTATAAGCATTCAAGATGTAAAACAATTTTATTTGAAAATAATGTTTACCTATGATACATCACAAACGTTATATTGGTAGAACACATTCATCTTGACTAACCTGCATGACCCTAGCTCACATCCAAATATGCTCAAGATGATTGTTTAACATTGGTGATTACTTAGAACTAAACACAATTACAGTTCAGAGAAGATCACCAACACTAGAGGTTGATGGTACTAGAGAGATTGAGAGCTGAATGTTACCAGGGAAGGTTTTGTTTAATTCACAAAATGGAGTTGATAATGAAAACAGGACTGACATTCATCAAAATTAAACCAGAAGGGATGAAAACTTATTTTCTGGGCAGATATTTTTGATCACCACTTATTGTAAAGAAGCAACTACTGTTTTAATAATTATAGAAAACATTGGAACATATTGCAAACTAAGATAGTCATTAGAAGTAAAATAGAGAGATTACTGACAATAAAAATAGAAGCTCTAAATCATGAACTGGTTTGTGCACTATGAAAAAAACCACAAACTGGCTTAAGCAAAAATGGGAGTTATTCTTATGTACAAATATAAAGCAGATAAAACCTACAGAGAAAAAGCTACATATGCAGTTGCATATCTTAGCAATGAGTTAGAAATGAAGGGGCAAAATAGTCCGCCCGCCATACCAGTGGGAAATGGTACCACCCACAATTGTAGCGGCGGTCCCGCACATCCCATTAGGATGCGCCCGCCACACAGGCGGGCGAATCCTGCATTTTTAACATTCCACCACAATGTTAAAAATGCATGTTGTGCTTTTCAATGCACAACATGACAGGCATCGCGCGGTGCCTGCCATGTTTTTCATTGAAAGGCAGTGCACCCCCACGCCCCTGGAGTCAATGAGGGCCCTCAACGGGCCCCCCAAAGCAGACTCTGCATGCCGCCATGGAAAGGCATGTGAAAGGCCACATTGTAACATGGCTGGCAGTGTCTTTCAGACACGCCACCATATTAAACCCTTTTCTGCCCGGTCGAGAAGTCTTTCCGTCTGCCGCGGACCCCCGCCATGGTAATATGGGGGGGGGGTCTTTAATGGGAAGATGGAGGGCAGATCACCGCCGCCGGGCCGGCGGTGGCTACCGCCGGCCCGGCGGGGCGATACGCCAGCCATTCTAATGGGACCCTAAGTGTTGCATTTCTTCTAAGATGGACTTTCCTCTATATACTTTGGATTACTTATGCCTGAATAGATATGTAGGTATTGCCAGCTGTGCAGTAAAAAAAGAATTTGGAAAACAAGTGAGAAATAGTAAATAAAGACACCAATTATCCAGTGGCAAGATATTTTGAATTATCACACAGTAGTAATAGCGATCTGCCTATTTACTATAGTATTGACACTGTGCGAAAAGATGTGGGAGGTGGCAATAGATTACTGAAAATATGGCATGGAACACACACAATACTCAACATAACTCACACTGCACTCATACACATACTTGATTATATCACTGACGACATCTCAAAGAACATCCCTGATGACATCACAGTTTACATTATTGATAACACCGCAGTCACATGCAGAATATAGTTAGTGTGTGTGTATGTGTGTGAGAATAGCATGGAAAAAGTGTAAGCTGTTGAATTGGATTATGAGGTAGGACATTATAAGTAAATGTTCTGAAGAATTATACCATTACCAGGAAGGCACCAACCTCACAGTGCCCAGAGAGCTTGGGAAGGAAGCTGGCCTTTGGATCAGCACCAGTGTGTTTATGAAGGTTCATTGGCGACCACAATAAAGGAAAATTGAGACTCCACCAACAAAAAGATAACCAAAGGGAGTTCTCAAAAGACTCCCATCAGGATTCTCAGGTAAAGGAGTTCCATTCCACTTGAGACCATGGGTGGGGAGATTTGTGTGGAAAGAAACCCAAGAAGAATTCACCCACTTGTGAGCCTGTTATGTTATGTTATGTTATGTTTCTTTTGTATAGCGCGCGGCGACTCAAAAAGAGTATCCCGGCGCTTTCACAGCGAGACCTACTGGAGAGTAACACAACACAACGATAAAAACAGAGAGGAGATAAAATAAAAGGAGAAAAGAAAGGCCTATAAAGTAAACAACCAAGTCTTAAGACCTTTTCTAAAAGCCAACAGGCTCGAAGCGCCCCGAAGTGTCAGCGGCAAGGCGTTCCACAGCTGGGGGGCACGCAACCCAAAGGAGCGACCCCCGATGCGGGCTCTTTGGACGCGCGGCACCACAGCCAAAAACTGTGACTCCGATCTGAGCGACCGGGCCGGATGGTAAAAGGACAGTCTCCTTTGGAGGTACTTTGCGCCTCCAGAGTGCAGGGCCTTATAGGCCAAAGTCAAGGTCTTAAAAATAATACGCTTGCGGATAGGCAGCCAGTGTAGGGCCTTCAAGAGGCCCGCCACCCTTGCTCGCCTATTTAAGCCATAAATGGCTCTTGCCGCAGCGTTCTGCATCACCTGGAGACGCTGTAGCAGATACTCCGGCAGGCCCAGGTAGAGGACGTTGGCGTAGTCCAACCTGGACCCGATCAGAGCCTGCACAGTCAGTTTCCGGTGTTCTTCCGACAACAGGGGTAGAAACTTTCTTAGTACCTTCAGGAGACCGAAACAGGTGCCCGTCACTCCCAGAATCTGGGCTCTCATCGACAAGCCCTTGTCCATCTTCACCCCCAGATTCTTAGCAACTAGGGATGAGGAGGAAGGTGGAAACATGTCGGTCGGCCACCAGTCGTGCCAGTCAGGATCCGACGCACACCCAAAGAAGAGCACCTCGGACTTCTCGGGATTGCACTTGAGGCCACTCAAATGAAACCATCTGAAGACAGCCCCAAGGCAATCCCGGATGCTCTCCCCATTAAAATCTCCTCCCCTCTCACAGGAGAAGAGGAGCTGAGTGTCGTCTGCATAGGACACGATCCGGGCTCCGAAAGACTCCGCCAGTGCCACCAAAGGGGTCATGAAGATGTTAAAGAGGGTCGGGCTCAAAATAGAGCCCTGAGGGACCCCAACACCCAGTGGCGGCATCACAGCAGAGTCCGGCGGGGTCCAGACCGTTTGTCGGCGGTCGGCTAGAAATGATGAGAACCAGCTGAGCACCGTCTCCCTGAGACCTATCTCGGAGAGTCTCGAGAGAAGGCCATTATGGGGGACGGTGTCAAACGCCGCCGACAGGTCCAACATGACCAGCATGGCCCTGCCTCCGGAGTCCAGAACTCCTTTGATGTCTTCCGACACTTCCAGGAGTGCTGTCTCAGTACTGAGATTGGGGCGAAAGCCTGATTGGGAGGTATGCAAAAGCTCATGCACTTCCAAAAAGTTGGAGAGCACCATTTGGATGTGCTTCTCCAAAATTTTCATCAGGGCAGGCAGAAGAGAGATTGGTCTATAGTTGACCAATGCCTCCGAATCGAGACCGGGCTTTTTCAACAGGGGGATCACCATAGCCTGTTTCCAGGCTAATGGGACCAAGCCCTGACTCAGTGATAAATTAAGAAGGGGATTGACCAGGGGATTTAAAACTTCCGCCATCTTAGACAGAAACTTTGCCGGACAGGGGTCCATAGGCGAACCGGACTTGAGCGCGCCCATAAGTCCTAACGACTCAGCGGCTGAAAGAGGAGGGAAGACTGCCAATGACGGGCCAGATGTAGCAGCCAGGTGGAGGTCCTCCCTTATACAAGTTACACCTGCAGGCACCACCAAATGGAAAGAATCCTGGATGAGCTTTATCTTGTCAGTAAGAAACTTGGCAAGGTCCGCGGCCCAGGATTTTAAAGGCATATCGTGAGCGACATTCGAGCGGGGAGCTGTAAATTCCTTCACAATGGAAAAGATTTCCTTGCAGGAGTTAGAGGCAGCCTCTATTCTCCCAGCAAGGTAAACCCTTTTCCCAAGATGAATGTCCCGTTGATAAGCCTTAACCGCAGACTTATAAAGCAGTTTTGCCTCAGGATCATATTGGGCACGCCAAGCTCTTTCCGCCGCCCTGCAAGACTGCCGGGCAGTCGCCAGTGACGCCGTGAACCACGGAGCCGACACCCGTTTCAAAGTAGAACGGGGGGCCATCACTGGGGCAAGATCATTAAGTCTGTCCAATAACCAGCCCTGCAGCGCTTCCAAGTCCTTCTCGAGATCCCCCGTAAGGGGGCACGGGTGATCAAGGGCTGCCTGCGCGAGCATTGCTGGGGTCACAGAATGATAAGCCCGGTGGGCGCGTCGCTGTTGCAGAGACCCCGTGTTAACAGGTCTCATGGAACCTCTGACCAAAAATTTGGCCAGCCGATGATCAGACCACAGCAGCCTGTATAAGGGATTGCCTTTGTAGTGCTGGGGAAGGAGATTGTCCTAGCTAGCATTGAGAATAGTGCAGAGGTAAGCCAATTGTCCCCGGGTAACATAGACATGCTACTGTGAGCCAAATACCACATAACACTAAAAAGTACAGGCAGTAGATTGCCATCATTGGGCAGAGGCTGGAGGCTTTATAAGACACAGGAACTAGTATGACAACTGTCAGGTGTCATCTTGTGTCTTCAGAGCAGGTTTCCCTTAATGTATTCCACCAAACAGTGACAGCTGACAACTAGGTGAGCTACCACACCATGGCAATGGTTGCCCTAGAGTAGGGTGGGGTCTCTGGGTTTCTGAATGTAGCTGTGAGTCCAGCTTTGTATGTAGACTGTCTGCCAGGGAATGACGTAGACAAATAATCTAGCGGGAAGGAGGTAGAACTCTTTTTGAATGTTGAAATGTGGTAATTTGCTGAGTAGGTGCTCATAATCACACAGTCTATAGCAGCATATCAGAGGAGTCAGAAGTATCTGGAGCCTGCATCAGTGGCCCAGGTTCCCCCCGAGAAGAGAAGGGTCAGGGGGCCTAGAAAACCAGCTTGGAATATTCCCATGGTTTTACTGTACCAGATATGGGCCAAGTCAGAAGCATACTGCTGGCCTGCATGACTTTCCAGGTGTCTACCCTCCAGAATGTTCCTCTGGTGGGAACCCCCTTGGGGAAGGTAAGTGTAGACTTTGTTTGACCTCTACACCCCAATGCCATCCCAAGGAACAGGTTTATTCTAGTGTTGGCAAGTCAATCAATCAATCAATCACTGCATTTCTAAAGCGCGCTACATACCCGTGAGGGTCTCAAGGCGCTGGGGGGGCTGCTACTGATCGAAGAGCCAGGTCTTGAGAAGTCTTCTGAAGGCTAGCAGGTCCTGGGTCTGTTGTAGGCTGGTAGGGAGAACGTTCCAGGTCTTGGCGGCGAGGTAGGAGAAGGATCTGGCAGAGGTTTTCCGGACACGGGGGACTGTGGCGAGGGCGAGGTTATCAGAGCGGAGGCTGCGAGTGGGGGTGTGGAAGCTGATTCGGTCGTTGAGGTATGTAGGTCCGGTGTTGTGTAGTGCTTTGTGTGCGTGGATGAGGAGTTTGAAAGTGATCCTCTTGTTGACGGGGAGCCTGTGTCGGCCTCTCAGGTGGGGTGTGATGTGGCTGCGTCGGGGGACGTCGTGGATCAATCGTGCCGAGGCGTTCTGGATTCGTTGTAGTCGTCTCAGGAGCTTGGTGGTAGTTCCTGAGTAGAGGGCGTTCCCGTAGTCGAGTCTGCTGGTGATGAGGGCCTGGGTGACGTTTTTCCTCGTGTTGGGAGGGATCCATTTGAAGATCCTGCGAAGCATTCGGAGGGAGTTGAAGCAGGACGCGGAGACGGCGTTGACTTGCTTGGTCATGGAGAGGGTGGAGTCAAGGATGAACCCCAGGTTGCGTGCGTGGTCGGTGGGTTCCGGGGCTGTGCCTAGCGATGTGGGCCATCAGGTGTCGTCCCAGGCTGATGGGGTGGGTCCGAGGATGAGGACCTCCATCTTGTCTGAATTCAGCTTCAGTCTGCTGTCCTTCATCCAGTCGGCGACGGCCTTCATTCCTCTGTGGAGGTTGGCTTTGGCGGTGTGGGGGTCTTCGGTGAGGGATATGATCAGCTGGGTGTCATCGGCGTTGGAGATGATGTTGAGGTTATGTTGTCGTGCGACGTGGGCGAGCGGTGACATGTAGATATTGAACAGCGTCGGGCTGAGGGAGGATCCCTGTGGGACGCCGCAGATGATCTCGGTGGTTTTTGAGCGGAAGGGTGGAAGGCGGACGCTCTGGGTTCTGCCGGAGAGGAAGGATGTGGTCCAGGCCAGGGCCTTCTCTTGGATTCCGGCATCATGGAGGCGTGCTGATAGGGTGCGGTGGCAGACCGTGTCGAAAGCTGCTGATAGGTCCAGGAGGATGAGGGTGGCTGTTACTCCTTTGTCCATCAGGATCCTGATGTTGTCGGTGGCGGCGATGAGGGCGGTCTCGGTGTTGTGGTTGCTGTGGAAACCGGATTGGGAGGGGTCCAGGATGTTGTTGTCTTCGAGATAGTGGGTTAGCTGTTTGTTGACAATCTTCTCTGTCACTTTTGCCGGGAACGGGAGCAGGGAGATGGGCCAGAAGTTCTTGAGGTCCTTGAGTTCCGCCTTGGGTTTCTTCAGTAAGGCTTTGATCTTGGCGTGCTTCCAGCTTTCCGGGAAGGTTGCTGTCTCGAAGGAGATGTTGATTGTTTTCCGTAGATGGGGCGCAATGGTAGTGCTGGCTATGTTGAAGACGTGGTGAGGGCACGGGTCGGAAGGGGAAACGGAGTGGATGGAGTTCATGGTTTTGATGGTGTCTTTGTCGCTGACAGTGGACCAGGCGGTCAGGCGACTGGTGCGGGTGGAGGTCGCAGGGGTGATGGACTCGGTGGTGGGTGCGGGGGTGTCGGAGTTGAAGCTGTCGTGGATGTCGGTGATCTTGTGGTGGAAGAAGGTGGCCAGGGAGTCACACAGGTCCTGTGATGGTGGAATGTCGTTGGTGTTGGAGCTGGGGTTGGCGAGTTCTTTCACGATGCTGAAGAGCTCTTTGGTGTTGTGTGCGTTGTTGTCTAGGCGGTCCTTGAAGGCGGTTCTCTTGGTGGTCCTGATGTGTTGGTGGTGTCTGCGTGTGGCGTCCTTGTGGGCTGTTTGGCTGTCTGGTGTTCGGTCGTGGAGCCATTTCTTCTCCAGTTTCCGGCAGGTGGGCTTGGAGGTCCGGAGGTCTTCGGTGAACCAGGTGGCTTTCTTGTTGGTGTGGGTGGTTGTGGAGGTCTTGAGAGGGGCGAGGGTGTTGGCGCAGTCGCTGATCCACCGTTTGAGGTTGGTGGCGGCGGTGTCGGGGTCGATGGGGTCGGCGGGTGGTCTCATGGCTAGGGTGGTAGTCAGCTGGTCCTTGTTGACCTTGCCCCAGCAGCGGCGTGGCAGCTGTTGGGTGTGGTGGTGTGTGGTAGGTTTCCTGAAGGTGAAGTGGACGCATCTGTGGTCGGTCTAGTGGGGTTCGGTGGTGTGGTTGAAGAGACGTGGGGGCTTGCGGAGAAGATGGGATCCAGCGTGTGTCCAGCGGCGGGGGTGGGTGTCGTCGAGAGCTGTTTGAGTCCGAGGTTGGTGAGATTGTCGATCAGGGCGGTGGAGTTGGCGTCGTTGTTGTTCTCGAGGTGGAAGTTCAGGTCCCCGAGGAGGATGTAGTCCGTGGAGGCGAGGGTGTGGGTGCTGACGAGGTCGGCGATGGAGTCACGCTTCTCAGTACACTGAAGCATATCCCTGACAACAGTGAATGCAACCATTGTGGCCAGGGAACTGGTGGGAATATTTGTTCAAGTGGTGTTCCCCACAGATAGAAGTACAAGCTTCATGTCAGCGATGCATGCACTAAGGCCGTATGGTATCAGTGTTAGGTGGCCTATAAGTTCTCCACTTGTTCTGTCATGAAGATAGGATGCACACCTTTTTATCCTTGTTTCACCATGTTTATCCATCAGTTTTTCCCAGAATGCGTGCAGACCAGTGTAGTGCCATGCCCAAACAACACCGAGATATATACCACTATGTGAAGTTGGGCGTCATCTTGCCCCAACCAATCGCACTGCTCTAATATGCCTTTGTTTGACTATCATCCTTTTCCTTCAAAATAATCACTGTAATCCACTTATTTCAACGCTTTCACTAATCTTCTGCATTTTCTAACTTATGTTATAATCCACACACCGATTTCTGTCCCATTTTCCAAGTTTCTAATGCTCAAACAGTGCCCATCCTGACCTCATTGTAAGAACACGAATATTGCAGAGTTCATAAAAAGGCAGTGTTTATTCAATAATCCTAATGCATTTTGGGCTACAGGTGCCCTTCGTCAGGGGTCACTGCTGCAAGTGTTTGAAACCATCAGTACTCATCTCTTTTCCAAACTGATATATATATATATATATATATATATATATATATATATATATATATATATATATATATATTCACTGAAAAAACCATAGGTTATAGACCATATATAGTTAGGAATTAGCATTTAGAAAACCTTATTTTACTCACACAAAACCATTGAAATTCCATATATAGTTAGTTGCACTAACTATATATCGCGCACCCGCAATCCACTGCTGATGATGTCACATATTACATCATTCATGACATGGTCAGTGACATCACTGATGACATCACTGATGACATCTCAAATGACATCACTGATGACATCACTGATGACATCTCATTTGACATCATTCTTGTGCTAATACGATAAACCTCTTCAGACTCTAATATAACCTTAGATACACTCAGTGTATACAGACACTCACACACTGTCACTCATCCATGGAGTTACTCACACACCTAGTCAGTCATGCAAAGAAACAATCTCACCTCCATTTCCTCAACTATACAGTTATACACACCTTACTTATTCAAACATATACTAACACATATTTACTCTCTTATACAATCCCTGATACAAGTTCACAATGATCCATACAGCCACTCACACATTCAGTGGCTCTCATGCACAGTTATTTATATATGCCAACTCTCACATGTACTGTGTTTTACATATGTACTTACTATGACATGTAGCATTGAGATATCCATTCACTCATCAATACACTCATGCACACAGTCAACCGCCCATGTAGCTTTTTCCACATGCACTCTTGAACTCATACACCTAGTGAATCAACTGCTCACACATCTATGCACAGAGTCACACACCTCCCAGCCACCCCCACACAAACTCAATCTCCCATAGAAATACTTGGGCAACCAATTAATAACACATATAGCCTCTCGTATAGCTAATGATCAACACATGCAGCAGTTTACATCACAACAGACATAATGATGCACAAATTAAGACAGTTTAGTCACTAACCCATGCATTCAGTGAGACACATTTAATCACTCACTCATACAGTCAGTCACGCACCTACTAAATCCTTCATCCAGACACTTATACATCCACTCATTCTTCAATATCTAAGACATATTTTAACTTTACAGAAACATACAGTCACTGGATGTTGTCATCAGTGATGTCATTTGAGATGTCATCAGTGATGTCATCAGTGATGTCACTGACCATGTCATGAATGATGTAATATGTGACATCATCAGCAGTGGATTGCGGGTGCGCGATATATAGTTAGTGCAACTAACTATATATGGAATTTCAATGGTTTTGTGTGAGTAAAATAAGGTTTTCTAAATGCTAATTCCTAACTATATATGGTCTATAACCTATGGTTTTTTCAGTGAATTTTCAAGGTTTTGTAAATGCTAATTCCTAACTATATATGGTCTATAACCTATGGTTTTTTCTGTGAATTTCATTGGTTTTTTAACAGCTAATATCTGTAGCTGTAAAATGTATTCTTCTTTAAATCCCAAAATATATTTTATATGTTTATGAATAATTTTTTTTTTTAATATTTTTTTTTCTTCGTTCCCGCTTCGCGAATCGGGAAGCTTCCCGTTAGCTGACCTTGATGCCGCGAAATAGACCGCGAGCCGGTAAACGTTTCTTTACCGCAAGTGCCGCGTTAGAAAACAACATCGTGACGCCTCCCGTCCGCATGACGTTTCACGTTGTCGCGTGATACGTCATATGACGTGCTACGTTAGCGAACTGGTACGCGAAGCGAGTGCCAAAGCGCAGGTTTCTGGAAGCAAACCGGGAGGCCCTGCAAAGCGCTTAACGTAAACACAGCAAGTCATGTGACTTGGTAATAACACTTTTCATTGGTTCATTTCACTTTTGGTTTCCTAATGATGTAAGACTAGGTCATATAATCTAAAATGAACACTTTTGATTGGTTGAGAACTCTTGTTTTTCCCAAATGATGAAAATCCCTCCTTCTTTCCTCACTCTGACTTTCATCATTGTGAGAGAAAGACCCTTTGTGATCACTGAGCAATGGCTTCTTTAGTAGCTTCAGCTGGTGCTTCCCCACCACCTCCACCACATCCAAGGAAGAGTGGACCACCTGCTCAAGTTGTAATTCAACAAGAAGAAGAAGAAGAGGAACAGGAGGACGAGCACGAAGAGAGGCAGTTTTTGCCTGAGCAGCCCAAGATGTCTCACCGGAAAGAAAACTTCATTTGGCAATTTTTTAAAATTCCCAAAGGTCAGAAAAAAGTAAATGCAAGATACGTAACTTGCCTTATATGTCAAGATAGACTGTCCAGAGGGACCGACAAAAAATACAGTTTCGGAAACTACACAATGCATCGCCATATGACTAGGTGGCATCCTAACAACTACAGTGCTGCACAGTTTCGGAACGACCTAGATAATCTCCCTATTATGGCCAGAAGATCTGTTGTACCGGAAGTAACGGGACCAGAGGGCAGGGAGATGGTGCCAAATATACAAATGAGATTTGGTGAAGTAAAACACACCTGCGTATTTTGCGATGGATTCATTTCCTACGGAGAAAGAAGCATCACTCTGATCAACAGAGCTATTGACTATCATATGCAAGTTTGTCCGAAACGCCCAAAATAATAAATACTTCTTTTTTTTGTTTTGTTGCTCCTGTTGAGCCCTTTACAATGAATCGTTTTCATTGCCCCCTCCAAGAAAAACCCAAAAAAATATAAAACGGTTCCGAAAAATTCAAAAACAGTAAAAAAATGTTCAGAAAAATAAAAAAAAAAGTTCTTTTCAGAACTACCTCCCCGTTATTAAAAAATTGGTACAATATTTGGAACTGTGCCAACCTCTATTTCTCTTAGTTCGCTTCCTAGTTCGCTCGCTGGTACGCGAACTGGAAGCGAACCAAAAACAGTAAGTATAAGGGAAGGAAACACACACTTATGTTAAAAGAAAGACAGCTATAGGGGAGTAAACTAGAGATACTATTACCCATAATCCACTGCTGATGATGTCACATATTACATCATTCATGACATGCTCAGTGACATCATCAGCAGAGGATTGCGGGTTTTTTGGCAACATGCCTTATCCACGGTTTAATAACGCTGCCTTTTGCTTTATATAAGTTTTCAAATTGTATGAAATATATACCAATAGGTCTTTATGAACCTTTAGGTAGTGCTTTTGTTCATGAGGTCTGGTCGCTTCCATACACATACAGATGTTTCAAAGATGATCAAGAAGTTTATCTGAATGGAGAGGAATGCACTGAGACGCCAGATCATTCACTAATGTGTAGGCACATACAGTTACACGATTCATGCAACAAACACCGACCAAATATGGCTTGCGTGTTGCAAGGCACGCCAGTTCCTGCTATCATCCCCACGTTCAAGTTGTTGGAAAATGGTAGTTATTTGATGCTCAATAATGAAGATTGTTCTGAGTTAATTAAAAGTATTCCTTTTATCGTAACAGTAAGTGAACGGGTTATTTGCTGCAGAAATGTTCTATTTCCTCCCACACATGAACATAGGGAGTTTTCAATCTGGCCACAAATACCAACCTTGGGACACGTTTCAACGGCATGGCAAGAATAAGAGCTCTTTTGTCTCAGAGAGAGGTGGCCTTGAGTTCGGCCCGTGAAACTTTCGTACTTCACATAGCGAACACCCGTACACAGGTTTGCCTTTCAATTTCAGCAACATGTTTCCGACTATCTTTAACGCATCCTCCACAAAATCCCTGGCACACTTTTTTAAAGTTGTTACCAGTGGTCTCGTGACTTCATTTGAGAAAATCTTTGGAGTCATCCCTGCTCCCTTTCATTGTATTTTCTGCACTCTGGTTCGTGGATTGGCATTTTTACTTGCATTACCAGCGGACGCTCTTGTGCTTTTTTACATTTTTAAATATGGATGTCCCTCCTATGCAACCTCCGACCCTGCAGCTGCTGACACTGTTCCGCAATCGCATGCTAGAATATTATGGCACAATGCCGTTGGCGATATTAAGCACGGCATATGGATTATCTTTTCGGTTCTCCTACTTCACCTGTGTCCAGCCTGTATTTCACTGCCTGACCTGTGATTTCGATTGGGCCATTGATTTGTGTCTCTGCGGACCGGTTTCTCCTGACGTCGACTTTAATCAGCTGATGACTCCTATCATTACTCACGAGTTGATTTGTCCTGGCGAAAGGATTATGGCTGTGGCATTGATGCATGGACTACTTGGTCCCTGGAATTTACTGGCGGCAGCACAGTCTTTCTTGGAACACAGCTTTCTTGAAAACCCACCGAGCTGTCCTCTGATGGTGATAGAGGATCCGGTGCTGGGAGAGCACGTATGTTCTTTTCCGCTTTTAAATTGGATGGCTGAACTGTTTTCGGATGAAGACGGTGACTTCCTATTGGAGGCTGTTGCAGCTTATTTTGCATACACAGTTATGTCATAGACCTTTTTCATGTTTGATATGCTGAGTACTAGCATTTCATTGACAATTCATTGACTTATTTGTCAAGTTTTTATTATTTACCTTGCCTATTGGCTTAAGACTCGATAAAGTACTTGGCTGTTTTATTTTTCTTTAGCATTGAATTTTCCTAGTTTTTAATGCTTTACCTTGCGGACCGTCCACATATAAACTTGCAATCTGCTCTCATGAGATGGCACTTCTATTATCTTATTCAGTTCGTTTCCGGATCATGAGGAGGTGTCATCTAGGTCCTGGATATCTTTACACCGTGTTAAGTTAGCATGGGCTCATTACCGGTTTAAACGCCATTTTTCCTTTTTTGCAACTTCTGCACACGACACTTAGTTGTTGCTTTAGCTTTCCACCTAGTAGTTCATCGTGGTTTACATGAGAATAATATGTTATTGGTCTACTATCTGCTTTACTTGTTAAACTATATCTGTACAGCGAGTGCTAAAGTTTCAAGAACAACACGATACAGAATTGTTATGAGGTCTGATCTCCACGACTTCATACTCATAACATAAGTGCAACTTCTGCCAATTCTGGGCATGAGGCGGGTTTTATATTGCTTTGCCGAACACACATACACAACAGTTGATGCGGTTCACATGAAGAGAGAGCTGGTGTATGCTGATGTGATTCCTTCAAATCTAAGACACTAAAGTATGGGCACGCCCTAAACCAACACAAAGAGACCTTCTTAGCAAATAATATAATATGTGTATTAGGGAGGGTGAGATATAAGCAGCCGCGGGCCGTGGAGGGAGTTACGATGGGGCAGGGAGGCGGGGAGGGGGAGAAGCAGGGTGGAGCCCTCTCTACCTTGCCCCTCCCCCTCCCCGCCTCCCTGCCCCACCGTAACTCCCTCCACGGCCCGCGGCTGCTTATAAGTGTTGCTAACTCTTATTCATTTACAGCATGTTAACATACTGTCACCATTCGCTTTTTATGTACTAGTAACTATGCTGGTAATTTTGCTACTGATAATATGTGTACTTGTATTCTCCACCCTGCTTCTCCCCCTCCCCGCCTCCCTGCCTCACCGTAACTCCCTCCACGGCCCGCGGCTGCTTATAAGTGTTGCTAACTCTTATTCATTTACAGCATGTTAACATACTATCACCATTCACTTTTTATGTACTAGTAACTATGCTGGTAATTTTGCTACTGATAATATGTGTACTTTTATTATCTAAGGTACTACGCCTGAGAAGACGGCATTAGTAAATAAACATTTCAAATACACATCTGTTCTTCTTAACTCCATGTTCTGGTTTCTAAGAAATCTATAACGACCGACTGTTCATGAGTTCCACGTATCCTGAGGTACTATAAGTTCATATTCTGGATTGTCTAAACATTGAGAGTTTGTTATATCCAATGTGACACTGTACCTAGCTTGCTAAATAGTTTTTGATTACTAACGTGAGTTTTGGGACACCCTAATTCGCCGAGGTTCCAATCCTCTGTCCACAGTTCTGTGTGAGAACAGAAACCCTGCGACAGGGGCACCCCCGACCCTTGCTGGAGCTTCATCACACTTGCGATACAACTCCAGCAATGCGCCACCTTTACGGCACAGATACATCACGCATCTGTGCTGTTTTTGCCCCATGATGCGCCGCATTGTAAATGCAGCACACCATAGGTGACGGAACAGCGGCACAGAATGACTAACACATCCCTGGTGATGCGCCAGTCATCATAAATCTATCCCTATGCTTCTTATCTTGTTAGAGATGAACCGCCATATGTATCATCAAAGTTATTTGCATTTCCTAAATAGCGAACTTTAAGGAATAAATAGCGATTCTTTACCATTCCTAGTTTGCGATGAGCTATTTGCTAATTAGCCGAATGTAGCCCAATGAAGCCCAATGTAGCCCAATGTAGCCCAAAGATGGCCGCCAGACACACAAAAAAACAAATGTAGCCCAAATATCAGCCAGATGTAGCCCAACTATAGCCCAGTGACAGAATGACCAATCAGCTTCGCAAACCTCCGTTACGCGAAGCGGAGCGCTGTTACAGATATATATCTTTTTTTGAACGTTAATTTCTCAAAATCCACTGGAGCACATATATTGAGACCTAGCAAAGGCACATCGGGCTACCAGTCCCTAATATTTTGCCAAGTTTCGTGCAAATCCATTCAGCCGTTCAATTATTATTTTTTTTTTTTTTTTTTGCCCCGCGGGGCCCTTTTAAAACCTCCACATCAAACCTAGGGGGTCAGCGAGGATCTACTATGCCCCCTTATAGTTATTTCCCCCTTTGTTTTGACCTCCTCTTGTCTCTCGATCCTACCGAGAGACAAGATGGCGGCCGCTACGGACTGTTTGGAATGTTGACAGACGCCGGAGAACCAATCAGCTTCGCTTCACAAAGCTCCGTTGCGCGAAAAGTCCGCGAACCAGAGCGCTGCCTGGTCTGCGCTTACAGATATATATCTTTTTTTAAACGTTAATTTCTCAAAATCCACTGGAGCACATATATTGAGACCTACAAAAGGCACATCGGGCTACCAGTCCCTACAATTTTGCCAAGTTTCGTGCAAATCCATTCAGCCGTTCGGGCTAAAAGTGAGGCCAACCGCCCTATGGAAAACTCAATGTTAAAAACACGTTTTGGGACCCCCCTTTTTTCTCGGCCCCCCCTGGACGAACCCCCCCCAAATTTTCAAGGGCTGCTCAGAAACAAAATGTGCCATTTTCCTGAAAATTTCAGCCAATTCCGTCCACAAACGCCAAAGTTATTAGACATAGAATTTTCAAAAAACCCATAGAGAAAAAATCCTAACTATATATACCTACTGGCGACCGCCAGTAGGTAATATATATATATATATATATATATATATATATATATATATATATATATATATATATATATATATATATATATATATATATATATATATTCACTGAAAAAACCATAGGTTATAGACCATATATAGTTAGGGATTAGCATTTAAAAAACCTTATTTTACTCACACAAAACCATTGAAATTCCATATATAGTTAGTTGTACTAACTATATATCGCGCACCCGCAATCCACTGCTGATCATGTCACATATTACATCATTCATGACATGGTCAGTGACATCACTGATGACATCACTGATGACATCTCAAATGACATCACTGATGACATCACTGATGACATCTCAAATGTCTTACATATTGAAGAATGAGTGGATGTATAAGTGTCTGGATGAAGGATTTAGTAGGTGCGTGACTGACTGTATGAGTGAGTGATTAAATGTGTGTCACTGAGTGCATGGGTTAGTGAGTAAACTGTCTTAATTTGTGCATCATTATGTCTGTTGTTCTGTAAACTGCTGCATGTGTTGATCAGTAGCTATATGAGTAAGTTTATGGGTTATTGATTGGTTGCCCAAGTATTTGTATGGGAGACTGAGTGTGTGTGTGGGTGGCTGGGAGGTGTATGACTCTGTGCATAGATGTGTAAGCAGTTGATTCACTAGATATATGGGTTCAAAAGTGCATGTGGAAACAGCTGTATGGGCGGTTGACTGAGTGCATTGGTGAGTGAATGGATATCTCAGTGCTACATGTCAAAGTAAGTACATATGTAAAACACAGTACATGTGAGAGTTGACATATATAAATAACTGTGCATAAGAGCCAGTGAATGTGTGAGTGGCTGTATTGATCATTGTGAACTTGTATCAGGGATTGTAAAAGAGAGTAAATATGTGTTAGTATATGTTTGAATAAGTAAGGTATGTATAACTGTATAGTTGAGGAAATGGAGGTGTAATTGATTCTTTGCATGACTGAGTAGGTGTGTGAGTAACTCCATGGATGAGTGACAGTCTGTGAGTGTCTGTTTACACTGAGTGTATCTAAGGTTATTTTAGAGTCTGAAGAAGTTCATCGTATTATCACATGAATGATGTCATCAGTGATGTCATCAGTAATGTCAAATGAGATGTCATCAGTGATGTCATCAGTGATGTCATTTGAGATGTCATCAGTGATGTCATCAGTCATGTCATTTGAGATGTCATCAGTGATGTCATCAGTGATGTCATTTGAGATGTCATCAGTGATGTCATCAGTGATGTCACTGACCATGTCATGAATGATGTAATATGTGACATGATCAGCAGTGGATTGCGGGTGCGCGATATATAGTTAGTACAACTAACTATATATGGAATTTCAATGGTTTTGTGTGAGTAAAATAAGGTTTTTTAAATGCTAATCCCTAACTATATATGGTCTATAACCTATGGTTTTTTCAGTGAATTTTCAAGGTTTTGTAAATGCTAATTCCTAACTATATATGGTCTATAACCTATGGTTTTTTCAGTGAATTTCAATGGTTTTTTAATAGCAAATATCAAAACCTTTACAATGTATTCTTCTTTAAATCGAAAAATATTTTTTACATGTTTTTAATACAATTTTTTTTAAATTATTTTTATTGTTTCGCTCCCGGTCCGCGAACCGGTTAGCTTCCCGTTAGCTCAATTCGGAGCCGCGACCCGGTCCGCGAAACGGTAAACGTTCCGTTCGCGCAACTGTCCCGTTAGAAAACAACATCGTGACGAGAAAGACCCTTTGTTACCAGTGAGCAATGGCTTCATTAGTAGCTTCAGCCGGTGCTTCCCCACCACCTCCACCACATCCAAGGAAGAGAGGACCACCTGCTGAAGTTATAATTCAGCAAGAAGAGGAAGAAGAGGAAGAGGAGGAAGAGCAGGAAGAGAGGCCGTTTTTGCCTGAGGAGCCCAGGAGGTCTCACCTGAAAGAAAACTTTATTTGGCAATTTTTTAAATTTCCCCGAGGCCAGAAAAAAGTCAATGCAAGGTACGTAACTTGCCTTATATGTCAAGATAGACTGTCCAGAGGGACCGAGAAGAAATACAGTTACGGAAACTACACAATGCATCGCCATATGAGTAGGTGGCATCCTAACAACTACAGTGCTGCACAGTTACGTAACGAGCAAGATAATCCCCCTTCTATGGCCAGAAGATCTGTTGTACCGGAAGTGACGGGACCAGAGGGGAGGGAGATGGTCCCAAATATACAAATGAGATTCGGGGAAGTAAAACAAGTCTGCGTACTTTGTAATCAGTTCATTTGCTACAGAGAAAGTAGCATCACATTAATCAACAGAGCTATCGACAATCATGTTTGTCCGAAACGCCCCAGACAATAAATTTTTTTTTTTTTGTTGCTCCTGTTGAGCCCTTTACAATGAATCATTTTCGTTTCCCCCCCAAAAAAACCCCAAAAAAATATAAAACCGTTCAGAAAAATTCAATAAAATTAAAAAAATGTTCAGAAAAATAATAAAAAAAATATAAAACAACAAAAACAATTTAAAAAAAAGTTCTTTTCAGAACTACCTCCCCGTTATAAAAAAATTGGTAGAATATTTGGAACTCTGCCAACCTCTATTTCTCTTGGTTCGCTTCCCGGTTCGCTCACCGGTACGCGAACCGGGAGCGAACCAAACATTTTTTTTTTTTTAAAAGAACAGTAAGTATAAGGGAAGGAAACAGACAGTTATGTTAAAAGAAAGACAGCTATAGGGGAGTAAACTAGAGATACTGTTACCCGCAATCCACTGCTGATGATGTCACATATTACATCATTCATGACATGGTCAGTGACATCATCAGCAGAGGATTGCGGGTAACAGTATCCCTAGTTTACTCCCTATAGCTGTCTTTCTTTTAACATAACTGTCTGTTTCCTTCCCTTATACTTACTGTTCTTTTAAAAAAAAAAAAATTTGATCAGTCAGAAACAGTGACAGTAATAGAGACAGAGTGAGTGACCAAGAGTGAAGAAGTATGAGAAGAGAGGGACTAAGAAAAATAGTGGAAGGAGTAGAGTAATTAAGTAATAGAGAAAGGAATGAGGGAAGTAGCAAAGGCAGGAAAGTGATGGTTAAAGAAATGAAGCAGTGGAACTAATAGAAGTTAAATGTGATAGAAATATAACGAAAAGAGTACAAAACATTTACCTTGTAATTGTCGTTAAGTTAGTCATTTGTTATTTTTATACTTTCAATCTGTGAAAGAGAGAACAAACATTTGAAAAATATTAAAACATGTTTTTAATAAATTAGAAAAGACAAGGGAAAAGATTGAAGGACAAACAGTTTTTCAACAACTTTGACACTTACAGAAGCCTCTGCTTCTCCATGCCCCTACACAGTCCTAAAAATATACATTTTAAACTAACAGTATCTTGATGCAGATGAAGTGAGTCCTATCTTGCAACATGGTGCATCTTTTGCATCACTGCTGCATCGGTTTCATGTGGCATTGTTTTTTTACAGCATGACACATCTGCCTAGATGCATCATTTTGTAATTTTGTCGCCTCATAGCAAATCTTTTCAACCGCCACTGCGTCACAAAAGTGACGCACAGTGGCGCAAAAGAGGCATACACCTATCATAAATCTGTCCCTAACATGTTAAATGATTGATTCAGGATGACGATAAGGTGTGGCCTATCCAGAGGTTTGTTTAAGGTGAGGCCTACTCAGGGTTGCAGATCAAATTTACACTTGTTGAAGAATACAGAGGAGATAATACATGTGAAGGCCTACTAATGAAGTAAGTCATGTCCACTTCACTCTTGAACAAAGGCCAGACCTCTTCTGTGTCCGTGGACAGACCTAAACTTCATCTGCACAATGTCATTCGTAAACTTAGGAAACACAGGTGATGTAATTGAAAAATGTGGAGTTTATTTTCCTCATTTCACAATCACATCACCTGTGTTGCCTTTGCTTAGGTATCTCATAGTGCAGATGCAGTCTAGCATATCAAACAGTACACAGAAGTTGAGCAGTGTATACAACAATTTTGACACTTACAAAAGCTTCAGCTTCTGCATGCCCCCTACACAGTGCTAATTATATACATTTCAAACTGATGGTATCTTGCTGGAGATGAACTGAAACCTATCTTGCAACATGGTGCATCTTTTACACAAAAGTGACCCACAGCGGAGCAAAAGAGGCGCACGGCCATCATAAATCTGACCCTAACATTTTAAATCATTGTTTCAAGATGCCGATAAGGTGTAACCTATCCACAGATTTGTTTCAGGTAAGTCCTACTCAGAGTTGCAGATGAAATTTAGGTTTGTTGAAGAATACAGAGGAGATAATACATGTGTAGGCCTACCAACCAAGTGTGTCATGTCCACTGCACTCTTGAACAAATGTCAGACCTCCTCTGTCTCCAGGAACAGGCCTAAACCTCATCTACACAATGTGATGTGTAATGTTAGGAAACACAGGTAATATAATTGAAAAACGTGCAATTTTTTTTGCTCATTCCACAATCATATCACCTGTGTTTCCTTTGCTTAGGTATCTCATTGTGGAAATGTAGTCTATCATATGAAAGACTACGTAGAATATGAGCACTGTATGCAACAACTTTGACACTTACAGAAGCCTCACCTTCTCCATGCCTCCTACACAGTTCTACATGTACATCATAAATGCAAACAGTACAGAATTAATTATACATGTTAAATGGTTTATTTTTGCTGTTCTCAGAATGTATCAAATTTCACTAAAAACAGTGACTTGAAGGTATTCATCATATAACAGTGGGGAAAAAAAAACACAATCAAAATGATTGTGTTTAAAAAACCCATACAACATAACAAATCAGAATTCAGAACTCCTTAAAGTTAACTTACTTTCCATGACGTCGAAGGATGTCCTATGAACAGCTTACACTCTGTTGTGCTGTTATTACTTTCAGCCCGCCACTTTCTGAAAGAAAACCTCCATCATTTTGAAAAATATGTTACATACAATAAATGACTTCTCGCTCTCTACCACACGTTTCCACAAGGCCAAATCATGTCAGAGCCATTTATAACTCTTGGAATTCTTGTAAGCCAATCCCGTCATGTTGTATTTCCGCAACTTTCAGAATTAAAATGTTGAAGATCATTTTCACAATCCTGGATTACTAATATCTTACCCTTCTTGCTCACTCATGTTCTACATTTCCTATGACACTGATACTGCTTACTATGAAGCAGACTTACACTACCTGTATGACTACTACAATTATTTAATTCTCTACATCACTTTTAATCACAAAGCAATATAAAACAGTAGACAGCATTGCAGACTTACATTCCCTCTACTCCATGTTTTGATTGGCTGCTTGAATTAGCTTATAAAAAGAAATAGTTTTTCTGAACTCATTCAAAGTGCACTTATTTTTCCAGGACGTCCAGTGTTATGGTAAGAAGTTATGTCTCTGTACTACACTTATCCTCAAGGCCAAATCGTTTAGGAGCCATTAGAACTTCTTGAAATTCCTCAGAGCACATCCCGAGATTCTTTCCCTAAAATTTTGGTTTTAAAAACACCAGGTAAGAATTTTTAAGGTCATCCGGCAATTTTTTTTTGAAAATTAAAACAGAATCGTTGCAGAATGACCAGCCATTTCTAGACTTTAAATAAGCTGTGTAATGTCCTGATGTTATTGAAGGACCGTCATGATATATAATTGCTACAGTTACAAAAGTCCTTCCTGATATTGACAACTGTGAAGCCACAACATTTTTAATTAAAGTTGTCAATTTTGTTCCATCAGACCTACATCGTTGGAACATTAAAATGACATACTGGCAATATGTTCGTATAAATAAGGTTGACATCATTTCAGATTTACATTGGCTACATTTCATGTTGTGATCAGCTGCTTTTACTAGCTTATTAAAGGAGACTGATTTACTGTCTGGCAAAGTTAAATATATAAATCTTTCTGAGTCTACACTAGTAGTACTTGATACCCTACAGTTCTCGCAGTCATGCTGCCATTGATAAGAAAGCCCAAACAGGTGATCTACATCTACACCTTCAGCATGCAATACATCAAGCATATACATTAAAAACTCCTGACAATCTTGCTGAATATTTTGAGAGAATTGTGTTTGGCCTGAACATCTGTCTAACAGATTTCGAATTTCAGACACACTTTCTATTTTTGTTCTATCAGTGCTACATTTCTCTAACACAGAATTTAACAAACTGCATAATCTTTGATCAGAATTGACCACAATCTCTTCTTTTACATTTTCTAGAGAAAACAAAACATTAACAACTACATTAGCATAGCAGTTGACACCAGAACTGTTTTCAAATTGAAAACCAACAACATCTTCAACAGAATCCTTTTTGTTTCTGCTTATAATTTCAGGTTCATCGACTTTTCGTCTTTTTGCTACAACCTCCCCAGTATTGGTCACATTTCTTCGTTTCCGGCCTACCACACGTTTCTCAAACAAAGGATATTGAGGCAAATGTGGCACATACTCTCTTCTCAACCTATTGTATTCCTTAACACAATCTAGATCCGCACAAATGTTTGTGACATCACACTCAATCAAGTACAATCCCGATAAAGTTCTAACTCTTGACAATGCCACATATGCCATACCCTCCTTGAACACAGAACTGCCAATATTCACCAATGCACTGTCTACACTTAAACCTTGCGATTTATGGATTGTCACCGCATATGCCAAGCAAACAGGAAACTGCTTACGGCGAACATATAAGTCTTTTACAAGCAAAAATCTAGCAGAACAACGACCAATTAGCTGTACTTCCTCAATGCCATCAAATTTAATTTTTAAAAATTCAATTCCATCTCTATTTCTGTATTTCACAAAATCAACAACATTACCCATTGATCCATTTACCAGACCTCTTTCAACATGTAAATTCCTTCTTAAAATTATACGGCAGTTCAAGCACACATTCAGAGTCTTTTCAAAACCTGCAGTTTTAGATATAGTCTTCTCTAATGAATCCAATTTTGTTTTCAAATTCTCAGACAAAATAATTGTTGATCCCAGATGCTCTACTCTGTCAATGGCTTCCAGTTTTACAATCTCTTGCTTTTCTAAATTCAACATTTTGTTGTTGAAGATGGCACATTCTGCAAGAGTTGGCATCAAACATATTCCAGATTTCTTCTCAGTAATTTTCTGAAAAATATTCTCAGGCACAACATCTTGTTCTGGATATAAATTTGACAGTAATCGTGCATGTAAAGCTTCTTTCCCATGCTTGGTCACTTTTCCAATTCTAACATCTTGTAGAATATTCTTGTAAACTTCATCCTTCGCCTGACGCATATTTTCATGCAGTTCAGCATAATTGAAGTTTAACCATATATTGACGTTGCCAATGCTCCCTAGGCACTTCCTGGTATCTTCATGCGTTAGCATTTTGAACACAGGTTGCCCTTTCACTGGTGTCAGCTGCAGAAGATCTCCGAAAACAATGATGTGTTTGCCACCAAATAACATATCATACTCTGTTTTGAGAACTTCTTGCATTCTCAAATGCACAAAGGCAAGCATGACATTGGAAACCATGCTTACTTCGTCAATGATAAGAAGTTTCATTTTCCTCAAGATTCTTGAAACTTCACAACAAGCATCTCCAGATAGCTTGTGATATTGTAATTTGTTGTCATGCTCCACTGGCAGCATCAGTAAACGATATAAAGTAATCCCTTTAATGTTATGTGCTGCCAGTCCCGTTGGAGCGGTGACAACACAAGACAGCGATGACTCAGTCCTTTCCTGCAAATAACATGAAATTGCTTTAATAAGGAAACTTTTTCCAGTTCCTGCTTCTCCACTCACGTAGAGTCGGACAGGCTTCAACGACGTACATGAGCACTCTTTCTTCTCATGACTTAATCCATGATCAATTTGCATGGTAACTTTGTCATATATTTTCCTCTGCTCAACGTTGAGTTGTCTTTCCAACTCTTCTAAGTTAACCGCATCCTCCTGAGCATGTGCCATGGCTCTTTCCACTTCATTCATAGCAGTGGCAGCCTCATTTTCAATAACAGGTCCTCCTAGTGGATCCTGACTCAATGAAGCAGAACTCTGACTGTCCTGAGAACTGTCTCTGGCAATCTCGGCTGCAATCGTTGATTCCTGCTCGATTTCCGCATTCAACATTTCTACATATTTGTGAAAAGCAGGACATTCTATGGTCTCCTTGGCGGCAGTGAAAGAGTCTTCGTAACAGAGGAAATCTCCAAGCAGTTCCTCTTCTGCACGCCAAGGCTTGAAAAGTTGCAAAAGTGCTAAATAGAAAAACTCCTTTTTTTCAGGAGACTCGCCACTCAATTTTCGATGGTTTACCAAGTGGCATTTTCTTTGCTTGACCAGACATCCCTCACTTCCAATTACAGCATACACTCCTTTCTCAGTATCTTCTTTGATGTTCCTCTTGAATATGTAATTTTGAAGAACCTCATACAGACAAACATTCTCGAGGTGACTGCTTCGATTTGGATAATATGTATCCAACATGTTGCTCTTCAAAATGTCGGTACTGTTTGGCTCCTTTTCCGCCAAATACTCAATTTCCCGCACAGGTTTCAGAACTCGATTACGCGTTGCAGCAAGACCAAGACTCGCCCAAACGATACTCCTGGATTTGGCATAGAGACTTGCTGAAGACAACCGGTCAGAACATTCGTAAGCTCCGATTTCTCGATGCGACAACATCTTCAGACTGAAACTGTACAACTTCTTGCTGAGGCTCTTTTCATGGGAAATGTCCTCCCACATATCCTTCAATTCTGTCTTCTCTTTTTTGGTGATGTAAGATGTCACATACCGAGCCACAGCCATACAGTTATCAGCCACAAACTGTATATCCATGTTAGCATTCCACATGGACAAAATCACCGGGTTGTAGTCGTTGATGTACTTGGACTCTTCGTTCCTCTTCAAATTGTATGTGTTTTTAGGTGATTTCTTCATCACATTATGTCGCAGCGAAGACATCAAACTGTTTACTCTTCCTTTAGAAATCACCGGTCGTGGAAAGCCGAAACGACATTTGGTGTAGAACTTGTCCTTGTTTCGGAATTTACGACGACAGTACTTTCCACAACGATGGCTTTGGAAACGTAGAACTTTTTCTCTTAGGCTTTTCTTCTCCTTTGCGTTTGGAACAGCACACGTAGAATACTGTTGTATGAAACTCATCACTGAGTCTTCTGGATCTGTTCCAAATTTAGGTGCATCCTTGATCCACAACAGCATATGTATGTGAGTAGCACCTCTTGCTTGGTACTCCTTTCTCCAGAAGAAATCCAACACCTCTCCAAGAGGTGGATTCTTCTTATTCATGATGAAAGACATCATAGCTTCAAATCTATGATTGAAGTACCGGCATACATTGACTGGATCCAAAGAGCACAGTTCTCCGGGTGTCTTGAATTCGATGTTTTCGATGTTTCCATTTGCCTCTCGTAGAAAATCAAGTAAGTCTTCCCAGCCATACTCGGCACAGCTCAGAGTGAGGAACCATGTGGGAGTTCCTAAGTTCCTCAGCATACATTTTAAATCGCCATGACGACGGTACCAGTACTCATTAGTACCACGCTGACACGCCATGAGATTAATCAGGTGAGAATCCAAAATACTGTCTTGGACATTGACTTTATCCATAAAGTCACTTGCTGAGATGTTTTGCATGTATATACCACTTTTCAAGATGTGGTTCACTGCATATGACAGTCCAGACAGATCGCTTTCAAACAGGAGATGAAACAAATAAGGAATACATTGTCGAAACCTAGCATCTCCTGCATACAATCGCAAAGTCCGGTATTCAGAAGCAGGAATTTGATGAGGTCGCTCATCATATCTTCCTCCCTGACCTGTTGGAAAAAGCTGTGGGAAACACCGAGCTTCCAAACTTTCCTCCCAAACACTAATGGGACTCCCTTTGGCTTGTTTCATTTGAAACAACTCAATAGCATTCCCCATGACTTCCTTGGAATGCAAAGGATGAACACTATAATGTTCATATATTTCTTCACTAGTAGAGGGTTCTACTTTCTCAATTTGACCAGCACACAAATCGCTATCCTCTTCCTCACTTACTTCCTCTTCTGCAACATAAACATTCTTATAGTACTTATTATTTTTTTTCAAATCCAATGTTGCCTTTTTGACTTTCCTAACATCCACTAAATCTTGCCATATTTTCTTATTCTTTGTCGGAACCCCATTAACTAAGATAACCAGAGGTTCCTCTTCCACTTTTTCTACTCCAATTGTGTTAATGTTTTTCTTCAAATCTAGAGGCAAATAAACAACTCTTCCCTTTAATCCTCTCTGTAAATCTGATGGAGGCAATTTCCCTGTCTTTGGCTCCATTCTTACAATAGCCTGAAAGGGATGGATACTTTGAATCAAAATAGATTCATAAGTATTTAAATCCTTCAATTCAGAAGGAATCTCAACCAATTCCAGATTATTATGAACTGCTCTAGCAGGCATCTGGTTTTGATTTAATTTGCTACAACAATAAGTACACACACGTTGATCCGATCCCAAATCAAAACAATTTTCTACCATCAAGTATGTTGTGAAATCCTTCCATTCACTATTATTTTCCCTTTCACTTTTTGCATATAAATCCACTAACTTAGTCTGATTCTTATAATAAGTGTGTCGACAACACACACAAGTGAAATTAGGCCTCTCACTTGATTTCACCTGAAATGTCGCAACTTCCCTCTGAAAATTATCTGTACTGGAAACCTGTACTCTATCTTCCACATTACCCTCTTCTTCTTGGTCAATTTCAACATTCTCCTCTTTACTTCCAAAGTAACCAAACTCAATTTCTGCACAAATATTCTTCACATCTACTTCTGAACCATGCAAAAGAGCAGCGCATAATTGTTTAAGCATAATTGCTGGACTCTTAGCATAATACAACATTCTAACTAATTTCCTCACTTTATTATGATGCACTGCTAGCATCCTGAAATGATGAAAAACACTCTGGCATACTCTCCTGGAAAGACAAACCAGTGAATGACCATGCAAACCTGTCACTTCTCTCACTCTGCAAGGATCTAATTCTTGCAACAACTTCATTTTCTGCTTCAAACTTTTCTTATTAAATGTCTGTACAAAATCACAAAGCAAATTGATGGAATCCTGTCGCACACTGCAAATACTACTACACTTCCAGGTGTACACAGGACCCTTAGGACGTCTTCCTAAAACCTCATTACCTAACACCTCTTCTGTCTCTGTTGTCACAAGTTTTTCTTTTTCAACTGGACAACCATCTTTCACTTCATAAGCTCGACCACTGGTGTCAACTGCATGCACCAAATCATTATCCTGGAAATAACTCTCCTCATTAAAAAATGCCTCACAACTTGAACTATGCATCCATTCTCCGGAAAAAACTTCACAAAAATTACTACGATTAACTATTCTCTTCCATCTACTATTTCTTTTGAAATCATAAATTGCCTTGTTTAGCTTCCTAATTCTATTGATTATCAAAATAAATAACTTACGTTTAATTTCAAATGCCTGATCAATAACTTTCTCAACTTTTTTTTTTCTCTTATAAAAAACCACTTTCTGTTGACCTTTCTTAATATTTTTTAACAAATTGCCAATTATCCTGTTGCGGAACATTCGTTTACGAATGTCCCTAAACTGTTGTTTCCTTCTACTATCATGCACAGAGTTATCTCTTGCTCTAGCAGTAACATTTTTGATTGGCCTCTCCTTTCCGTTTAAAATGCTTCTCTTTTTCTGGACTGAAACATTTTCTGTAGTAATATTTTTTTTACTACAAATATTTCTTATAAATGTTTTTGTGCTCTTACCCGGTGCTTTCTTGGTGACTTGACAAGTTTTTTTCTTAGAGGACTGCTGCATTATATCATTTACCTGCTGTCTTTGATGTTTTGCAGCCTTTCTAAGTCTTTCTTTAGTTGGCATGCTGAAATCTTGAAATGATCTGCAGTTGAATCTGTGGTAAAATATAATAAAAAATGTTATTAACCACTATTACCAAACAGTAAATCAATAACAGTCATCAAAAACTTAACACACTACTTGACATTTTTAGTGCTTGGCAAATTTAGAATACAGAAAGAGCAGAAAAGAAATGGAATTCATATTCATTTTACCTGTGCTGTTTTATATGTGAATCTGATCTAATTTTATGAGCATATTTTAATATTTTATTGAAGACACTACACATAACCTGTTTTTGAAGGTGTCTTTATTTTTAAATGAAACGGTTTACATTTTTACTTTTCATTTATTATAAATTTTTATAAATAAATGTTTATAGTTCCATAGGCTCAAGCACGTCAGCTTCCCACCCTATGTCATACAATTCTGACAAATCTGCATCCTCATCATGTTCTTCTTCATCCTCAGGATTTAAATCATCCAAGGGATCTACTTCCACTGATGTTTCAATTACGAGTTCAATTATGAGGTCGAGATCAACTGATTGCTGATTGTCGCTCATGTTGATGTTGTCGTTATCTTTAAAGAAAGAGAACAACAATGAGATGTTGCAGAGTAAGGCACAAATCTCAGAGACTATAATAGTAAAATTGTTTAACAAGAGTAACATTTTGCAGCTATTATTTAGCCATGACCAGCGATGCTGAGGAGGTAAGGCCTATGTCCAAGTTTTCAGTGAACAGGACTCATCTCTTCTTAACCTTGGATAAGCCTCACCAACTCTGTGTCCCCTGCTCATACTTAAATGTAAAGTGGCAGATTTATGTTAACTAACGCATTCCCAGGGATGCACCAGTTAATGTGCACCGCTGCTCTGCCACCCATGGTGTGCCGCATTTACAATGTGGAGCACCATTGAGTGAAAACAGCACAGATGCGTCACGCATCTGTGCCGCAAAAGCAGCACATTGCAGGAATCACGTCGTAAGCGCAACATGTCTACTGCAATGCACAGGAGCAAGCCACACATTGCATGGTGCATCACTCCTTATGCCTGTTTCAAACAGGCGTAATGATTTGATTCAGCAATGCTATAAAGCTGAGTCAGTGAAATCTTCTAAATTTCACTGTGTTAGTTTTACAGGGCTTTCTTGCAAATTAATGCATACCTTGCAACAAAACACCTATATGAAAACTGACGCAGGTTTCATGTGGCACAGGACTTTACAGCATGACACATCTGCCTAGATGCATCAATTTTTAAATATGTCGCCACATAGCAAATCTTTTGCACCGCCGCTGCGTCACAAAAGTGACGCACAGCGGCACAAAAGAGGCACACGGCTATCATAAATCTGTCTCTAACATGTTAAATGATTGATTCAGGATGACGATAAGGTGTGGCCTATCCAGAGGTTTGTTTAAGGTGAGGCCTACTCAGGGTTGCAGATTAAATGGAGATGGGGCACCCCAGAGCCTTGCTGGAGCTCCATGGCACTTGCGATGCAGCTCCAGCAATGCGCCACCTTTACGGCACAGGTGCGTCACGCATCTGTGCTGTTTTTGCCCCATGGTGCGCCGCATTGTAAATGCAGCGCACCATGGGTGGCGGAACAGCGGCGCAGGATGATGTAGTGTAGCTCCTATTTTCCCAATAGGCTCTGCGCATTGGAATAATACCTACAGCAGTAAAGGCCTAGACCAGACGTTAACTAGGTCTACTACTGTCGATACTAGACTTAATTTTTTGGGTTTGCCAGCGTAGCTCAGAGTTCGCTAGAAACTTTCTCGAATGTTCAAGGAGGAATTAACTTCCCTGATTAGACAAGAAGGGATTTAGTTTCTGACAACCATAGAACATGACAACTTTGCTCTCCCCTAATCAAGAGTCAATCTCGAGAGTCGTGTGAGCACAAGGCAATTATTTTACTCAGTCAGTACGTGCATTCTTAGTCTCATCAGATTGTAGAGAAAAGGAAGAGACGGGCGTGTTCAATAAAAAGGTGTTATTTATTGATCAGTCTCTTTTCTCATACATGAGAAATGGATCGATATTATTGCAATACTTATAGTTAAGTAAAGTGCATACATTAAAAGCAATAGTATAAAATAATACTGTAAAAACATTGATATGGTTTCTGAGCCATATGATGTTTAAAATGATTAAAATATATTTACATACACATATACATTTGACTAAACGTACTCAACTGGTGTTTCTAAATACGCCTACCCTGTGTACCTGACCTAAGTCTAATGCGTGGGCGGGAATAGAAAGTTACAGTTTAAGTTAAGTTTGTTTTTGCCAAGTGAATAACTAAAGAATTCTCTGTGAGGGGTTATTCAGTTCTGTACCTGGAAGTTAGGATGAATGAGGAATGGTATCTCTCTCTCTGGTCTCGATATTCCAGGCTGCCTGCGAGGGCTGCCCAGAAACGCCGGTGCTGGGTCTCTCGGCTTGAGATAGCAGCGCGTCTCTCAGCGCGTCAGGAAGGGGGGGCTGCTGCCAGCGGGGTCTGCTTCTGCTCTCGGCTTCGGCAAGTGTGGCTGCTCCGTCTTGTCACCACGCGTGTGTTTGCATAGGGCAAGATCGGCAATATTTATACCTTAAAGGTGCCGAGATTGACGTAAGGATGGACATAGATACGTCAATAAAGATGTCATACGACTTGCTCGTTAGCACATTCTTTTACTGAAGTTCTCTGTGAAATCAAAACAATGGCCGCACGGATTTTCCAGGTTGTCATAGGTTTGATTTGTTATGAGAACGTCGTATGCCTTATCAGGGGCTGGAGGAATGTCGCTTGTCTAATTAGATCTCAAGCGTTATGACCTAATCAGATAACACGTTCCTGTGCCGTAGTGTGACTGCGTCAGATAACGGTATCTGCATCATGGGGGCTGTTCTTGCCTCATGGGCTGACTGTTAGTTAACTTGATAGTTAGTTTAACCAGAATAGGGTCAGGAATAGGGGGATCGATTCAGAACCTATAGGAATACATGACACCCACTCCACGCTAACTATGGACATATTTACTCATCTATGCATAGTATAACATAGTACAACATACTATAGAGTATAGTGTATACCTTACCACCCCAAAATACATAAATGCATTTTGAAATTTTCAATTATACTGAAAAATTGCAGTCATATATATTGTATGCACTTAAGCTATGAATTAAATGCAAAAGTAAACACGCATTTGTATGCATTATTGCTTATTTGGTATATGAGAAATACTCATGAAATGGCTCTTAATATGGCTATACAGAAAGGAAGTTTGAGACCATCTCATCACATAATAAAATATTTGTGAACATCCCAGCGGGCAACTAAAGTTTATAAAGTATCTAAAAATAGAAATCTTAGTTCTCCAGGAATAGTTTCTTACTTTAAGCAGAAGATAAGTGTCCCGAAAAATTTGTGAAAAATAAATGGGGCTGCTAAAAATTGTTGTCCGTGAACTGGTGGGAAGAATTGTTCATGTGACTTTATTTTTAAAGTTGAAGGCCGAATTCAGGGAACGCCGTGTGCGAGCTTGCTCAAAAGTCTCTATTTCTGTTCTGGAGAGAACATCATATCATTCAGGCTTTCGAAAAAACTGTCAACAGCTTCATGGGAAAGTTCCACTAAGTCGGAAATAGGGGTAACCATGCATTCGTGCGCATGATTGTCTGCATTGACATTCTGATTCGCATTGCTGACAGAAGGTCGTACCTGTTCGATGCTGCTTTCATCTTGAACTTCACTACTCTTCAATCGCAGTGGTGAAGATTCCAGGAATGCCGTCATCAGGATTGGCAGCCTTTGAGGGCAGCACAAAGCGTGAACCTTGGTAGGAACCAACAGTGTATCTGCATCCACTGGCGCATCCGATTGTAGCGTCAGACAGGTGTCTAACACGCATTCTTCTCCGCATAGCAGACACCTTAGTACAGGTAAAACACACCTTTGCCACATTGGTCGAAATGATAGAAACCAAGTCATGTTTAGGTCTCTAAGCCGGGAGAGTCCCAGGATTTTTGATATCCGGTCCCGGTATCCAATGGCTAGGATCGTATCTTCCATTGTCGCGAGAGTTTGATCTGTGACATGGGTTGCCATAACGAAAAATAAGGACTAAGAATAGGATTCCTGCAATTAGTCCCAAGATCAGGGGAAGTCCGCCAAAAATCGAATGGACGAAATCTGGAAAAATACCCAGTATGGCTTTGAATGGTGTTAATGCCATCGAAAATACTGTCTTAAATACCCCTGAGATCCCATTGGTATCAGAAATATTTAAGATTTCGCTCAGGATTTCCGCGAAATGTACGGGGGAATTAGTTGATAATAATGTATGTATCTCTGCAGTCGTCCTTGCGACTTGGAGATCATACGTTTCTTTTGATGACGTGAGCCTTGTAGGCGTCTGAAGAAGCACTGTTTTCATTCTGCTTAAAGTATCTATTCGAATAGAAGTAATTTTCAAACTGGGCCATGCCCTTGCCTCCCTGTCTGGAAAGGAGCTGGGGAATAAAGAACGTCCACAGCACTTGACCTTCGCCGTCGTAGTGACTAGATAAGGAGTCCCGGGCATAAGACTGCAACATCTGCGGTCTACAATAAGAATGTAACTCCCATTATAGAGTATTTGAAAGAATGGTTCTATTTCAGTTGCAGGTGCGCCTTGCTGGTGACATGAAAGGTTGTACGAATTCCCTTCACAGGCTCCGTGCAAACTAATACCGTTACACAGAAGCGTGCCGCTTAGTGACATAGCACACTTGTTGCCACTAAGAAACACTTTCTGTCCTTTATTACTGACACATGCATGTGAATAGGGCAGGTTCCAAGTTGTTTTAAGGTACCCCTTTCCCAATTTCTCGTACATGCCAGCCTGTATATATTTTTGGCAGTATTGAAACCTGAAGGTTGAGATTGGAATATTTATGATTCCGTGTATTATCCATTCACTGACAGGTCGTTCTGACATTGTCATTGGTAATCTTTCTAGTTTTTCAATGCTCAAGATTGTATAATCAGCACCCTTTTGCGCCATATCGATTTGTCTATCAGTAAGGTTAAAGATTTGGAATAGTGACGTTGTGTTGATTAAACGCCAAGGCACATAGCCTGAACGCAGATTTTGTAACGTCCAGCCAAGCTGTACAATAGAACGCAATTGTGACTGACCATGTTGTAATAACAGTAAGTCTTGCGATAATATATCGATTGCTGAAGACACAATGCTGTCCAATGAAAAAATTCTGGAGGACAGAGTCATTAACCCATTGTCCACTACAGAAAGTGATTTTTCCAAATTAATACGGTCAATTTCCCGTATTCTTTCTGCTGTCTCAATTTGAGTAACCTTCCAGGCCTCATTGTATGCTGCATATACAGAGGCTGCTATGAAACGCTTTTGACGCTGTTTGCGTGGTCCCATTATGAAATCACGCAAGTCAGCACCATCAGTAAGTAAAGTTAGGTGTTGCTTAATTTCAGGCAGTGTGGAAGTTTGTAGCCATTGAAGGCATAATTTGCCCACACTGTAGGTTGTTATTATCCCTGGGTGATGTCTTTGGGGATATCTAGGGTCTGGCCTGGTCATTTTGAAACCCTGTGTTTTATTCAGGAATCTATCTTGACAGTTATTTGTATCTGTGGGCCAGATCAACCATTGTTTCCAATCAGGATGTGTTCTGTTTTGGTTTAATATATGGTTTACGTCTATTTCTTCATCTGTATCAGAGTTATTGCTAAACATTGTTGGCTTTGGAATAGACGGTTTAATTAAATCTTTGATTTTGGCTAAGCCAAGACAGGTGGTTTGTTGAACAGTGTCATTTAAAAATATCATTTGTTCTGGGATCATGCAGGCTCTAAACAAAGCTTCTATACCCTGTACTTGCCATTCTTTTGTACCCCAAACACTTTTCAAATCAACATTTTTGTCCCAATAATCAAATCCAAATGTATTCATTTTTTCAAAGAATGAATCTGAATATATCAATTTTGTGTTGGTTATCATGGTTTTCATCCCTGTCTTGTTTGACAATTTAAAATAAAATGTTTCAGCATTACTTATGTTAAAACCTGAAAAATATGAATATTTGTCATATACGGTTCTAGAGCTTCCTTTTGGAGGTGTAGCACAATGTTCCCATTGATTATAACTTAAAACATTTCTAGGTTGTGCAGATTTATGTAAAAAATGGTTACCATAATGGTTATAGCAATACATACTATCATAATTTGTAGAACCTTGCAAATAATCATGTTTTGTAAATTTAGCAGACATTACTAAGTCAGACATCATGTTGTTAATACTTTCGAAGTCCCAATCATCAGCAAATGAGTTTGGTTTTGCAAAGTCACTCAAGGAGATCTTGATTTGGTGTGGATATTTCAGGATCTCGACCGGACCATAAATTTCATAGTCAGTGTTGTCCCAGGCTACCCCACCAGGTATAGGATTGGCTGTGAAGTTGGCTGAAGAAAGTTCTCTTTTCTCGACGTGTGAAGATGTGTGTGGTTTGAGGACCAAGTTGATGTTCTGACTTGCTGTGTCCATTTTAGCATATTTTCCCTCAATGAAGCGTCCCAAAGTAAATACCATGATGAGCCAAAGTATGAGGATAAATGCACCAAAACCCACCCAAAATTCAATCCATGGAGAAACCAGATATGTTTCTTTCAGATGTTTCAAAAGTTCCTTAGCTTTGTCTTTAAAGGATTTTGATGATGGCTGTGTCTTTGATTCACTGAAGCCGTCAGAGGAATCATCGAAGTTGATGAAGTAACCGGATGCAGTTCTGTCAATTGTTCCAATTGGTTCAGGATTTCTGTTTTTTGCATTTTCACTTGGTACTTCAGTATAGATTGGTGTGTCTCTGCTAAATGTCTTTATTTGGGTTTTCAGAGGTCTGAGTTCTATTGCATTGTTGCATAGTCCTTCTTGTTCTTCTTTAGGCGTTTCGAATGTGATGAGCCTTTTTGTTAGGACCTCTGTGCTGGTAGCAAACCTTGGTGTTCTGCTACTTATTGGGAGTCCACTTGGCCTACTGTTTGTTATCGGCCACATGTTGTGGTTTTACCAGGTCGATGGATACAACTCGGTTCTCCTTTTTACCAGCAAGTGGCGGTAGTACAACTGATCTTGTCCCGTTGACAGACAAGACAGGAACTGCTTTTCTGTAGGAAGGCCCAAATTCCTTCTTTACCGCGATCTTTTCCCTGACTAGATCCCCGACTTTTGGAATCCAGACAGGTCTTGCTGGGACAGGTGGTGATTCTTCAGTGGTCGTTGGCTGTTGTTTCAACTGTATGTTGCTCAGGTCTTTTCTTGTTTTGTTTAAGTCCTGCAAAATAGCCAAACGGTCTTTGACATCAAAGCTTTTTTCTTTAACCACTGAAGTCTGACTATCAAGGTCAGAGATCAACATCCTAGTTCCAAATAATAATTCGTACAGACTGAATCCCTTCAGAGAATTTCTTGGCAAGTTATTTAGACTACGTTGGACACTTATTAGATGTTTGGCCCACCCAGCTCCCGAACCTAATACCTTTGCCGTTATAGATTGCTTTATGTCACGGTTTTTTCTTTCAACAATTCCGTTCCCCTCAGGGTGAAATGGACAAGAGTACCGCAATTGCACGCCCATGCTGACCATGGCCTCCTTATAAGCCCGAGAGCTAAAAGCAGGACCATTGTCCGAATGCAGCATGCCAATTGCGTATGTGCCGATAAAGACTCGCAAATCTTTTATAACAGTTCTGGCGTCAGCCGATCGCTGGGGCCACATCCATATGAATCTCGTGCATGAGTCCACTGCGACCAAGATATATTTATAGTTACCATCCCTTTGTAAGGGACCGCAGTGGTCTAGATAAACACAGGCTAATGGTTTATCCGAGATTAGAAGGGGCGTCTGCGCTGGACGTCTCACCGTTGATACTTTCATTTTTTGACATATTTCACATGCTAGAACATAGTTCCTCGTTTGTCTTCTCATTTGTGGCCACCAGTATCTCTGTTTTAATAATGATACTGTGGCTGAGACGCCAGCATGGATAGAAGCAAGCCCTTCGTGTGCCGCTATTATTAGTCCTAACCTATGTTCCATGTTTGGAATTGCCCTATCCCCCACTCCAGGGATTTGAGCAAAAGAAACATTGTTTGCATCAGTTATGTATGAGTATTTTACTGGAAAGCCTTTAGGGAGTGGTTCTATCGAATCCTTTTCTGAAGCGCTGACAGCTTGTAATATTTCGCTGTCTATTTTTGTTTTTGACCTGGTGACGGCAGCTACGGAAGCCGTTTGCACAGCTGCCTTCGCGGCCTCATCAGCCAATGAATTCCCTGCAACGTGAACGCCATCACGTTGATGACTCAGTGTGTGTATCACGTGAGTCTTTGGTAGTTCTTTTTGTAAAAGAGCTACTTGTTCCCAGAGCATTTTATGCTTGATTGTGCCACCTTTCGCATCCTTGAAACTGTTCTGAAGCCAGATCTGCAAGTATTCATTATAAGATTGAACGCAATAATACGAATCGCACACTATGAGTGTGGGGAATTCTCGATCGGTATTTTCAAGCGCCATCTTGAATGCTAGTAGTTCAGCTCGCTGAGCTGTACAATCTCCTAGGGATTGTGTTTTAGTGAGGGTTGGTTTAAATTTCCCTTCGTGCCAACGACCTTTAACAATCGCGCACGCAGCACTGTAAGCTTGTTTACCCCCTACTGCGGGTTGTGCTGATCCGTCTGTATATATTATACAGCCGTAGTGATCTAGAGGCAGAATTTCGGTTGGCGGAGGACATTCAAATTCATATTGGAGAAATTCTTGTGTTTTTAAATAAGGATCAAATTCGTACACCACGTCTGTTGCAGCAAGAGAGTTAGCCCATTGTATCCATCTTGGATGGAGTGCTTTAGCATTTGGAATGCTTGCCTTTGTTACCGCCTCTAAGGCTGGTATTGGTGTCACGATTATTATTCGTTTACCTTGTGCCAGGGCTCGTTCTTTTGCTATAGCTGTCTGTGTTGCTGTAAGAATTTTTTCCGTTGGGCTAAATTTCATTTCAGCCTTAGTGTACAAGTGTGATTTGAATGCAATTGGTACCTTTTCTCCTTCATTAGAAGTCAGGTATGTGAATCCGCATCTCCCTGGGATGACTCGAATCACAAGATTGCGTGTGTTATCACGTGTTTCTAATTTTGTTTTAATTAGCATGTCTGTTTGTAAGGATCTCAAAATTTCTGTGTGTGTTTGAGTCCAACTGGATCTTTTAAAGTCTGGTTTAATTAGATCATAAAGGGGTTTGACCCTTTCTGCGTAATTTGCAATGTATGTTCTTCCGAAATTTAGGAAACCTAGAATCGACTGTAGGTTTTTTAGTGTTTTAGGAGCTTGGATTACGGCACATTTCTCTAGGAAATTGTCAGCCAGGCTTTTGCCTTCACTTGATAACTCATATCCTAAGAATAGGACCGTCAGATGGGCAATTCTGGACTTTTTAAAGTTGAATTTGTAACCCTCTGCAGCGAACCCAAGTATTATGGTGTTCACCCTTTTCAAGTGAGTCTCCAAGTCATCATCTGTTAAGTAAATGTCATCGACATAAGATAATGCTTCATCATCATATAGTTGTAGTAATTCTGTTACTCTCGCTGAGAATACCCCCGGGCTGTTCTTGTACCCCTGGGCTAACCGACAGAATTGCTTTTGAGTGCCATTTACTGAGAATGCAGTTAAAGATCTGCTCTCTGGTGCTATGTTTTGACAAAAGAATCCATTGGAGATGTCCAAGGTTGTTTTGTATTTTTTGCGCACTATGTTATTCATTAGTGCAGCACTGTGTGAGTTTTGCACTGCAAAGGTTTTGCAACATGTGTTAAGGTGTCGGTAATCCAAAACTAGACGATATGAGTTGTCTGGTTTGGAGACCGGAAACAAAGGATTGTTCATTTGTGAGGTGCAAGTTTCAATCACCCCCTGGTATTCTAGCTGATCTAGTATTTCATTTACCTGTTTTTTAGCTTCTTGCTTAATTGGGTACTGCCTTTGTGCAGTAGGTTGTGATTTTAACTGGATTTTCTGAGGAGGGGAGTCCTCATCCCATCCTACATGATTTTTATATAAAGCAGGTGCTAAGGCCACTGCCCACTTTCTAGCAAGTGTGTATTTTTTATGAATCGGGATTTGATTCGAGAAGGCAGGCATAATTACTTCTTCGCCATGAGGGCACTCCCTGACAAACTCTGGTGGCCAGTCTTTTTCAGCTAGAAGGATGTCATAACCCTTTGAGAGGTTATCCCAAAATAGTCCCCTTATTTTCCTAGTCTTATCTCCCTCTATACGTAATGTTATCTCGTATATCTTGTGGGGCTTGCTAACTCTGGTGTCTGCAGTTTCCACTTGAAGGTATTCATTCGTGTCCACTGTCTCCAGATGATTCATAAGGATTTTGCGAGCTATGCTCACCTCTGCTGCGCTGTCTAGCATTGTCTGAGCCCACTCTCCGTTTTTCAGTTGTGTCCTCAGTATTCTCGGCATTTTTAACTACCTTGATACTGGCTACCTTCTTTTTTGGAAATTGTAATTTCTTTTTTAGCTGAGCAGGTTCCTTGTCTTTGGACTTGGCGTGCTCTTCTGATCGTCCTCTTCTTTCCGATTTCTGCGAGGAAGTCTGAAAAGATTGAGAGGGACGTGTATCAATATCTTGATATCTGTCAGGTTTTTTAATATTATCCCTATTTCTAAGGTTATATCTATTCCCAGAGGGGTCACTCTGCGGTGACCTCTGTCTTTGGTTTGGAGATTTCTCTCTTCGCCTGGGAGACCTCCCTCGGGACTGGAATTTCTTTTCTTTAGGATTGGATTGTTTGTTTCCATCCCAGTTCTTTTTTGGTGAATTATTATTAAAAAATATTTTTTCTGGACTTGTAGTCAGTTGCGGTTTTACTGGTATTCCACCTAGACTATCTCTGCCTAGTTCTTCATAGGATTTTTCTATGATTCTGGCAATTTCTGCTGGTTGGTCTGCTATATCTGTCTCTTTTAACCTCTGGCGGATCGCCACGTTTGCTGCCTCACCTTTTATGTTGGCTAATAATATAGCCGAGACCTGCTTGAAGTCTTTTAGTAATTTCATACCAAGAGTTAAAGCAGGTTCTGGACCGTATTCATCTTGAATTTGTTTTAGCACATCTGGTATTACCGAAATGGATGGAACACCGTGCGTTTTTGTGTAGATGGAAGCAAAGACTGTACCCCAAGTGTCACAGTCCTCAATGTGTGGTGCGATTCCCATTGGGAGACATATAGTCAGAATCCTGTGTTTTTCTAATGGGGTGGTGTCAGGAAACACCGCCTCTATTTGGGTAATTTTCTGTGCCAACCAGAATGGTATCTGTTCCCGTTTAGCTGGAACTTTACCTAGGCAGGATTGGATGTTCTGTGGTGTAATTTTATTTGTGTTCCCCTGGTGAGGGGTCAGCTGTGGAAGTTTAATCGCTGGCTGAATTGTTGAAGTCCGCATTACATACTGAACTAATTGTCTATGAATTTTTAGTAGTTGTTTTAGCTGTATTAACAGCTCTGCTGCAGGCATTCTTTCGATGTCTGGATGTGGTGTGTATCCGGCCAAGACCGGCCACGTTGCTCCTGGTCTTCCTAAAGGACCGAGTCTTGTAATGTGATTGTTATGTTTTAGGGCGCCATCAAATAAGAGCAAAGGCTCTTGGAATTTGAGTGGTACTTCCACCTCCTCGAAAGGAGTGTACGTTTCAGGAGGTTCCTCTACTTTGTAATAGTGGAAGTACTTTGTTACAGCATTTGCTGCTGGAAAATGTATCCATGAATAGTATACCTCTGTCTGCCGATATTCGTGTGCCTCGATTACGAATATGACTGTGCCACCTCTAGGTGTCAGTCCATTTTCTATAAGTTTTAAGGTTATAGATCTCCTTTTAATGACCAGAATGAGTGTTATATTCGGGTCTGCTGCTTGCATGGTAGCATCAGCATCTGCGAGTTCAGTTGCTAATCTAACTGCCTCTCTTTCATCATCACTCTCTGCCATTTTACAGACAGGATGGTATTATGTTTGTTTGCAGATCAGGTTTCTTTATGGAAACAGAGATTAGATGCACAATATTTTGGGAATGTTTTTATCCTTCAACGTTGACTATACCAAGAACCATACATAGGAGTTCCCTCCTGCGAGGTTTTGGAGGATATCACCTTTCACCCACTCCAGACGTCTTTGGAGTATAATGGAAAAAGGGGTCTGAGTGAGAAAGCACGACTGAGTTACTCTAAATGTCTTACGTTAGTTTTATCGCCCTTTCCAAACGCGTTGGGCGCCATGTAGTGTAGCTCCTATTTTCCCAATAGGCTCTGCGCATTGGAATAATACCTACAGCAGTAAAGGCCTAGACCAGACGTTAACTAGGTCTACTACTGTCGATACTAGACTTAATTTTTTGGGTTTGCCAGCGTAGCTCAGAGTTCGCTAGAAACTTTCTCGAATGTTCAAGGAGGAATTAACTTCCCTGATTAGACAAGAAGGGATTTAGTTTCTGACAACCATAGAACATGACAACTTTGCTCTCCCCTAATCAAGAGTCAATCTCGAGAGTCGTGTGAGCACAAGGCAATTATTTTACTCAGTCAGTACGTGCATTCTTAGTCTCATCAGATTGTAGAGAAAAGGAAGAGACGGGCGTGTTCAATAAAAAGGTGTTATTTATTGATCAGTCTCTTTTCTCATACATGAGAAATGGATCGATATTATTGCAATACTTATAGTTAAGTAAAGTGCATACATTAAAAGCAATAGTATAAAATAATACTGTAAAAACATTGATATGGTTTCTGAGCCATATGATGTTTAAAATGATTAAAACATATTTACATACACATATACATTTGACTAAACGTACTCAACTGGTGTTTCTAAATACGCCTACCCCGTGTACCTGACCTAAGTCTAATGCGTGGGCGGGAATAGAAAGTTACAGTTTAAGTTAAGTTTGTTTTTGCCAAGTGAATAACTAAAGAATTCTCTGTGAGGGGTTATTCAGTTCTGTACCTGGAAGTTAGGATGAATGAGGAATGGTATCTCTTTCTCTGGTCTCGATATTCCAGGCTGCCTGCGAGGGCTGCCCAGAAACGCCGGTGCTGGGTCTCTCGGCTTGAGATAGCAGCGCGTCTCTCAGCGCGTCAGGAAGGCGGGGCTGCTGCCAGCGGGGTCTGCTTCTGCTCTCGGCTTCGGCAAGTGTGGCTGCTCCGTCTTGTCACCACGCGTGTGTTTGCATAGGGCAAGATCGGCAATATTTATACCTTAAAGGTGCCGAGATTGACGTAAGGATGGACATAGATACGTCAATAAAGATGTCATACGACTTGCTCGTTAGCACATTCTTTTACTGAAGTTCTCTGTGAAATCAAAACAATGGCCGCACGGATTTTCCAGGTTGTCATAGGTTTGATTTGTTATGAGAACGTCGTATGCCTTATCAGGGGCTGGAGGAATGTCGCTTGTCTAATTAGATCTCAAGCGTTATGACCTAATCAGATAACACGTTCCTGTGCCGTAGTGTGACTGCGTCAGATAACGGTATCTGCATCATGGGGGCTGTTCTTGCCTCATGGGCTGACTGTTAGTTAACTTGATAGTTAGTTTAACCAGAATAGGGTCAGGAATAGGGGGATCGATTCAGAACCTACAGGAATACATGACAATGACTGGCACATCCCTGGGGATGCACCAGTCAACATAAATCTATCCCTAAGCTTCTTATCTTGTTGGAGATGAAGTGAGGCCTGTCTTGCAACATGGTCCATCTTTTGCATCACTGCTGCATCGGTTTCATGTGGCACGGTTTTTTTACAGCATGACACATCTGCCTAGATGCATCAATTTGTAATTTTGTCGCCACATAGCAAATCTTTTGCACCGCCACTGCGTCACAAAAGTGACACACAGTGGCGCAAAAGAGGCATACACCTATCATAAATATGTCCCTAGCATTTTAAATGATTAATTCAGGATGACGATAAGGTGTGGCCTATCCAGAGGTTTGTTTAAGGTGAGGCCTACCTACATTCATGGGGAAATGAATTAAAATGTCCTTAAGACACATGAAAGCGTTTTTTTAAAGCCTTTGCAGCATTTTTGGGTCACTTTTAACATGGCTATGTAACTTAAACAATCAAAATCTAAATTTGCCAAGCACAGGTAGGAGCATATTTACAAGGAATTTGCACCACGGGGAAAGGTCTTACATTAAAATGGAAAAACAACATCAGAGACACTCAAATGCCTTATAAAGAAGCATACACCATTATGTCCTAGTCATAAATGTTAAAAGCATTCCTTTTCCTCAAAAACGATTTTCAAGTCTTAATTTGAAAACACTGCACATGGGGAAATGACTTAAAATGTCCTTAAGACACATGAAAGCGTTTTTTGATTGCCTTTGCAGGATTTTTGGGTCACTTTTAACATGGCTATGTAACTCAAACTATCAAAATGTAAATTTGCCAAGCACAGGTGGGAGCATATTTACAAGGAATTTGCACCACGGGGAAAGGTCTTACATTAAAATTGGAAAAATAACATCAGAGACACTCCAATGCCTTATAAAGAAGCAGACACCATTATGTCCTTCTCATAAATGTTAAAAGCATTCCTTTACCTCAAAAACGATTTTCAAATCATAATTTGAAAACACTGCACATGGGGAAATGGCTTAAAATGTCCTTAAGACACATGGAAGCGTTTTTTGATTGCCTTTGCAGCATTTTAGGGTCACTTTTAACATGGCTATGTAACTCAAACATTCAAAATCTAAATTTGCCAAGCACAGGTGGGAGCATATTTACAAGGAATTTGCACCACGGGGAAAGGTCTTACATTAAAATGGGAAAAATAACATCAGAGACACTCCAATACCTTATAAAGAAGCAGACACCATTATGTCCTTCTCATAAATGTTAAAAGCATTCCTTTTCCTCAAAAACGATTTTCAAGTCATAATTTGAAAACACTGCACAGCTCCTATGCACAAAAACACCCTGTCAGTACTAATACTTCACATTTTCTCCAATTACAATTTCTCAAAGAAACAAAATCTATTTGTAAAACACTTGAGGCAAAGCAACATTTTAAAAACACAACTTTCTTCATAATTTTCTCCTTAAAGCACACTATTCTCTATCTAAATTAAATAAATCTTTTCTCACCTTAGCAAATACTTAATGAGTTTCAAAACAGTCTCAGAAACACACCACTTTGTCTTTAGCAGAGCAAAAGGTATGCACTCCAGAGTCTGCAGCTATCAAAAGCACAGAAATGCTGTAATTCTTCACACATATCTCTCATGTCACCCAATCAAAACTCTTCCCTCACTTTTTTCAAATCAAAACCCTTCCCCCCTCTGCCCTCTCTGCCTTTTTTGCATAGCAACCACCTCTAGGAAGACCTCTGGTGTTTGCAAGTTCACACAACAATGTTTCAATTGAACTCTGAACTCTCAGTGCACCTGCATAACCAGTGCAATCTTTCATTTAATGATTTTTTTTTGACCACTCAAAATACATCTTTCAAAGAACTCATAACTCATCCATGCACCCTAACTTTCTGTTTTCAGGAATCAAAATCCACCAATCACTGTTACTGCTTCATTAACACAGAAACTCCACAGTTTTTTTCATTTTAAACTCTTATTTTTTCAACTGCCATTTCATTGCCACACTTCATCTGACTGCAGCAGAACCTTCTCTCACCATGTTTTCTGTCTGGATTGTTGGACATAGTTACATCTACTGGGCTCAGAGGTATGCTTATAACAGAAATGTACCTAACCTCAATTTACAAGATGTGGAAATTAAGTGGTTTGGCCACAGAGGATTACAATGTCACCAATTGATACCATTGGTGAAAACCTTTATGCATTTGCCAAAACCTGACCTGTTAATTGTGCACTGTGGAGGTAATGATTTGGGCACTTTGACTGGGGTAGGTCTGGAAATGCTTTTAAAGGACACCTTTGAGCAATTAATGGCACTTTTTCCTCAGACTGCCTTGGTATATTCAAATATATGCCAAAAACAGAAATGGAGGTGGTCGAACCAATTTTGTCCACAAATTGAGAAGTCGAGGAAGCATGTAAACAAATCTGTTTCAGCTTACATGAGAGACCATGGAATGGGCTCCGTGTACAACAATAACTTGCGTTACTACATGCAAGATATCTACAGAGGAGATGGAGTTCACTTCTCAGATGAGGGCAACAGAATTTTCATTCTGAATTTAAGACTGTGCATTGGTACCTACTTATAAGTACCTAAATGTACCATAACCCCAAAAGCTCTTCTCAGAGCTACCCTACATCTGATCACTCACAATTATTATTTTACTCTAACTTTTTTCACTAATTTTCAACAAAGTACGCTCCCCGGGGCGCTACCCGGTACGCGGACCGGAAGCTAACCTCGCGAAATTTTTTAAAAAAATGTTTTTTTCCCACACATATGGGCCTCCTCAGCCACCCTCAGAAAACCTAGGGGGTCAAGATAAGTCTACCGTGCCCCCTTCTACCCATTCTGAACATTAGTTGCCCTCCATCTTGTATCTTAATTCGACCGAAACACAAAATGGTGGACTCCCGTTACGCTGCAGGTTCGCGTACCGGGGCGCTCGCCAGTTCGCGTACCGGGGCGCTCCCCGGGAAGCGCTCCATCAAAAAAGGTGGGAAAGTAATTTACAGAAAAACGACTGGAGACACTTTCACCAAATATAGATTAGCTCATACTACATACCAATCCCTATCATTTTCACAAATTTGATTGAAATTCCATTTAGCCATTTAGCCTGTAGACCTCTCTAAATACCGTGAGGTAAATTACTTCACAAAACACATCTGAAGTGTTGGAATTGACAACCAATGAAAATGTTACTTTCATTTGATTGGTTATATACCTGAATATATATAAAGGAAGAGAAGGAAACACAGCCATTTTGACTACTACTTCCTGGTGTACATTTCAATTGGATTTTCACTAATCACTTCAACTTCTTTGTAAAGGTAAGTTGTTATTTTAAAAACTGAAGTATATTGTGCACTATCAGTTAATATGGTAAACTTTTTCTGATAGTTATATACTATCCCTCTGTAGTAGTTATAGATTTAGATAGACTTCTCTGTTATAGTTATGGATGGAGTTAGGTTTCTCTTGTATAATTATGAATTTACTTACGTTAAATCACATACACTTTTTTATATTCCTACTTCCACTCTGATACTATACACTGCCCAAAATTAATCCCAACAGTGCCCTATCTCTACTAATATATATTTTATTATCCAAATTTCAGGCAACATGGAAGGCGAACAGAAAGTTTCATTTCAAATTGTCCTGCAAGAGAGCAGCCAAGAATTAATTGATCCAAATTATATAGAATTTATGGATGAAACTTGGGACCAAGAACTACTGCAATGTGTGCAAGCAGTAGATGACCTCCTTCAAAATGAGGACATTTTACACACTCAGAGATTACAAGCTATGTTCAATGAAAATGACGACATTTCAGACAGTGAAATGTTAGAAATGTTATTAAATTTTGAAACACAATCACAATAATAAATAATTGCTTAAAAAATAAAGAAATTAAAAAATAATTAACAAAACCAACAATCAATTAACATACAGTATTTGAAAAGTCTATCATTCTTTTTTCCTTATAGTACGCTCCCCAGAACGCTTCCCGGTTCGCGGACCGGGCGCTCCCCACGCAAAAAAACAAAAAAATTATTTATTTATTTTTTGCCCTGCGGGGCCCTTTTAAAGCCTCCACATCAAACCTAGGGGGTCAGGGAGGATCTACTATGCCCCCTTATGGTCATTTCCCCCTTTGTTTTGGCCTCCTCTTGTCTCTCGATCCTACCGAGAGACAAGATGGCGGCCGCTCCGGACTGTTTAGAATGTTGACAGACACCGGAGAGCCAATCAGCTTCGCTACGCGAAATTCCATTACGCGTCAAGTACGCGAACCGGAGCGCTGCCTGGAGCGCGCTTACAGATATATATCTTTTTTTGAACGTTAATTTCTCAAAATCCACTGGAGCACATATATTGAGACCTAGCAAAGGCACATCGGGCTAACAGTCCCTACAATTTTGCCAAGTTTCGTGCAAATCCATTCAGCCGTTCGGCCTAAAAGTGAGGCCAACCGCCCTATGGAAATTAACATGGGAAAGACACGTTTTGGGACCCCCTTTTTTCTCGGCCCCCCCTTGACGAACCCCCCCCCCCAAATTTCCAGGGGCTGCTCAGAAACAAAATGTTCCATTTTCCTGACAATTTCAGCCAATTCCGTCCACAAATGTTATTAGACATAGAATTTTCAAAAATCCCATAGGGAAAAAATCCCAACTATATATACCTACTGGCTATCGCCAGTGTGACCAAGAGCCCATGAGCTCGAAACGCGTCTGTTTATGCCCTAAATAAACAAACTTTCCGGTACCTGGTGGTGTGGCTTGTCATCCTTTTTCCTGAGTTGAAGTGGAATCTGTGGATATATATATATATATATATATATATATATATATATATATATATATATATATATTCACTGAAAAAACCATAGGTTATAGACCATATATAGTTAGGAATTAGCATTTAAAAAACTTTATTTTACTCACACAAAACCAATGAAATTCCATATATAGTTAGTTGTACTAACTATATATCGCGCACCCGCAATCCACTGCTGATCATGTCACATATTACATCATTCATGACATGGTCAGTGACATCACTGATGACATCACTGATGACATCTCAAATGACATCACTGATGACATATCAAATGACATCACTGATGACATTACTGATGACATCTCAAATGACATCACTGATGACATCACTGATGACATCTCATTTGACATTACTGATCACATCACTGATGACATCATTCATGTGATAATACGATGAACCTCTTCAGACTCTAATATAACCTTAGATACACTCAGTGTAAACACAGACTCGCAGATTGTCACTCATCCATGAAGTTACACACACACCTAGTCAGTCATGCAAACAATCAATCACACCTCCATTTCCTTAACTATACAGTTAAACACACCTTACTTATTCAAACATATACTAAACATATTTACTCACTTATACAATCCTGGATACAAGAGCACAATGATCCATACAGCCACTCACACATTCACTGGCTCTTATGCACAGTTATTTATATATGTCAACTCTCACATGTACTGTGTTTTACATATGTACTTACTTTGACATGTAGCACTGAGATATCCATTCACTCACCAATACAGTCATGCACACAGTCAACCACCCATACAGCTGTTTCCACATGCACTTTTGAACCCATACATTATGCACAGAGTCATACACCTTCCCAGCCACCCACACACACTCCCAGTTTCCCATACAAATGCTTGGGCAACCAATCAATAACCCATATAGTTACTCATATAGCTACTGATCAACACATGCAGCAGTTTACAGAACAACAGACATAATGATGTACAAATTAAGACAGTTTAGTCACTAACCCATGCACTCAATGAGACACATTTAACCACTCACTCATACAGTCAGTCAGTCATGCACCTACTAAATCCTTCATCCAGACACTTATACATCCACTCATTCTTCAATATGTAAGACATATTTTAACTTTACAGAAAAATACAGTCACTGGATGTTGTCATCAGTGATGTCATCAGTGATGTCATTTGAGATGTCATCAGTGATGTCATCAGTGATGTCATTTGAGATGTCATCAGTGATGTCATCAGTGATGTCACTGACCATGTCATGAATGATGTAATATGTGACATGATCAGCAGTGGATTGCGGGTGCGCGATATATAGTTAGTACAACTAACTATATATGGAATTTCATTGGTTTTGTGTGAGTAAAATATGGTTTTTTAAATGCTAATTCCTAACTATATATGGTCTATAACCTATGGTTTTTTCAGTGAATTTGCAAGGTTTTGTAAATGCTAATTCCTAACTATATATGGTCTATAACCTATGGTTTTTTCAGTGAATTTCATTGGTTTTTTAAAAGCTAATATCTATAGCTGTAAAATGTATTCTTCTTTAAATCCAAAAATATATTTTATATGTTTATTAATAAATTTTTTTTAATATTTTTTTTGTTTCGCTCCCGGTCCGCGAACCGGGAAGCTTCCCGTTAGCTCAATTTGATTCCGCGATCCGGTCCGCGAACCGGTAAGAAATCAACATAGTGACGGTATCGCGTTGCCGCGTAATGCGTCTTATGACGTACTACGTTAGCGCACCCGGAAGTGCCCCGGGGCGCGGACCGAGGCGCGAAACGCAGCTCCCCGGAAGCGATCCGCGGCGCGAAAGCGCGACGTATCGCGTTGCCGCGAAATGCGTCTTGTGACGTATCGCGTTCGCGCACCCGGAAGTGTCCCGGGGCGCGGACCGGGGCGCGAAGCTTAGCGACCAGGAAGCTAACCGGGGCGCGTTCCGCAGCGCGTAACATCAGCGTGAGAGGTCATGTGACTTGTTAATAAAACTTTTCATTGGTTCATTTCACTTTTAGTTTCATAATTATGGAAGGCTAGGTCAGGTGACCTAAAAATAACACTTTTCATTGGTTGAGAAGTATTGTTTTTTCCAAATGATGAAAACCCCTCCTTCTTTCCTCACTCTGACTTTCATCATTGTGAGAGGAAGACCTATTTTGCTTGTTGGAAGACCTATTTTGCTTGTGTGAAAATGGCTTCATTGGTTGCTTCAGCTGGTGGACCCCCACCACCACCTCCACCTCCTCATGGGAAGAGAGGACCACCTCCCCAGGTGATTACCAACACTGAGGAGGAAGATGAAGAAATGGATGAGGAGGGAGAAGAACCACAATTCCTGGAAGAGTTGCCCCGGGTTTCCAGAAAGAAAGCCAGTTTCATCTGGCAGTTTTTTTCGATGCCTCGTGGACAAAAAAAAGTCAACGCGAGGTATGTCACCTGCCTCATATGCAAGGAACAATTGTCCAGAGGGACGGACAAAAAATACAGTTATGGTAATCACACCATGCATAGGCACATGACGAGGAAACATCCCCTAAATTACAGCCGGGCGGAATTAAGGGATATGCTGGACAATCCCAGACCAACTCCTGTGGCCAGACCAACAATACCGGTTTCTTTAACACCAGAGGAGGCACGGGAAACTGTGCCAAATATCCAAGAAAATTTTGGGCATATGATACATTTATGTATGCACTGTCGTGCATTATTAGCTTGTGGCAACATGAGCATCAATGCACTCAACCTTTCATATGAACACCATGATTGCCCTAACCGCCCCCAGTAATTTTTTTTGCTCCTGTTGAGCCCTTTTCAACGCCTGTTTTTTGTTGTTTCCCCCCCCCCAAAAAAACCAAAAAAAATATAGAATCGTTCAAAAAATACAAAAAAAACAAAAAATGTTCAAAAAAAAAAATATATAAAACAACAAAAATATTAAAAAAAAAGTTCTTTTCAGAACTACCTTCCCTTTCAAAAAAAATTGCTACAATGTTTAGCACTCTGGCAAGCTCTATTTCTTTTGGTTCGCTCCCGGGTTAGCTTCCCGGTACGCGGACCGGGAGCTAACCCCAAAAATTTTTTTTTTTTTAAAAAGTGTAAGTATAAGGAAAGTAAACAGAGAGTGATGTTAAAAGAAAGACAGCTATAGGGAGTAAAGAAGAGATACTGTTTAATAGATCTATTTACCAAAGAAAAGACAGAAGAGGGTATAATTGTGAAAAACAAAATAGATAATGAAGTGAAAGAAAAAAAAAGAGAGTATAACATTAACAAAGAAGAGTTTCTTGGAGAATGTGAGTGAATGTTCAAAATAAGATTAAAATATGGGGAATAACAGAGAGAAAAAATAGAAAACAGAAAACAAAAAATAACAGAAAAAGATTAATTGAAACAGCAAAGAAATGTAAGTAACATAGAGCCATATCATCAACATAGGCAATAAAAGTTTTGCAGCTTTTATTGGCAGAAATGTGTCGCTAAAGCCGCTTTTGCGGCAGAAAACTGCCGCTAAAACCACTTTTTAACCAGTTTTCTGCCAATAAAAAGAGCAATAATTTTATTGGCTGTGTTCATAATATTCCCCTTAGTGTGCTTCAACTACACAGAGAAAGCATTATGAACAAGTAGTGATAGAGTGATCAGTCAAAGACACTAAGAGTAATAGAGACGGAGTGAGTGAACAAGAGTGAGGAACTATGAGAAGAGAGGGACTGAGAAAAAGAGTGGAAGGAGTTGAGTAAGTAGATAATAGAGAAAGGAATGAGGGAAGTAGCAAAGGCAGGAAACTGAGGGTTAAAGAAATGAAGCAGTGGAACTAATAGAAGTTCAATGTGATAGAAATGTAACGAAAAGAGTACAAAATATTTACCTTATAATTGTCGTTAAATTACTCACTTTTTGTTTTTATACTTTCAATCTGTGAAAGAGAGAACAAACATTTGAAAAATATTAAAACATGTATTTAAAAATTACAAAAGACAAGGGCAAAGATTGAAGGACAAACAGTTTTCAACAACTTTGACACTTACAGAGGCTTCTGCTTCTCCAGGCCCCCTACACAGTCCTAAAGATATACATTTTAAACTAACAGTATCTTGATGCAGATGAAGTGAGGCCTATCTTAAAACATGGTGCATATTTTGCATTGCTGTTGTTTCAGAAAAGTGTCGCAAGACACTAAAATTTTAAATAATTGCTTCAGGATGCCAATAAGATGTCTACTATCCAGAGTTTTGTTTCAGGTGAGGCCTACTCAGGGTTGCAGATGAAATTTCGAGTTGTTGAAGAGAATAGAGGACATAATACATGTGAAGGTCTACCAATGAAGTGAGTCATGTCCACTGTACTCTTCAACAAAGTCCAAACCTCCTATGTTTCCCTGGACAGACCTAAACTTGATCTGCACAATGTGATTCGTAATGATAGGAAACACAGGTGATCTAATTGAAATACATGCAATTTATTTTGCTCATTTCTCAATCACATCACTTGCGTTTCCTTTGCTTAGGTATCTCATTGTGCAGATGTAGTCTAGCATATGAAAGAATACGCAGAAGTGCAGCACTGCATGCAACAACTTTGACACTTACAGAAGCCTCACCTTCTCCATGCCTCCTACTCAGTTCTACATATACATCATAAATGCAAACAGTACAGAATTAATTATACATGTTAAATGGTTTATTTTTGCTGTTCTCAGAATGTATCAAAATTCACTAAAAACAGTGACTTGAAGGTATTCATCATGTAACAGCGGGGAAAAAAAACACAATCAAAATGATTGTGTTTAAAAAACCCATACAACATCAGAAATCAAAATTCAGAACTCCTTAAAGTTAACTTACTTTCCATGACGTCCAAGGATGTCCTATGAACAGCTTACACTCTTTTGTGCTGTTATTACTTTCAGCCCGCCACTTTCTGAAAGAAAATCTCCATCGTTTTTAAAAACACGTTACATGCAATAAATGACTTCTTGCTCTCTACCACAATTTTCCACAAGGCCAAATCTTGTCAGAGCCATTGATAACTCTTGGATTTCTTGTAAGCCAATCCCGTCATTTGGCATTTCCGCAACTTTCAGAATTAAAATGTTGAAGATCATTTTCACAATCCTGGAATAGTAATATCTTCCCCTTCTTGCTCAGTCATGTTCTACTTTTCCTATGACACTGATACAAGCAGACTTACACTACCCCTATGACTACTACAATTATTTAGTTCTCTACATCACTTTTAATCACAAAGCAATGTAAAACAGTAGACAGCATTGCAGACTTACATTCCCTCTACTCCATGTTTTGATTGGCTGCTTCAATTAGTTTATAAAAAGAAACAGTTTTTCTGAACTCATTCAAAGTGCACGTATTTCTCCATAATGTCCAGTCCTATGGTTAGAAGTTATGTCTCTGAACTACACTTATCCTCAAGGCCAAATTGTGTAGGAGCCATTAGAACTTCTTGAAATTCCACAGAGCACATCCCGAGATTCTTTCCCTAAAATTTTGGTTTTAAAAACACCAGGTAAGAGTTTTTAAGGTCATACGGCAATTTTTTTTTGAAAATTAAAACAGAATCATTGCAAAATGACCAGCCATTTCTAGACTTTAAATAAGCTGTGTAATGTCCTGATGTTGTTGAAGGACCGTCATGATATATAATTGCTGCAGTTACAAAAGTCCTTCCTGATATTGACAACTGTGAAGCCACAACATTTTTAATTAAAGTTGTCAATTTTGTTCCATCAGGCCTACATCGTTGGAACATTAAAATGACATACTGGCCATATGTTCGTATAAATAATGTGGACATCATTTCAGATTTACATTGGCTACACTCCATGTTGTGATCAGCTGCTTTTACTAGCTTATTAAAAGAGACTGATTTACTGTCTGGCAAAGTTAAATATATAAATCTTTCTGAGTCTACACTAGTAGTACTTGATACCATACAGTTCTCGCAGTCATGCTGCCATTGATAAGAAAGCCCAAACAGCTGATCTACATCTACACCTTCAGCATGTAATACATCAAGCATATACATTAAAAACTCCTGACAATCTTGCTGAATATTTTGAGAGAATTGTGTTTGGCCTGAACATCTGTCTAACAGATTTCGAATTTCAGACACACTTTCTATGTTTCTTCTATCAGTGGTACATTTCTCTAACACAGAATTTAACAAACTGCAAAATCTTTGATCAGAATTGACCACAATCTCTTCTTTTACATTTTTTAGAGAAAATAAAACATTTACCACTACATTAGCATAGCAGTTGACACCAGAACTGTTTTCAAACTGAAAACCAACAACATCTTCAACAGAATCCTTTTTGTTTCTGCTTGTAATTTTAGGTTCATTGACTTTTTGTCTTTTTGCTACAACCTCCCCAGTATTGTTCTCATTTCTTCGTTTCCGGCCTACCACACGTTTCTCAAACAAAGGATACTGAGGCAAATGTGGCGCATACTCTCTTCTTAACCTATTGTATTCCTTAACACAATCTAGATCCGCACAAATGTTTGTGACATCACACTCAATCAAGTACCATTCCGATAAAGTTCTAACTCGTGACAATGCCACATATGTCATACCCTCCTTGAACACAGAACTGCCAATATTCACCAATGCACTGTCTACGCTTAAACCTTGCGATTTATGAATTGTCACCGCATATGCCAAGCAAACAGGAAACTGCTTACGGCGAACATATAAGTCTTTTACAAGCAAAAATCTAGCAGAACAACGAGCAATTAGCTGTACTTCCTCAATGCCATCAAATTTAATTTTTAAAAATTCAATTCCATCTCTATTTCTGTATTTCACAAAATCAACAACATTACCCATTGATCCATTTACCAGACCTCTTTCAACATGTAAATTCCTTCTTAAAATTATACGGCAGTTCAAGCACACATTCAGAGTCTTTTCAAAACCTGCAGTTTTAGATATACTCTTCTCTAATGAATCCAATTTTGTTTTCAGATTCTCAGACAAAATAATTGTTGATCCCATATGCTCTACTCTATCAATAGCTTCCAGTTTCACAATCTCTTGCTTTTCTAAATGCAACATTTTGTTGTTAAATTTGGCACATTCTGCAAGAGTTGGCATCAAACATATTCCAGATTTCTTCTCAGTAATTTTCTGAAAAATATTCTCAGGCACAACATCTTGTTCTGGATATAAATTTGACAGTAATCGTGCATGTAAAGCTTCTTTCCCATGCTCGGTCACTTTTCCAATTCTAACATCTTGTAGAATAGTCTTGTAAACTTCATCCTTCGCCTGACGCATATTTTCATGCAGTTCAGCATAATTGAAGTTTAACCATATATTGACGTTGCCAATGCTGCCTAGGCACTTCCTGGTATCTTCATGCGTGAGCATTTTGAACACAGGTTGCCCTTTCACTGGTGTCAGCTGCAAAAGATCTCCGAAAACAATGATGTGTTTGCCACCAAATAACACATCATACTCTGTTTTGAGAACTTCTTGCATCCTCAAATGCACAAAAGCAAGCATGACATTGGAAACCATGCTTACTTCGTCAATGATAAGAAGTTTCATTTTCCTCAAGATTCTTGAAACTTCAAAACAAGCATCTCCAGATAGCTTGTGATATTGTAATTTATTGTCATGCTCCACTGGCAGCATCAGTAAACGATGTAAAGTAATCCCTTTAATATTATGTGCTGCCAGTCCAGTTGGAGCGGTGACAACACAAGACAGCGATGACTCTGTCCTTTCCTGCAAATAGCATGAAATTGCTTTAATGAGGAAACTTTTTCCAGTTCCCGCTTCTCCACTCACGTACAGTCGGACAGGCTTCAACGACGTACATGAGCACTCTTTCTTATCATGACTTAATCCATGATCAATTTGCATGGTAACTTCGTCATATATTTTCCTCTGCTCAACGTTAAGTTGTCTTTCCAACTCTTCTAAGTTAACCGCATCCTCCTGAGCATGTGCCATGGCTCTTTCCACTTCATTCATAGCAGTGGCAGCTTCATTTTCAATAACAGGTCCTCCTAGTGGATCCTGACTCAATGAAGCAGAACTCTGACTGTCCTGAGAACTGTCTCTGGCAATCTCGGCTGCAATCGTTGCTTCCTGCTCAATTTCCGCATTCAACATTTCTACATATTTGGGAAAAGCAGGACATTCTATGGTCTCCTTGGCGGCATTGAAAGAGTCTTCGTAACAGAGGAAATCTCCAAGCAGTTCCTCTTCTGCACGCCAAGGCTTGAAAAGTTGCAAAAGTGCTAAATAGAAAAACTCCTTTTTTTCAGGAGATTCGCCACTCAATTTTCGATGGTTTACCAAGTGGCATTTTCTTTGCTTGACCAGACATCCCTCACTTCCTATTACAGCATACACTCCTTTCTCAGTATCTTCTTTGATGTTCCTCTTGAATATGTAATTTTGCAGAACCTCATACAGACAAACATTCTCGAGGTGACTGCTTCGATTTGGATAATATGTATCCAACATGTTTGTCTTCAAAATGTCGGTACTGTTTGGCTCCTTTTCCGCCAAATACTCAATTTCCCGCACAGGTTTGAGAACTCGATTACGCGTTGCAGCAAGACCAAGACTCGCCCAAACGATACTCCTGGACTTGGCATAGAGACTTGCTGAAGACAACCGGTCAGAACATTCGTACGCTCCGATTTCTCGATGCGACAACATCTTCAGACTGAAACTGTACAACTTCTTGCTGAGGCTCTTTTCATGGGAAATGTCCTCCCACATATCCTTCAATTCTGTCTTCTCTTTTTTGGTGATGTAAGACGTCACATACCGAGCCACAGCCATACAGTTATCAGCCACAAACTGTATATCCATGTTAGCATTCCACATGGACAAAATCACCGGGTTGTAGTCGTTGATGTACTTGGACTCTTCGTTCCTCTTCAAATTGTAAGTGTTTTTAGGTGATTTCTTCATGACATTGTGTCGCAGCGAAGACATCAAACTGTTTACTCTTCCTTTATAAATCACCGGTCGTGGAAAGCCGAAACGACATTTAGTGTAGAACTTGTCCTTGTTTCGGAATTTACGACGGCAGTACTTTCCACATCGATGGCTTTGGAAACGCAGAACTTTTTCTCTTAGGCTTTTCTTCTCCTTTGCGTTTGGAACAGCACACGTAGAATACTGTTGGATGAAACTCATCACTGAGTCTTCTGGATCCGTTCCAAATTTAGGTGCATCCTTGATCCACAGCAACATATGTATATGAGGAGCACCTCTTGCTTGGTACTCTTTTCTCCAGAAGAAATCCAACACCTCTCCAAGAGGTGGATTCTTCTTATTCATGATGAAAGACATCATAGCTTCAAATCTATGATTGAAGTACCTACATACATTGACTGGATCCAAAGAGCACAGTTCTCCGGGTGTCTTGAATTCGATGTTATCTACGTTAGCATTTGCCTCTCGTAGAAATTCAAGTAAGTCTTCCCAGCCATACTCGGCACAGCTCAGAGTGAGGAACCATGTGGGAGTACCTAAGTTCCTCAGCATACATTTTAAATCACCATGACGACGGTACCAGTACTCATTAGTACCAGGCTGACACGCCATGAGATTAATCAGGTGAGAATCCAAAATACTGTCTTGGACATTTACTTTATCCATAAAGTCACTTGCCGAGATGTTTTGCATGTGTATACCACTTTTCAAGATGTGGTTCACTGCATATGACAGTCCAGACAGATCGCTTTCAAACAGGAGATGAAACAAATAAGGAATGCATTGTCGAAACCTAGCATCTCCTGCATACAATCGCAAAGTCCGGTATTCAGAAGCAGGAATTTGATGAGGTCGCTCATCATATCTTCCTCCCTGACCTGTTGGAAAAAGCTGTGGGAAACACCGAGCTTCCAAACTTTCCTCCCAAACACTAATGGGACTCCCTTTGGCTTGTTTCATTTGAAACAACTCAATAGCATTCCCCATGACTTCCTTGGAATGCAAAGGATGAACACTATAATGTTCATATATTTCTTCACTAGTAGAGGGTTCTACTTTCTCAATTTGACCAGCACACAAATCGCTATCCTCTTCCTCACTTACTTCCTCTTCTGCAACATATACATTCTTATAGTATTTATTATTTTTTTTCAAATACAATGTTGCCTTTTTAACTTTCCTAACATCTACTAAATCTTGCCATATTTTCTTATTCTTTGTCGGAACCCCATTAACTAAGATAACCAGAGGTTCCTCTTCCACTTTTTCTACTCCAATTGTGTTAATGTTTTTCTTCAAATCTAGAGGCAAATAAACAACTCTTCCCTTTAATCCTCTCTGTAAATCTGATGGAGGCAATTTCCCTGTCTTTGGCTCCATTCTTACAATAGCCTGAAAGGGATGGATACTTTGAATCAAAATAGATTCATAAGTATTTAAATCCTTCAATTCAGAAGGAATCTCAACCAATTCCAGATTATTATGAACTGCTCTAGCAGGCATCTGGTTTTGATTTAATTTGCAAGAACAATAAGTACACACACGTTGATCCAATCCCAAATCAAAACAATTTTCTACCATCAAGTATGTTGCAAAATCCTTCCATTCACTATTATTTTCCCTTTCACTTTTTGCATATAAATCCACTAACTTAGTCTGATTCTTATAATAAGTGCGTCGACAACACACACAAGTGAAATTCGGCCTCTCACTTGATTTCACCTCAAACGTCGCAATTTCCCTCTGGAAATTATCTGTACTGGAAACCTGTACACTATCTTCCACAAGACCCTCTTCTTCTTGGTCAATTTCAACATTCTCCTCTTTACTTCCAAAGTAACAAAACTCAATTTCTTCACATATATTCTTCATATCTATTTCAGAACCATGCAAAAGAGCAGCGCATAATTGTTTAAGCATAATTGCTGGACTCTTAGCATAATACAACATTCTAACTAATTTCCTCACTTTGTTATGATGCACTGCTAGCATCCTGAAATGATGAAAAACACTCTGGCATACTCTCCTGGAAAGACAAGCCAGTGAATGTCCATGCAAACCTGTCACTTCTCTTACTCTGCAAGGATCTAATTCTTGCAACAACATCATTTTCTGCTTCAAACTTTTCTTATTAAATGACCGTACAAAATCACAAAGCAAATTGATGGAATCCTGTCGCACACTGCAAATACTACTACACTTCCAGGTGTACACAGGACCCTTAGCACGTCTTCCTAAAACCTCATTACCTAACACCTCTTCTGCCTCTGTTGTCACAAGTTTTTCTTTTTCAACTGGACAACCATCTTTCACTTCATAAGCACGACCACTGGTGTCAACTGCATGCACCAAATCATTATCCTGGAAATAACTCTCCTCATTAAAAAATGCCTCACAGCTTGAACTATGCATCCATTCTCCAGAAAAAACTTCACAAAAATTACTACGATTAACTATTCTCTTCCATCTACTATTTCTTTTGAAATCAAAAATTGCCTTGTTTAGCTTCCTAATTCTATTGATTATCAAAATAAATAACTTACGTTTAATTTCAAATGCCTGATCAATAACTTTCTCAACTTTTTTTTTTGTCTTATAAAAAACTAGTTTATGTTGACCTTTCTTAATATTTTTTAACAAATTGCCAATTATCCTGTTCCGGAACATTCGTTTACGAATCTCCCTAAACTGTTGTTTCCTTCTACTATCATGCACAGAGTTATCTCTTGCTCTAGCAGTAACATTTTTCATTGGCCTTTCTTTTCCATTTGATTTCCTTCTCGTTTTATGGACTGAAACATTTTCTGTAGTAATATTTTTTTTATTACACATATTTCTTATAAAGTGTTTTGTGCTCTTACCCGGTGCTTTCTTCGTGACTTGACAAATCTTTTTGTTAGAGGACTGCTGCGTATTATTTTTCACCTAATGTCTTTGACATTTTGCAGCCTTTCTCTGTCTTTCTATTGTAGGCATGGTGAAATCTTGAAATGATCTGCAGTTGAATCTGTGGAAAAATATAATAAATAATGTTATTAACCATTATTACCAAACAGTAAATCAGTAACAGTGATAAAAAACTTAACACACTACTTGACATTTTAATTAGAAGATTTTTTAGTCGTTGGCAAATTTACAATACAGAAATACCAGAAAAGAAATGACATTTATATTTATGTTACCTATGCTATTTTATATGTGAATCTGATCTAATTTTATGAGCATATTTTAATATTTTATTGAAGACACTACACATAACCTGCTTTTGAAGGTGTCTTTATTTTTAAATTAAACGGTTTCCTTTTTACTTTTTATTAATTATAAATTTTAAAAATAAATGTTTATATTTCCAAAGGCTCAAGCAGGTCAGCTTCCCATCCTATATCATATAATTCGGACAAATCTGCATCCTCATCACGCTCTTCTTCATCCTCAGGATTTAAATCATCCAATGGATCAACATCCACTGATGTTTCAATTACAAGTTCAATGATGAGGTCAAAATCAACTGATTGCAGATTGTCGCTCATGTTGAGGTTGTCTTTATCTTTAAAGAAAGATAACAACAATGAGATGTTGCAGAGTAAGAGACAAATCTCACAGATTATAATAGTAAAATTGTTTAACAAGAGTAACATTTTGCAGCTATTATTTAGCCATGTCCAGCGATGCTGAGCAGGTGAAGCCTATGTCTAATTTTTCACTGAACAGGACTCATCTGTTCTTAACCTTGGATAAGCCTCACCGACTCTGTGTCCCCTGCACATACTTAAATGTAAAGGGGCAGATTTATGTTAAATGGCACATCCCCAGGCATGCACCAGTTAACGTGCACCACTGCTCTGCCACCCATGGTGTGCCGCATTTACAATCAGATAGGAGAAACCTGTGTCAAAACCCTGCACCTGCTTGAAGCAGGCATAGGTCTTGACGCAACATTGTGGAGATGGTGCACCCCTGAGCCTTGCTGGAGCTGCATCGCACTTGCGATACAACTCCAGCAATGCGCCACCTTAACGGCACAGATGCGTCAAGCATCTGTGCCGTTTTTGCCCCATGCTGCGCCGCATTGTAAATGCAGCACACCATGGGTGGCGGAACAGCGGCGCAAGATGACTGGCACATCCCTGGTGATGCACCAGTCATCATAAATCTATCCCTAAGCTTCTTATCTTGTTAGATATGAACTGCCATATGTATCATCAAAATATTTAGCATTTCCTAAATAGCGAATTTTAAGGAATAAATAGCGATTCTTTACCATTCCTAATTTGCGATGAGCAAATTGCTAATTGCAAGTTACCCATTCATTTCCATGGGCTAGGAGGCTCATAGGAATGAAGGTTTAATTTGCGATTAGCAATTTGCTCATCACAAATTAGGAATTTTTCCAAGGGTGCAGGGGTGTCTCAAGAACACCCTGCTGCACCCCTGAAAAAGAAATTTGGGGGCATATGGCACACATACATGCCCTAAGGGCATGTGTTGGCGTCATATGGGACCTTTTGTTTTTTTAAAAAAAAGCTTTTTGAAAAGAATTCACAAATTACCACCAATTTACCACAATAGTTTCCAAATCCTTAATGTCATTTTTTACATATTTTTTGTTTGATACATTGCATTTAAGTAGTCACAAAATTTGCAAATCCTTCAGTGCAATTGCAAAATAAGGAATAGCAAATTTTGCTACTCCTTATTTTGCATCAAACTTGTTTGATACATACCATTTGTCTAATTAACATTCGCAAAGGCCAAAATTCGTAGAATTTTGATCTTTGCGAATGCTAATTAGCTTGATACATATGGCCCCAAGTGAGGCCTGTCTTACGACATGGTGCATCTTTTGCATCACTGCTGCATCGGTTTCATGTGGTACGTTTTTTTTACACCATGACATATCTGCCTAAATGCATCAATTTGTAATGTTGTCGCCTCATAGCAAATCTTTTGCACCACCGCTGCATCATAAAAGTGACGCACAGTGGCACAAAAGAGGCATAAACCTATCATAAATCTGTCCCTAGCATTTTAAATGATTAATCCAGGATGACGATAAAGTGTGGCCTATCCAGAGGTTTGTTTAAGGTGAGGCCTACTCAGGATTGCAGATTAAAGTTACGCTTGATGAAGAATACAGAGGAGATAATACATGTAAAGGCCTACCAATGAAGTAAGTAATGTGCACTTTATTGCGCCAGTCATCATAAATGTATCCCTAAGGCTTCTTATCTTGTTACAGATCAACCACCATATCTACCATCAAACTATTTTGCATTTCCTAAATAGCAAATTTTAAGGAATAAATAGGAATTCTTTACTATTCCTAATTTGCAATGAGCAAATTGCTAATTGCAAATTACCCATTCATTTCCATGGGCTAGGAGGCTCATAGGAATGAAGGTTGCAATTTGCGATTAGCAATTAGCTCATCACAAAATAGGAATTTTTTCAAGCGTGCAGGGGTATCTCAAGAACACCCTGCTGCACCCCTGAAAAATAAATTTGGGGGCATATGGCACACCTACATGCCCTAAGGGCATGTATGGGCGTCATATGGGACCTTTTGTTTTTTGGAAAAAAATGCTTTTTGAAAAGAATTCGCAAATTACCACAAACTAGAAGTTGGTGGTAGTTTCCAAATCCTTAATATCATTTTTTACATCTTTTTTGTTTGATATATTGCATTTAAGGAATCGCACATTTTGAATTAAGGACATTTTAAGTCATTTCCACATGTGCAGTGTTTTCAAATTATGATTTGAAAATCGTTTTTGGGGGAAAAGTAATGGTTTGCAAATTTATGACAAGGACATAATGGTGTATGCTTCTCTATAAGGCATTTCAGTGTCTCTGATGTCATTTTTCCCATATTACATTATAAGACCTTTCCCCATGGAGCACATTCCTTGTAAATATGCTCCCACCTGTGCATGGCGAATTTAGATTTTGACTGTTTGAGTCACATAGCCATGTTAAAAGTGACCCAAAAAAATTGCAAACGTTTTAAAAAAACACATTCATGTGTCTTAAGGACATTTTAAGTCATTTCCCCATGGACAATGTTTTCTAAGTGGCGCAAAAGAGGCATACACCTATCATAAATCTGTCCCTAGCATTTTAAATGATTAAATCAAGATAACAACAAGATGTGGCCTATCCAGAGGTTTGTTTAAAGTGAGGCCTACTCAGGATTGCAGATTAAAGTTACGCTTGATGAAGAATAAAGAGGAGATAATACATGTAAAGCTCTACCAATGAAGTAAGTGATTTCTACTTCATTGCGCCAGTCATCATAAATGTATGCCTAAGCTTCTTATCTTGTTAGACATCAACCGCCATATGTATCATATAACTATATTGCATTTCCAAAAAAGCGAATTTTAAGGAATAAATAGCGATTCTTTACCATTCCAAATTTGCGATGAGAAAATTGCTAATTGCAAATTACCCATTCATTTCCATGGGCTAGGAGGCTCATATAAATGAAGGTGCAATTTGCGATTAACAATGTGCTCATCACAAATTAGGAATTTTTCCAAAGCTGCAGGGGTGTCTCAATAACACCCTGCTGCACCCCTGAAAAATAAATTTGGGGGCATATGGCGCACATAAATTTTAACAACATTCCTTTACCTCAAAAACGATTTTCAAATCATAATTTCAAAACACTACACATGGGAAAATTACTTAAAATGTCCTTAAGACACATAAAAGCGTTTTTTGATTGCCTTTCCTGCATGGTTGGGTCACTTTTAACATGGCTATGTAACACAAACATTCAAAATCTAAATTTTCCATGCACATGTGTGAGCATGTTTACAAGCAATTTGCGCCACAGAGAAAGGTCTTACACTAAAATGAGAAAAATAACATCAGGGACAGTCAATTGCCTTATAAAGAAGCATACACCATTATGTCCTTGTCATGAATTTAAAAACAATTCCTTTACCCCAAAAACGATTTTCAAATCATAATTTCAAAACACTGCACATGGGAAAATGACTTAAAATGTCATTAAGACACATGAAAGCGTTTTTTGATTGCCTTTCCAGCATGGTTGGGTCACTTTTAACATGGCTATGTAACACAAACATTTAAAATTTAAAATTACCATGCACAGGTGGGAGCATATTTACAAGCAATTTGCGCCACAGAGAAAAGTCTTACATTAAAATGGGAAAAATAACATCAGGGACAGTCAATTGCATTATAAAGAAGCATACACCATTATGTCCTTGTCATAAATTTAAAAACAATTCCTTTAGCTCAAAAACGATTTTCAATTCATAATTTCAAAACACTGCACATGGGAAAATTACCTAAAATGTCCTTAAGACACATAAAAGCGTTTTTTGATTGCCTTTCCTGCATGGTTGGGTCACTTTTAACATGGCTATGTAACACAAACATTCCAAATCTAAATTTTCCATGCACAGGTGGGAGCATATTTACAAGCAATTTGCGCCACATAATTCATAATTTTCTCCTTAAAGCACACTATTCTCTATCTAAGTTAAAGAAATATTTTCTCACCTTAGCAAATACTTTGAGTTTGAAAACAGTCTCAGAAACACACCAATTTGTCTTCAGCAGAGCAAAAGGTATGCACTCCAGAGTCTGCAGCTATCAAAAGCACAGAAATGCTGTAATTCTTCACACATATTTCTCATGTCACCCAATCAAAACTCTTCCCTCACTTTTTTTCAAATGAAAACCCTTCCCCCCTCTGCCCTTTCTGTCTTTTCTGCATGGCAACCACCTCATTGGAAGACTTCTGGTGTTTGCAAGTTCACACAACTTTGTTGCAATTGAACTCTGAACTCTCAGTGCACCTGCATATCCAGTGCATTCTTTCATTTAATGATTTTTTATTGACCATTCAAAATACATCTTTCAAAGAACACATCCGTGCACCCTAACTTTCTGTTTTCAGCAATCAAAATCCACCAATCACTGTTACTGCTTCATGAACACAGAAACTCCACAGTTTTTTTCATTTTAAACTCTCATTTTTTCAACTGCCATTTCATTGCCACACTTCATCTGACTGCAGGAGAACCTTCTCTCACCATGTTTTCTGTCTGGATTGTTGGACATAGTTATATTCACTGGGCTCAAAGGTACGTTGAAAACAGGAAATTACCTAACCTCAATTTACAAGATGTGGAAATTAAGTGGTTTGGCCACAGAGGATTAAAATGTCACCAATTGATACCATTGGTGAAAACCTTTATGCATTTGCCCAAACCTGACCTGTTAATTGTGCACTGTGGAGGTAATGACTTGGGCACTTTGACTGGTGTAGGTCTGGAAATGCTTTTAAAGGACACCTTTGAGCAATTAATGGCACTTTTTCCTCAGACTGCCTTGGTATATTCAAATATATGCCAAAGACAGAAATGGAGGTGGTCAAACCAATTTTGTCCACAAATTGAGAAGTCGAGGAAGCATGTAAACAAATCTGTTTCAGCTTACATGAGAGACCATGGAATGGGCTCCCTGTACAACAATAACTTGCGTTACTACATGCAAGATATCTACAGAGGAGATGGAGTTCACTTCTCAGATGAGGGCAACAGAGTTTTCACTCTGAATTTAAGAATGTGCATTGGTACCTACTTATAAGTACCTAAATGTACCATAAACCCAAAAGCTCTTCTCAGAGCTACTCTACATCTAATCACTCACAATTATTATTTTACTCTAACATTTTCACTAATTTTCAACAAAGTACGCTCCCCGGGGCGCTACCCGGTACGCGAACCGGGAGCTAACCTCGCGAAATTTTTTAAAAAAATGTTTTTTTTTCGCACATATGGGCCTCCTCAGCCACCCTCACAAAACCTAGGGGGTCAAGATAAGTCTACCGTGCCCCCTTCTACCCATTCTGAACATTATTTGCCCTCCATCTTGTATCTAAATTCGACCGAAACACAAAATGGTGGACTCCCGGAACGCTTAAGGTTCGCGAACCGGGGCGCTCAACGGTTCGCGTACCGGGTCGCTCCCTGGGAAGCGCACCATCAAAAAAGGTGGGAAAGTAGTTCACAGAAAAGCCACTGGAGACAATTTCACCAAATATAGATTAGCTCATATTACATACCAATCCCTACCATTTTCACAAATTTGATTGGAATTCCATTTAGTCATTTAGCCTGTAGACCTCTCTAAATACCCTGAGGTAAATTACTTCACAAAACACATCTGAAGTGTTGGAATTGACAACCAATGAAAATGTTACTTTCATTTTCTATTTTTTTTACCTGACATTTCATTGGTTATATACCTGAATATATATAAAGGAAGAGAAGAAAACACAGCCATTTTGACTACTACTTCTTGCTGTACATTTCAATAGTATTTTCACTAATTCCTTCAACTTCTTTCTAAAGGTAAGTTTTTATTTTTAAAACTGAAGTATATTGTGCACTATAAGTTAATATGGTAAACTTTTTCTGATAGATATATACTATCCCTCTGTAGTAGTTATAGATTTAGAGAGACTTCTCTGTTATAGTTAAGGATGGAGTTAGGCTTCTCTTGTATAATTATGAATTTACTTACGTTAAATCACATACACATTTTTATATTCCTACTTCCACTTCGATACTATACACTGCCCAAAGATAAATTCACTGATAAAAAATGCCTATCTAAAATTATTCCCAACATTGCCCTATCTCTACTAATATATATTTTTTTAATTCAAATTTCAGGCAAAATGGAAGGCGAAAACCAAGTTTCTTTTGAAATGGACCTGCAAGACAGCAGCCAAGAATTGATTGATACAATTGATCAAATTGACATTGAATTTTTTGATGAAACTTGGGACAATGAACTACTGCAATGTGTACAAGCAGTAGATAACCTCCTTGCAAATGAGGACATTTTACACCCTCAGAGACTACAATGTATATTCCATGATAATTATGAAATTTCTGACAATGAAATGTTAGAAAGTTTAATAAATTATGAAACACAATCACATTAAAAAAAAATGCTTAAAAAATAAAGAAAATAAAAAATAATCAACAAAACCAACAATCAAGTAACATACAGCATTTAAAAAGTCTATCATTCATTTTTCATTGCAGTACGCTGCCCAGAACGCTTCCCGGTTCGCGGACCGGGCGCTCCCCACGCAAAAAAAAATAAAATTTGTTTTTGTTTTTTTTGCCCCGCGGGGCCCTTTTAAAACCTCCACATTAAACCTAGGGGGTCAGGGAGGATCTAGTATGCCCCCTTATGGTCATTTTCGCCTTTGTTTTGGCCTCCTCTTGTCTCTCAATCCTACCGAGAGACAAGATGGCGGCCGCTCCGGACTGTTTGGAATGTTGACAGACACCGGAGAGCCAATCAGCTTAGCTACGCGAAGTTCCGGTACGCTTAAGGTCCGCGGACCGGAGCGCTGCCCGGAGCGCGCTTACAGATATATATCTTTTTTTAAACGTTAATTTCTCAAAATCCACTGGAGCACATATATTGAGACCTAGAAAAGGCACATCGGGCTACCAGTCCCTACAATTTTGCCAAGTTTCATGCAAATCCATTCAGCCGTTCGGGCTAAAAGTGAGGCCAACCGCCCTATGGAAAACTCAATGTTAAAAACATGTTTTGGGACCCCCCTTTTTTCTCGGCCCCCCCTGGACGAACCCCCCCCAAATTTTCAGGGGCTGCTCAGAAACAAAATGTTCCATTTTCCAGAAAATTTCAGCCAATTCCATCCACAAATGCCAAAGTTATTAGACATAGAATTTTCAAAAATCCCATAGGGAAAAAATCCTAACTATATATACCTACTGGCGACCGCCAGTAGGTAATATATATATATATATTACCTACTGGCGGTCGCCAGTAGGTAGTTATAGTTAGGACCTAGTTTCCATAGGAAATCCTCAACATTCTATTTGGATTAACTTTGGCCCTGGTGGATGAATCTTTGCGAATTTCTCAAATAAGATGGCTCGGTCCGCTGCGCTCCTTCCCTGAAAGTTTGGGGGGGAATGGTGAAGTGGGGGCTGAGATAAAAGGGGGGTCCCAAAACGTGTTTTCTCCATGTTATTTTCCATAGGACGTTTAGACACGGCTACAGGTCGAACGGCTGAATGAATTTATAAGAAATTTGGCAAAACTGTAGAGTCCGGCTCGCAGATTACGCTTTTTTTGGAATGGTGTAAATCTGTTCAGTAGTTGCTGAGAAAATTAAAGTTAAAGTCAATTATATATCTATAAGCGCGTACGGGTGCGCGCACTCAAGCGGCTGCGCGCGGGCGGAATTTTTTTTTGGGTGCGTGACGTCTGTTAACGTTCGATTCGAAGGAAATCAGGAAGTGTTGACCGCCATTTTGTCACTGCGAGTAAATATATTGTCATTTCAAAGCGTTGGAACATGGAAAGGGGAGAAGGTAGAGATTGTTTTGCTGCGTAGGTTCTCTCAGGGTGTGCAGTAAGGCCCTTAAACGCGAAAATATATATATTTTTTTTTTATAAAAAAGTTGCGGGGTGCGCGCACTCGGGCGCGCACAACTATTTACAAGAGTGTGAAAATGGAGATAAATCAGAAGTTTGAGTGCTTTGATATAAGGTGGCTCTGAAAAGAGCCCTTGTGTTAATTGAGTTTTTTCTGCATTTATAAGTAAGTACCGATGCAGAGTCTGATGTTGCAGAGGAAGATTCTGTTTCCCTCATCCGTGAAATGAACACCATCTGTCCTATAGATGTCTTGCATGTGGTAACGCAAGTTGTTGTGGTAAATAGAACCCATGCTATAATCTCTGAGGAAAGCAGAAACAGATTTATTTACATGTCTCCTTGCTTTCTCAATTTGTGCACAATGTTGATTGGACCAATTCCATTTCTGTCTTTGGCATATATTGGAATATACCAAGGCAGTTCGAGGAAAAAGTGTCATCAATTGTCGAAAGGTGTCTTTTAGAAGCATTTCCAGACCTACCCCAGTCAATGTGCCTAGATCGTTCCCACCACAGTGCAAAATTATAAGGTCTGGTTCTGGGAGATGCATAAAAGTTTTCACCAATGGTATTAATTGGTGACATCTTAATCCTCTTTGCCCAATCCACGTTATCTGCACATTTGGTAAATCAAGGTTGGAAATTCGTCTGCTTGCTGCATATTTTCCACTCCAGTGAATATAGCTGTGTCCTAAAAGCCAAACCTTCATTTTCAAGGCAGATGCACTCGTACTCCGATGGGTTCTGGAAGTGGAATGGCAGTTAGAAGCTGAAAGTCAGGATAAAAAAATGGATGAAGCTTGGTGTGGTTGAAAAACGAAAAATGATTGGTTGATTCTAATACGTGAAGATTGAAGACTACGTTGCATGTTAATGTTATGTAAAAGAAAAAGTAGTATTGGGTGTGAAAAAAATGACATGTAACAGAGCTGTGGATAGGCAGGTGTTTCTGGAGGGAGAACAGGGTTGTTAGTTGGCTGTAGAACGTTGAGATATGAACTTTTTTGACCTGTGCCTTCAGCCAGGTGCAGAATGAGGTGTTACCATGGAAACAGCCAGAGATGGCAGTGGGTGATGGGTGACTTTTATGTGACATTGAAAATATTGTGAGGGACAACCAACTGAAATGTAAATTTGAATACAAAATTTTGCGGGAGGAAATATGATTGGTTGAAGAGACATATATGAGTCTGTATTGACTGGATATCTGTGCCATTGAATTTTGGTTGCAGTGATAGCAGCATAATTGAGACTTCCGTCAAACGAATATCTATTTTGTGACTGTCCCTGTTGTACATCGTACAAAGCATTGGTAAAGGTAAGTCTGTAACTGTTTGTTTTGTCATGTACCGTAAAATATGGTTTACTCACAAACAATGATTGATTTTCCTCATAGTTTGAAACTAAACCAATTTTTGGCTGTCATAATGTGTTGTATTTCTAAAACTATTTTTAATTTAAATGTGAAATATGAAGTATAAAATATGTTTAATATAAAGAGTAATTATTTGTGTGATTTTGAAGCCTTTATATATAATGAGAGAAGTTGTTTATGAAGTGAAAAAATGATATTAGCAGAGAGACAGATAATGCAGATAGAGAGAGAAATGGTAAATTACATGTGATACCGTCGTGAAAAAATGTTAATGGTTAATGAATTCGTAAACTTTCTGTCACACGACAAAATTAGAGTGCGGTTTCTGGACGCGGGCTGCATTGGTTGGTGTAGGGTGAGAGGGGCAGGTGGTTGAGTGAAATAAAATGAAAAGTTGGTATATTACATGTGATACCGTCTTGAAAACGTGGTAATGTTTAATGAATTCTTAAAGTTTCTGTCAGACGACAAAATTATAGTGCGGTTTGTGGCCGCGGCCTGCATTGGTGGGCGTAGGGTGAGAAGGGCAGGTGGTCGAGTAAAATAAAATGAAAAGTTGGTACATTACATGTGATACGGTCTTGAAAAAGTGGTAATGCTTAATGAATTCTTAAAGTTTGTGTCAGACGACAAAATTATAGTGCGGTTTGTGGCCGCGGCCTGCGATGGTGGGCGTAGGGTGAGAAGGGCAGGTGGTCGAGTAAAATAAAATGAAAAGTTCTGACCATGAGGTTGTACACAGATTTGTGCAGTAAATGTGTTCGTAAATTGAGGTACCAAACGGAGTATAAAAATATCTCTCTCACTCCTGCTGTTTGACTGCATCTTTATCTCTCTTCTGTTTTCCGTCTCCGTTGCCCTGTGTTATCTTATTGTGTGTGTGTCTGTCTGTGTCTGCCTTCAGTCCGGGCTGAGGAACTTTGCTGTGGAGGCACACACAGATAGTGGCATCAAAGTAGTTGGAACGTTTTCAAAAAACTATTTATATAATTGAAATGCTTTTTTGAAGCGCTAGTGAATGTTTTCTTTCAGAATTACCGCTCGGTTGTTTCCATAGAGCAGAGGGTATGTTGTATTTCACTACTTAGTGCCTCTGCATGTGCACTGTGTTCTCTGGTGGCTGGCGGAGAAGTGTTTGTTATTGTGGAGATTAAAGCATGATAAGGAGTGAAATACGACATAGCGTCTGGTCTGTAGAAGCGTGGGAGCAGTGATTAACACTGAGTGGAGCGGAACTGCGACGGTGCTTGAGAAGAGTAATAAATTATTTTTTTACAGAGGTACAACTGTCTGCATGGTGCGCGACCTACTAAGAAAGGGTTCACGGGCTGCTATAGGGCTGTGGGTTCTAGTATGAGTAAATCAGGTCGACAAAAGAAAATATTAAGTTAGTACAGCTGAAGTTACATGGAACACATGAATACTGTTTCAGTATACAATCATTTTAGTTGAGATTATGGATTAAAAGAGAGAACGTGTATATTTGAAATGTTTATCCAGAAATGCACTGTTTTCAAGGCAAGTTTCTAATCTAATACGAGTAGAGACATTGCAAAAAACAAAGTAATCGGTATAGTCAGTAGTACATAGAATACAAACGGTATAGTTGATGAAAAATGAATATGGTTTTGCAAAATTAATTATACACTCTTATGAGGAAGTATATTATATTTTAATAAATGGAAGAAGGTCTCTGGCCTTTCAGTTTAGGAACGATACATGAAAATGCTAGTGGTTAGACATTATGTCTTTATCAATCAGCTCTCTGTATGCGAAGCACTATCACGTTTCTGTTATGCTATTGTGTAAGGGGAAAAAACGCGCCAAAACGGACAAAATGGCGAGAGGTGCATGTATGTAATCAAAATATTTCAGTTTATGGAAAAAAAAATGATCAGAGGTGTCTGAGGCGGAATTAAGCAGTTCAAATGCGAAATGGCGTTTACAGTTATAAAAAACTCATTCTATATTTACACATTAATTAGGGCACATGTAGCATATATTAGCGAGTTTTGGTTCGAGTACGTTTGAAATAACATAAGATAAGATATACAATAGAATTGTTGAGATTAGACTTTAATAAAAAATAAAGTTCGAAATCGAGTAGCTGAAGAAAAAAAATTTAGTCCACATAAAAGATCAAACTTTAACCAGTAGGAAATCATAATGTCCACTGTTAGTAAAGCCAATAGGTCTGTTCATGTTAAGAAAGTATCCAAGAAAACGTGAATAATATAGGGAGGCAAAACGAAATGTGGACGTCAATGGCTTGCATAACAGTCAACCCAGGATTGTATAGGCGAAGTAGGCAGCAACTGCTTCTAACAGGAAGTCACTGTTATGATCCGAAAACATGTCAGCCATCCAATTGAAAAGAGGAAAGCAGCATTCATGATCTGTTATTACCGGAGCCTCTAGTACCATCAGAGAACAGCTCGGTGGGTTTTCAATGTAGCTGTCTGTCAGGAAATCTTGCGCCACTGCGAATATATCCCAATGACCCAGAACTCCTTGTATCGCTGCAAAGGCCATAATCCCTCCGTTGCAACAAAGTTGTTCATGATCAATTAACGGATTCATGAGATGATTGTAATTCACTTCAGGAGGTACCAAGTTGCAGAGACATAAGTCCAGGGCCCACATGAAATCACAGCTCAGGCAATGAAATACAGGCTGGACACAGGTGAAATAGGAATATCGAAATGATAATCGATATGAAGTATTCAGAGTCGAGAGTGCTAAGATGCCGTAGTAGTCAAGCATCTTCTGGCGAAATAGTTCTAAGTGTTCCGGCTTGTTTGCGAAGACAGGAGGGACTTCCATTTTGAAATAAACGAGATGGGAACACAAACGTCGCAGCACTGGCAGTTCAACAGGAAGTCCACAGAAATAGGTCGCAGAGCATGGAGTGAATAGTAGCAGAATGACTTGATATAATTTTTGGCAGTCCGGTCAATAAACCATTGGTTAGTAGTTATAAAAAAAATAGCGTGTCTTGAAGTGGAGGATGTGTTTAAAATTAAGGGAGTCACCTCAGTAAATTGTAAAGGAAGGCCACTCTTTTATAAGGAATGGTGTTGTCTGTGAATATTAGCTAAGTGAAAGATATGTTCGCGAACAGATGCTATGCTAACTTGTTTTTGTGACAATAAGGCTGTTGTTCATGTCTTGTGATTCAAGGCCGGAATTCGCTGCCAGATGAAAACATCAAGGTTCACATGCGTGGGGTAGATAAACTACATTCTTAAAGGGAAGCAAATGCAGAGTGATTTTTACCGCGTAAGCTTTGTCGTTTAAAAAGTCATAGTGATTTTCATTATATGTAAAAAATAATATCACTGATGAAGAATGAAAAAAAATCGTTATAATAATAGGCACTGGTGTATTTTTGGAAAGATATGCAACATTACAGGGATTCCACTTAAATAAGTCATGTAATTGAAAGTGCCTGCATGTGGACGACTAAATATATGTTTAGGCGTTTAATATGCAGCTTTGAAAAAAAACGTGCGTTTGTTTTAAAAATGAAATGTAAAGGTTTAGAGCAGGAGTTTCCAAAGCGGTCGTGGAGGGCTAGATGCATGGCAGATTAAAAAAATTACGACATGTTTTTCAATGGGGTTATCTTAAACATATGGGGGCATATTATGAAGCAATAGCGATAATTATCGCTATTGCTTGGTTGGAGACAAAAATGTACCGCTGCGCTGCGGTAATTTTTATCGCAGATAAATTACCAAGGTTTATCGCAAATGCGATAAAAAACGGCCGCAATGCATGAATATCGCTGAAAAGTCAGCGATATTTATGCATTACCGAGCTAATGCTCTTAGCCATGTTATCCACCTCCCATTGGATAACATGGCTAAGAACTGCTCAGGGCAGGTGTTAGCTTTTGGAGATATTCGCGCCTAGCACGAATATCTTCAAAAGTTGGTAATAGGAGATAGCGATGTTAGCGACTGTTTCCAGTCGCTAACATCTTGTCACGCCCACTTTGCATGTCATTAGTGATAAATATCACTGACATGCAAAGTGGGGCCCAAGATGGATGCTATCTCCTACTAGCTGTCGCTAACTGGTGTTAGCGACAGCTAGGTAATAGGGAGATAATTTTATCTCCGCTTTCTTGGCTTTTAAAGCCAAACAAGCGGAGATAAACCCCCTTGATAATATGCCCCTCGTTTCTTTATCTACTGTGTAGTTTTTCTGCATGTTGCCTATTCTTTGATTTTTACTGTTGCTGTGTCTTACACATTTTCCAGGGGCGGGTATAGGGTCATGGCAGCCCTGGGCAGGGAGCGTAGGTAGGGGGCTCTGTAACAGGGGGTTTGGGTGGGGCGGAGCGTGCAGCCCACTGAAGGGGGGGGGGATCAAGGTGTTTGGAAGTGGAACAGAGGCAGAGCACGCCAAATTCGTGCCATGGTCCACTACGCAAATATGTATGCATCCTTAGAGTATTATTCTATTAAGGATATATATTAATATGGTGGCTCCTGGGGTTTGGTGGTTCTGTGCAGGTGTACTGCTTGCATATGCCCATGGTTGGCCCTGTATTTTCTGTCTATGCAATTGTTCTCCGTCACATGGGCTTTTAGTTATGAAGGCCTTGTGTCGCTGGTGCATGAGTTTTAACATGGGAAAAAGTGATATATCTGTGGCGCAATGGTTTCATAAATGAGACATTTTGTATCTGATTGTAATGATAGAGAATCTTGGGGAATTTATCTGTTATGCTTGTTCTTTGCTATAATGGCTCTATGTTGTGTAAGAAATAAGTCTGTAATAAGTTAATTAAATTTTATTATTTTCTTTTTTACAGTGTTTGGTGCTGAAAAGCAACAACGTGCCTTCTGAATTACAGAATTTGAGTAATTATATTCTTTTTTTCAGGTGAGTTGGTATTTTTGCATAGGCAATTTTTTTGGGTGCACATGAAAATAATGGAGAAGATTTTTTTAAATGTTTGTAAAATTTCATTTTGGAATATGATTTTATCTTGAATTATTCACATGGGTTGTATCTGCTTATACTAGATATGTATTTTGAGATATTCTCCACTGACAGTTGAAATTATCTTTTAATGGGCTTGGTGCATGTGTTCTTTTTGATGGAGTTCAGATTTACGGATCATTGGAGTATAATTCTTTCATGTTTCCATTACTTAAATCTTGTGAAGTGCTCATGATTTTTGAAATCTTGTTGCATTATGTTTGGCAGTTTTTCTCTTTTATTTACAAAGAGGTATTATGATATGATTCTAGGTGTGATGGGTATCTTTCCTGCATATCTGTGATTATACTATGTATAGGCATTGTTTTACATATTCATGCAGAGGTTTATTATGAGGTTGTTCTTCATGCTTAGTATGACATTTTGTATATGCTATGACTTTTACATGGTGAGTATGCTGTTGAAACATAAAAGGAACTGTCTCTGTGAGAAGTAGTAATCTGTTAAGTGAATGCTATGGTTTGTATAGTGTGAGCCTTCTCTTCAGAGTGCATATAGTTTACATAGCTCTTTGTACTGGTGAACTGAAAAAATGGGTCTCTAAAAATTAATTCTACAGATTATCAATATTTGTGATATCTAGAAAATCTAAAAAGAAATTTTACAGTAAAATGTCTTTTAACAACAGTAATTATTTAATGGAAAAAAAAGATCAGTGTTAATGTTTAGGGTTATATTGCCAATTTCTTTTCAAAAGAAGAGGAACGTGATATCTTAAAATATATAGAGTTAATAAGTTAGAAATTATAAAAATATATGTAGTTTAAAAATTAGTAAAGGTATTTTTAAGTTATACATTTATGAAAAAAGATATAATTTAGTCTCTATATTTTTTTTAAAGGATACAGAAGAATAAACTGAGTCTAGTTATGGAGAATTCCTCAGAAGAGAAACAAATTCATTTTGAAATCATTAACGAAGTGATGGAGGAAATTTTAGACGCAGTCTTTCAAGAGGAAATAGATGAAAAAAATTATTTTATGGACATGTCTTTAGACTCCGCTTACTTAGAGATGGTTGAAGGAGATGAGGACTTTGGACTTGAAGAAGTCCCTGATGATATAATGGTGGAAGTTCTACAAAATTATGAAGATTTCAATAAATAAATTTTTTTTTGAAGACATGTTCTCATGAAGTGTAAAAGAGATTGTAGTAAAAAAGATTAAAACATCTACGATGACCCATAGTTCTTGAAAAAAGTGTACTGTTTGTATGCTTTAAAAATTAGAATTAAAAACTGTCTATAATGTTAAAACAGATATGGAGTGTGATAAAATTAAGAACCAACATTCACTACAGGATTTCCTACTCTGTTCAGAGACTTTCTGTTATTTTCTTAATTCTACTTAGAAAATGAATCTGTGGTTTAAATTTGTACGTTATATGCTAGTAGTCAACTATAATATTTGGTATGTGTGTGTTTTACAGATTGAGAATTTCATCAAAATCTTAAATTAAGATGCCGACCAGAACTGAAAAAAGAAAGCTCTATAAACGGACTTACAATTTGAAGAAGAAAGGAATTGAAGAAGTATCAAAAGAACATAGGACGGATAAAAAGAAGAGTGCTCCTGGTAAGCAAACCAAAAAGTTTTTGAGAGCAATATGTGGAAGGAAAAATGTTAGTATTGAAGTGGACAAGGAAAAAAGTATACCAGTATCGAGAAGGAGACATGGAACCAAAGATAAAAATGTTTCTGGAATCAGGAGACAGGAAAATCTGTACAGTAAAACTCGGATGAATCAATTTAGCCAAATCAGGAAGCGTATGTTTTACAACAGAGTAGTTTCGAATTTATTACAAAAGGAGAAAGTTTCTAAAAGAACATCTGCTTTTCTTAAGAAGAAACAATATATAGAGGGTATTGTTGAGCGCGCGTTTGAGACAAAAAGAAAATTATTTATTTTAGTACTTAATAGAATAAATACGCTAAATAAGGCAATACAAGTTTTAAAAGCTAAAAGTAAATGGAAGAGACACATAAATAGGAGTAATTTTTGTAAAGTGTTTTCTGGGAAGTGGATGCATACTTCAACGTCTGAACCATTTTTTAATGAAGAGAGTTACTTTCAAAGTAACGATTTGTTGCATGCAGTTGACACCAGTGGTCGAGGATACGAGGTGAAGGAGGGATGTGTAATTGAGAAAGAGAAAATTGTGGTTAGAAATGCAGAAGAGAAGAGAAGCTTCAGGGGGACGTGCTAATGTTCCTGTTTACAGTTGGAATTGTAGTAGCATTTGTAGTGTACGACAGGATTTAATTGATTTCTTTCACAATTTCTTATGTAAGTACACTAAAGAAAGTCTTAGAAAAAAAATTGTTATGTTGCAAGAATTAGATCATTGCAGAGTGCGAGAAAAAATAGGTCTGCAAGGTCATTCTCTGGCTTGTCTTTCTAAAAAAATATGCCAGAGTGTGTTTCATCACTTCAGGATGTTAGCAGTGCATCATACTAAAATGAGAAAATTGGTGAGAAAGTTGTATTATGCAAAAAGTCCAGCACTTAAACTTAAACAGTTAAATACTGCTCTTTTGTATGGATGTGAATTAGATGTTAAGAAGATTTGTGCAGAAATTGAGGTAAGTTATTTTGGTCCAGAGGAAGGTAATGCAGAAACTGATATAATTATAGAAGGAAATGTGTTAGAAAATGTTGGACATGTTAATATTGAAAATTTTGAACAGGAAATAATAAAGTTTAAGGTAATTGCAGGTGAGAAACCAAATTTTTCTTGTGTCTGTTGTCGACGCATTCATTACAAAAGTCAAACTAGGTTAGTTGATTTATATTTAAAAAGTGAAGATGAAAGTAATGGTCAATGGAAAGATTTTGCAACTTATTTGTTGGTGGAAAACTATTTTGATTTGGGTTTTGAGCAACGTATTTGTAAATATTGTTATAATAAATTAAATGAAAATAAAATGCCTGCTAGAGCTGTTCATAATAATCTAGAGTTGATAAATATTCCATCAGAATTGATGGATTTAAATACTTATGAGGCTATTCTGATCCAATGTGTACATCCTTTTCAGGCTATTGTTCGTATGGAGCCTAAGACTGGTAAATTAAATCCTTCAGATTTACAAAGAGGATTAAAGGGTAGAGTTGTATATTTGCCACTTGATTTTTAAAAAAAATATGGAAACAATTGGTGTTGAAAATGTAGAAGAGGAACCACTAGTTATTCTAGTTAATGGTGTACCTACAAAGAGTAAGAAAATCTAGCCAGATTTAGTGGATGTTAGAAAAGTCAAAAAGGCAACGTTGTATTTAGTTAAAAACAATAAGTACTATAAAGATGTATACGTAGAAGAATAAGATGTAAGTGAAGAAGAGGAGAGTGATTTGTCTATTGGACAAATTGAAAAAGTTGATCTATCCAGAAGTGAAGAAATTTATGAACATTACAGTGTTCATCCACTGCATTCCAAAGAAGCAATAGGGAATGCTATTGAATTATTTCAGATGAAAAAGGCGAAAGGAAATCCTATTAGTGTGTGGGAAGAAAGTTTGGAAGGTCGTTGTTTCCCACAGTTATTCCCTACAGGTGAAGGTACACGATATGATGATCGACCTATGCAGATTCCTGCATCTGAATACCGGACAACAAGATTATATGCAGAAGATCCGAGGTTTCGCCAATGCATTCCATATTTGTTTCATCTTCTGTTTGAGAGTGACTTATCTGGTCTCTCTTATGCAGTAAATCATATCTTAAAAAGTGGAGTTCATCTGCATAATATTTCAGCAAAGGAATTTATGGATAAAGTGCAACAGAAAGATAGTGTTTTGGATTCACACCTAATTAATTTAATGGCTTGTCAGCGTGGTACTAATGAGTATTGGTACCGTCGTCATGGAGATTTGAAGTGCATGCTTAGAAACTTAGGAGCACCAACATGGTTTTTAACTCTAAGCTGTGCAGAGTATGCTTGGGAAGATTTACTTGAATTTCTTCAGGAGGCGAATGCAAACATAGAAAATAAAAACTACAAGACACCCGGAGAACTGTGTTCGTTAGATCCGGTTAATGTTTGCAGATATTTTAATCATAGATTTGAAGCTATGATGTCTTTTCTTACAAACAAGAAAAATCCGCCTCTTGGTGAAGTACTGGTTTTCTTATGGAGAATACCAAGCAAGAGGTGCTCCTCATATTCATATGCTGTTATGGATCAAGGATGCTCCTAAATTTGGAAGAGACTCGGATGAGACTGTACTCTCTTTTATTGAACAGTATGCCACTTGTGACATACCTAATAGTACAACTGATAAGGACTTAAGAGGAAAAGTGTTACGCTTTCAAAGTCATCGTTGTGGAAAATATTGTCGGCGAAAATTCAAATCAAAGAGTAAATTCTACACCAAATGTCGTTTTGGATTTGCACGACCGGTACTTTCAAAAGGAAGAGTCAACAATTTGATGTCATCTTTGCGACATAACATCAGAAGAAGGTCACCTAAAAATACGTACAATTTAAGAAGAGGTGAAAAATCCAAATATATAAATGACTATAACCCAGTCATTTTGTCCATGTGGCATGCTAACATGGACATACAATATGTTGCAGACAACTCTATTGCTGTGGCTCGATATGTAACGTCTTACATCACAAAATCTGAAAAGACGGAACTGAACGAGATGTGGGAAGACATTTCTCATGAAAAGAGCCTAAGCAAAAAATTGTATACGTACAGTTTGAAGATGTTGTCTCATCGAGAAATTGGAGCATATGAATGTTGTGACCGATTATCATCAGCAAGTCTTTATGCTAAATCAAGGACTATTCTCTGGGTGAGTTTGGGTCTTGCAGAAACACGAAACCGTGTTCTAAAACCTGTGCAAGAAATTGAATATTTAGCCCAGAAAGAACCAAACAGTACAGACATTCTGAAAACAAATATGTTGGATACATACTATCCAAATAGAAGTACTCTTCTAGAAAACATTTGTCTGTATGAAATACTTCAAAACTACACTTTTAAAAGGAATGTTACAGAGAACATTGATAAAGGTGTATATGCTGTAATTGGACAAGAAGGATGTCTGGTGAAGCAAAGAAAAGGACACTTGATTAATCATCGGAAACTGAGTTGCGAAACACCTGACAAAAGAGAATTTTACTATTTTGCTCTTTTGCAACTCTTTAAACCATGGCGTAGAGAAGAGGAACTACTTGGGGACTTTGATAGTTATGAAGATTCATTCAACGCATCTAAAAGTAGTATTGAATGTACTGTTTTTAGTAATTATCTGCAAATGTTGAATGATGAAATAGAGCAAGAAGTGACAATTGCAGCGGAGATTGGTAGAGATAGTTCACAAGATAGTCAAAGTTCGGCTTCATTAAGTCAAGATCCACTGGGACAACCAATTATCCAAAATGAAGCAGCCACTGCCATGGATGAGGTGGAAAGAGCAATGCAGCAAGGTCAAGAGAAGTAATCAACTTAGAAGAATTAAAGAAGCAATTTAATATTGAGCAAAGACAGATATATGATGAAGTGACAGAGCACATTGAGCATGGCTTTCGTCATGAGAGAAAAGATTGCTCATGTATGTCATTTGAACCTATTCGATTATATGTAAGTGGAGAAGCTGGAACTGGTAAAAGTTTCCTAATTAAAGGAATTACTACATATTTACAGCAAAGAACTCAGTCAACACTGTCGTGTGTTGTTACTGCTCCAACTGGATTGGCAGCACATAATATTAAAGGTATTACTTTACATCGTTTACTGATGCTGCCAGTTGAACATGAAAATAAATTACAATATCACAATCTATCTGGAGAAGCTTGTTTTGAAGTTTCTAGAGTGCTTAAAAAAATGAAACTTCTTATTATTGATGAAGTAAGCATGGTATCTAATTTAATGCTTGCTTTTGTGCATTTAAGAATGCAACAGATACTTAAGACAGAGTATGATGTGTTATTTGGAGGTAAACATGTCATAGTTTTTGGAGATCTACTCCAACTAACTCCAGTGAAAGTACAACCTGTATTTGAAACTGTTACGCATGAGGAGACTAGAAAGTGCCTGGGCAGTATTGGAAATGTTAATATATGGTCACATTTCAAATATACTGAACTGATTCAAAATATGCGACAGGCAAAGGATACTAAATATGGAAATATTCTTCAAGATATCAGGATTGGAAAACTAACTGAAGATGCGAAACACACTCTACGAACACGATTACTTTCCAAGCTGTTTCCTAATGAAGATAATGTACCTGAGAAAATATATAGTAAAGAGGTAGCAGATAAATCAGTGATATGCTTGATGCCAACTGTGAAAGAATGTTCAGTTTTTAATGAGAAAATGTTGAATTTAGAAAATCAACAAATTAGGAAACTGGAAGCTAAAGATAGAATAGAGCATGAAGGTAGTACTATTGTTTTGTCTGAAAAGTTGAAGTTAAAATTGGATTCTGTTCAAAAAAGTATATCTAAAACTGCTGGTTTAGAGAAAAATCTGTATGTATGTTTAAATTGTCGGATAATTTTAAGGAGAAATTTACATGTAGAAAGAGGATTGGTAAATGGAGCAATGGGTAATGTTGTTGGTTTTGTTAATTATACAAATAGAGATGAGATTGAATTTTTAAGAATAAAATTTGATGGAATTGAGGAAGTTCAGCAAATTAGTCGCTGTTCAAATCATTTTTTGCTTGTGAAAGACTTATATGTCCGTCGGAAGCAATTTCCAATTTGTTTGGCATATGCAGTGACTATCACAAATCTCAAGGTTTAAGTGTAGATTGTGCTTTGGTAAATATTGGAAGCACTGTATTCAAAGAGGGTATGGCATATGTTGCTTTATCGCGAGTTAGAACTTTATGTGGACTTTATTTAATTGATTATGATGAGACAAAGATTAGTGCAGATTTAAATTGTGTGAAGGAGTATAATAGGCTAAGAAGAGAATATGCTCCAAGTTTACCTCAATATCCTTTAATTGAAAGGCGTATGGTTGGTCAGAAAAGGAAAAATGAGGAGAAATGTGCTGAAGTAGTTGAGAAACGACGAAAAAAAGATGTAGCTGTTGTTGGTAGGCATAAGAAAACGGTTAGTATTGAAGAGATTGTTGGATTTAAGTTTGAAAACAGGTCTGGTGTCAACTGTTATGCAAATGTAGTAGTTAATGTTGTTTTTTTTCTAAAAAAATGTTAGGGAACAGATTGTAGAAAATCAGGAGCAAACATTTTGCTATTCCTTAAATTCTATATTTGAAAAATGTAGTAGTGGTGAAAGTGAAGTAGGAAGTGTTTCAGAACTAAGGAATGTTTTAGACATATGTGCAGGAGTAAATCAATTTTCACAGAATATTCAGCAAGATTGTCAGGAATTTATTATGTATATGTTTACAGTTTTGGAAGATGAAGGTGTAGATATTGATAATCTTTTTGGCCTTTCTTATAAATGGGAACATAACTGTGATAATTGCTCATTTTCAAGTAGTACTGATATACACAGTGAAAGATTTATATATTTAACATTACCAGACTGTAAAGAAGTGTCTTTTAATAAACTAGTTAAAGATGCGCATCAGAACATGGTCTGTTCTCAATGTAAGTCTGAAATGTTATCAACTTTATTTATCCATAGATATGGACCTTATGTAATATTAATGTTTCAACGATGCAGAACTGATGGGAGTAAATTGTCAACTTTAATTAAAAATGTTGTGGCTACTCAAGTATCTATTTCTAGAAGAACATTTGTAACTGTAGCCATTATTTTTCATGAAGGGCCTTCCACATCATCAGGAAATTATACAGCTTATTTGAAGTGTGGAAGTGGCTCGACGCTTTGCAATGATACCCAATTGACTTTTAAGAAACGTTTGCCTTTTGCCTTAACTAACTCCTATCTGCTATTTTTGGAACCCAAATTTCAGTAGAATCACTTGCTGTAGGAAGATTAATACTAAATATCATGTGACTGAGGGTCTACAAATCTATAAATGAAATTTGTGTTTGGTATAGTGATAACATCAGGTAGAAATTTAGTTAATGTTTGGTGGTATAAAGCATGTTACACATTTTTACTGTAAAGGTTCACAAAAGAATAGATAAGATTAAGATTAAGAAATTTCAGAAAAAAACTACTTAACTCATAGTATTTGGCCATGTGGAAAAATATGAGAGAAGAAAATGAGTACTTTAGATAATTATTTTAGAACATATATGGACGCAAGTTTTTGGGAGAGGTATTTAAAAGGTAATGAGTTAACTTATACAATTTGGCCATGCGGAAAGGTATGAGAGAAGAAAATGTATACTTAAGATAGATTTTTATAGGAGATACTTGCACGGTGTTTTTTTGAGATATATTTAAAAATAGGTCGTATAGTTTAATTAGTTTGTAACTGTGGAAGATGTAGTGTGCTTACTCAAGAAATTGCGAATTTGAGAAAAACATTTAAGATATGTTTTTTTCAGGTATTTATAATATGTATGGAGATTTTGGATGGGTTTTTTAAACACAATCATTTTGATTGTGTTTTTTTCCCCGCTGTTATATGATGATTAATATTGAAATCACTGTTTATAGTGAAAATCAATGTATTCTGAGGACAGCAAAAATAAACCATTTAATATGTTGTTTGAGTTATTTTGTTACATTGAATTTAGAAATATGTATTAAAACATATTTTTTTACTGTCTTCCACAGATATTATATTTATAAGGTAAGTACAACTAATAACATCTGAGAGTTTTCTCTGCCTCTCTCTTATTGACTCCTACTTTTTTTTATTTTATGAAATGTACATTATAATCTTATTTTTACTTTTCTTCCACAGGTACTACGTTTTTAAAAGAAATTTACTTTACTTTTTTACAATTTTTTAGGTAAGTATAAAAAATAAAGAACCTTTTACATCACTGTGTCATTTCTTTGTCTATCCTGCTTAAAGCAATGTCATGTTTAATATAAGCACTTCCACATAGGATTGGGTGCATTGTTATAAGGCATGCTTTAAAAGTGATTTAATGAAATGAGCGACATTTTACTGAGTGAGTTCAGCAACACTGATATATGAAAACATTGGTGGGAAATGATATTAAATGTTACATGTTGTTCTTTCCAGGAGTTTAAGTCCTTTGCTGCAGTGGCAATTCTGCCTCAGCATTAGGGGCCCGGGGGGCTGAGTGGTACTTCTATGTTCATGATAGAGGTACTCCCTCATGAGCCACGGTTGAGATCTGTTCATGATACAGTGGTTCTCTCATGGCTCTGCTTAGTCAATAGAACGTGTCATGGAGGTACAATATTAGTGCTGTGCAAGCACAGGGGCAAGGCCATGACAAAACTGGTCTATTCTGGGGACAGCTGAGGCAATGCTCGTGATGGAGCGGCTCTGTCATGAGCATGGAAGGACTTAACAGGTGTTAAAAAAACATGAGGGGTCTCTTCAAAGAGAGTGTTGGTTGTAATTTAAAGGGCACTTTAAAACACATTGTAGCAGCTTTATGTTGACGTTGCATCTCTTTGCGCCACAATTTCGTCAGTTTATTTAATACAATGATAGTGGAAATAATGTACCATATTTACAACGTTATGGATCTAGGATATATGTCACATTCTAAAGCCCTGCACCATAAGGAAGTGTTCCTCTGAAGGAATGCGTCTTGAAAGTGGCTGACTGTAATGCATGATATTTCACTCAGTGACTTTCAGAACTATGCTGTTTCAAAACTGTGCATGTGCTTGAAGCAGGCGTAGGTATTGACGCAGTATTGTGAATATAGTGCATTGGTGAGCCTTGCTGGAGCTGCATCACACTTGCGATGCAACTCTAGCAATGTATTACTTTTTGAGCACAGATGTGTTACGCATGTATGGTGTTTTTGTACCATGGTGCGCCACATTTCAAATGTGGCACACCATGGGTAACGGAGCACTAGCATACTGTGGTGCACATTAACTGGTGCATATCTGGGTATGAAGTAGTTAACATAAATCTGCCTCATAGGTTACAAATCCGCGTTTAGTAGAGTGTTCGGCCTTTGTAGTGTTATGTTTTTTCTGTTTTTCTATGTAGGTATGTAATATTGCAAGATTTTTGTCACGAAAAAGAAGCCATGAGTATTGGGTTTGTGAGAGATTGCAAGATTTTTAAAATTAAAAAGCAAGAACCATGGCATTGTTTAATATAGCATTGTAAATACTTATCTTTAATAATGATGAGAGAGTAAAAAAGGTTAACCTGATGTTTTAAAGTTATTCACAGGCTTCTTTAGAGGAAGTGTTCTATATGATTGTAGCGTGGGTGTTTGACTTTTTTATAGGTAATAGAATGCATTTTGTATGCTGTAGCAGGAGGAGTACTACATGCATGAATATTCTTCAGTGCTTATTTTCATTTCGTAAGTGGTATTGAGACCGACACAGAACTTCAATGGATCGGAGGAGTTGTTCCTGTGCATCTGGAGGACTGCCAAGCCGTTGCAGCAGTGGGAGTGAGGCCTCTCACGACAGAGAACTTCAATGGATCGGAGGGGCTGTTCCTGTGCGTCTGGAGGACTGCCAAGCCGTTACAGCAGTGGGAGTGAGGCCTATCACAGGGGCGTGGCGCAGCTCCTTTTGATGCTCACAATTGCAGATAACAGGGTAGAGATGTCTGTGGAATTTATAGATGGTTAGTCACACTAGAGTGTGGGCGGCGCCCCTAGCACTTCATTACGGCACACAGGGGAGCCGCGTTGCACAGTTTGAGAATCAGAGACTTAGGAGATAAACCTTCATAATAGGAAGGCTTCTAAGTGATAAAAATCCTGTAACAATCTCAGTATTTCACGTTATCGCGTGAAAAGAAAGTCTTTCGAAAGATGTTGAACGTTGTTCTCTTTTGAGAGTAGAAAAGATAGTGAGATAAGTGGGTGGAGTGCTGCGTGTAAATTGCAGAATAGAAACTACTAAGAACCAATTGGAAGTATTGTTTTCGAGTCACATGACTTCACATGCGAGTCTCGGGACGTGTAGGCGGTGACAGTATCTGGTCACGTACGCCATTTGGAAGTAGCGGTCTAATTCAGCGAAGTTTCAAAACGTGAAAAGGAGTAAATCCAAACACATCCGGATTTAATATATCTTCTGAGCTCGATTCAAGCATACAATTGTTAAAGTATAAAACCTTTTATATATTTTTTTTAAAATACCAAGGTGTGTACATTCGGTCACGCACGAAAGTTTAAAAAGACATTCGGCTCCATTTTATGAAAATTTTCATAATAATAAAAAAGAAGCCTAGGTTTACTGTCTTTGACGTAGTATAAGTTCTTTGATGGGTCTATGAAGAAATTTAAGAAGTTGCAATTGCAAAGTTTTCACGAAATATATAGGCGGGTGCGCGCACACGGTCGCGCACGAACGAAAGCCAAAAAAGCGTAGATAAACCCCCTTTATAATATGCTCCTGGAGCTCTTTTTGGTAGAATGAGTTAGTTCTGAAAAGAACTTTTTTTTTTTTAAAACAAGTGTTATGTTGTTTTTGATTTTTTAAACTTGCAACAACATTTTCATGTGTGACACAGGATCACAATGAAATGAAGAAATTTATCTTTTCTCGGGGCATTTATGACTCTCAATTTTTAGTTTAGTACGAATGAGGCTCTGCTCTCCGTACAGAAGAATTTCTCCACACTCGTTGCATTTCATGTGCACCTGTGCAAGATATGGTCTCAAGTCCATCACAGCACTCGATGGTGATACAGGTCGTCCACCAGAAGATGTGCTGGCCACCTCTGATGGTAATAGCGTGGCCAGGGCTCTTGTCGATGCCTTTGCAAATTCCACAAAGGTGCACTTGTTTGACATGCCGCACCATGGTATGTATGGAAAAGGAATATTTTTTTCTTGGATTTCCTCTTGAGAGAACCGAATTGCATATCGTGCAGGTAACTTTTGGCGCATTCACTTTCTTTTGTTCTTCAGGATAAGTGAAAAATTGCCAAATAAAAGATTCCTTTTTTCTTTTTAAAGGTAGTCGCTCATTTCCTTCAGATTCGGAAGATGAATGCGGGGCGGCAGCCATTTCAGCAAAGTCTTCCGAAGGGTGTTGAACGTCGTTCTCTTTTGAGAGTAGAAAAGATAGTGAGAGGAGTGGGTGGAGTCCTCCGTGTAAATTGCAGAATAGAAACTACTAAGAACCAATTGGAAGTGTTGTTTTCAAGTCACATGACTTCACATGCGCGTCTCAGGACGTGTACGCGGTGATAGTATCTGGTCACGTACGCCATTTGGAAGTAGCGGTCTAATTCAGCAAAGTTTGAAAACGTGAAAAGGAGTAAATCCAAACATATCCGGATTTAATATATCTTCTGAGCTCGATTCAAGCATCCAATTGTTAAAGTATAAAACCTTTTATATATTTTTTTTAAATACCAAGGTGTGTACATTCGGTCACACACGAAAGTTTAAAAAGACATTCGGCTCCATTTAATGAAAATTTTCATAATATTAAAAAAGAAGCCTAGGTTTAGTCTCTTTGACGTAGTATAAGTTCTTTGATGGGTCTATGAAGAAATTCAATAAGTTCAGATTGCAAAGTTTTCACGAAATATATAGGCGGGTGCGCGCAGTCGGTCGCGCACGAAAGCCTGGAAATGCGCTATCCATTTTATTGAGAACTGTTGCCGAGAGTGCGCACACCGGGTCGTGCACGAAAGTTTAGAAAGGCTATTTTTATTTACAGGCAAATTTTAATGCGTTGAAAAAAAGGTAAGGTACAGACTTTCTAATTCTGTATCGCTTTACAAGGAGTCTGTATGCAACTTGAACAGTGAAGAAAACGGCTTGTTTCTGAAAAAAATATTGCCAGAACTTTATTGACAAAAGTATAGGTTGTATACACGAGATATTTCTGAATTAGCATTTTAAAAACCAATGAAATTCACTGAAAAAACCATAGGTTTTACACACGTTATAGTTAGGAAGTAGCATTTACAAAACCTATGAAATTCACTGAAAAAACCATAGGTTTGATACCAGTTATAGTTAGCTGGAAATTTTACTGATATAAAACCAATGAAATTCCACGTTATAGTTAGTTGGACTCACTATAACTTGCGCGTGTAATGCACTGCTGATGACGTCACATATTACATCACTCATGACATCACTGATGACACCATCCAGTGAATGTGTGTCTTTCTGAAAAATAAATATGTGTTATATATGTATATATTATTGAATATCTTAGTGAATACATATATTAGTGAGTAATGCTTAAATATTTAAATATATGTATTAGTGTTTCACTTTGTGTATAAGTGGCTGCATGGGTTGATGAGTAGGTACGTGTGTATGTATATAGGTGATTAGATGTTTTTCTTAGTATGAGTATGAGTGTTTGCATGCTTTGGTGGGAGTATTACTTAGTACATAGATGCAAGAATGACTGAGTCTCTGTTTGTATGTGTTTTGAAGACAGCATATGTGCAGGACTGTATGGGTGGATGAGTGTGTATATGTCTGTGTTAGTGAGTGAATGACTGTCTTATTAGTGTCTTTATCAGTAACTACATATGTTTTAATCTAGTATATGTGAATATTGATGTATATAAGTGAGTATATGTGAGAGTGAGGGATTGTAAGAGTTCCTGTTTAAATTAGTATGTGTTTATATAAGTGATTTTTTAAGAGAGTAAGTATGTGTAAGTTTCCTTAGAAGTAAAGTGGTAGTGTGTGTATAGCTGTTTATGCAAATAAATGGATGTTCAATAGTTTCTTTGCATGTGTGAGTATGTGTGTGAATAACTTTTGGATGACTGTCGGTGTGTAACAGGATGTGTAGGTGTATCACTACATATGATTAGTGAATATATGTATGAGTGACTATATAGAACTGTTGGTGAATTAGTGCATGTGTATATAGATGGTGGAATTATTGAATTGGTTGTTGTAACTGGTATGGGTATCTAAATTTTTTTGAAAATTTTAGTTTCTATTTTTGAATATGTGTTTCAAGGGTTAGATTACAGTGAAAGGAGGTCTGTCACTGTGTCACAAGGATGGTGTCATCAGTGATGTCATGAGTGATGTAATATGTGACGTCATCAGCAGTGCATTACACGCGCAAGTTATAGTGAGTCCAACTAACTATAACGTGGAATTTCATTGGTTTTATATCAGTAAAATTTCCAGCTAACTATAACTGGTATCAAACCTATGGTTTTTTCAGTGAATTTCATAGGTTTTGTAAATGCTACTTCCTAACTATAACGTGTGTAAAACCTATGGTTTTTTCAGTGAATATATATATATATATATATATATATATATATATATATATATATGTAGCACTAAGGGAGCTAGTTGCACGCACACTTAAATAACCTAATAACCTAATACTCACTAACACACCCAGGAGGCAATCAATTCAGCCCCTAACAGACATGTTTAAAGACACAAAGAGAGGCAATTATTTACTAACAAACTTACATACGCATGCATTCACAGACCCAGAAATGAACTGAGATACATTTTCAGATATCTGCTAAGGTACTGACCCTTTTAGGGCTACCTTGAAGAGAAGTAGGCCTTGCATCATGTCTCGGACCTGCTACACGGCTATGTACGCAGGTTTGGAGGTAGGACTGTCTTCTTACTTAAAACTCCTACACATTTAAAAGTCCCAGAGAATGAATAAGTTGTTATTTTACAAGGTATAACTCACCACCAAGTAGGCTGCAGCTAGACCATAACGCAGGGTGTTATGTGCTTAAAAGGTAACACATGTACTCTGAAGTGTCAGTAAGGTATATGCACTCCTAGATATCCATGTGCAAAATTATACATCCACCCTGCCACTTAGACTTTAATCTGATATTCCATAGTAGAAAAGCAGAGAGACACTAAAACACCCATACAGACTCTTACAGAAGCACCTACACATTCACTCAAACAGACTGGCAGAACTGATATGCATTTGGTTCAGTGATAGAATATCGATGGAACAAACATTGATGTTCTAAATAACGAAGTAGAAATATAGAATGCAAAAATATCATCTCCCTATACTTAAACAGGTAAGCACAAAAATATTGAATCAAAAATATAAATAAATATATATAAAATAAAATAAAATATAGTCAAAATATTAAATATTATTATTATTTTTAACATACATTAAATTTACAAATAAACTTAATTAAAAAATATTAAACACAGAAACATAATATTTTGTACATATATTTAAATATTATCTTTATTTAATTTGTAAACTTGAAAAATTGTATAAAAATAATATATATATATATATATATATATATATATATATATATATATATATATATATATATACATATATATATATATATATTAATATGTTTTTCCCTTTTTTTATTTTTAAAATTTTATGCAAGGAATAATCGTACTTCTAAATATACATAAGTGGGTAAGTGGAAGCAAAGAAACAAGTCAATACAGAAAAAAATGTTCACACAATATGACACAAAAAACATTGAAGTCCAATCAGGCAAGTGCATTGAGGCGGATCAGAAAAACAACAGAGAGAGCCACAGCGGTCAGGAAAATGGAATAAATCATACAAACAAATACCCATCAGCCAAGTGTAACATAAAAAAATAAATATACCCTAGCTCCCAGACTCTTCAATCCAGTTTGTCACCGGAGCCAATATTTTTGCCCCCATTACTCTCTTCCTGTTTCCCTTAGTATTAAAAATTGCAGTTTCAAGATTATACATCGCCAGAAGTCTTCTAAATTGGACATGACATCCGGGCTTAGCATACTCAAGAAAGAACGGATTTGCAAATATTTTAAAAAGTCGTGTTTTGGTAAGCCATATTGTAATTGTAGGTAAGTAAAATACCGAGGTTGGCCATCTAGACAAAGATCTCTTAAGCGGGATATCCCCTTCTGCGATCACCTAGCAATAGTATAGTCTCAAAAAATCAAAGGTAGTACCCCTGCGGCTTCAAAAGGAGTGTAAGAGTTTACATTCAACAAACCTAAATACCGCTTGACCCGCCTCCAGACTGCGAAAGTGTCCTTAAGAATTTTAAACTTAGTTTTTTTTAATAGCTGGGTTCAACAAACTTTACCAAACAGTTATTGGCCTCTTCACCCAGTCCAAATTCGTATATTGATGGACTGTGGCAGGGTAACGGCCTAGCCTTTTCTCTAACAACCAAGGGGGAAATAAGTTGCAAAACTGCCGCCCAATAATAAAACAAAAAATGCGGGATCCCCCAACACCCACAAGTTCTAGGAAGCACCATCTTTTTGAAGGCCCTTCTATGCCTTTTGTGGTCCCATAAAAATCTAGCGTTGATATTCTCGAGTCTGTTAAAGCACACTGCTGGGACTTCAAGTGGGATGGTTCTAAACAAGTAAAGCAACTTGGGCAACACTAGCATCTTTAAAACATTTGACCTTCTATGCAGCGATAGATGAAAATGGTTTATTTTCTCAAAGGTAGCATTCACTTTGTCTAATAATGGGTTCATGTTAATTTCAGGGATCTTGTTGATGGGTGAGCAAAGCTTGATTCCCAAATAGGTGGCTTCCAAGACGGTGGGGATACCATCCGGAGGGTTACCCCAACACATAAAGTCTGAGTTTTAGTTAAATTTAACTTATAACCGGACATAAGCCCAAACTGTAGCGCAAGACCTTCAGTTGTTGACAACGCAGAGGGGAGATCAGTAGTGACAATAACAATGTCATCCGCGTATGCCAGGACTCTGTACTCAATGTCACATACTTTAACTGGTTTGATATCACTAGACTGATTTAATTTAGTTGAGAAAAAAATCTATATATAAAGCAAATAATAAAGGTGAGCTGGGGCAACCTTGCCGTGTTCCACAACTGATTGTGAAAGGTTCTGACTCTCTACCCGATAACCGTATGCAGGCAGTAGGTAGCTGATATATAGACTTCATTGCTTGGAGCATGCCAGGTCCAAATCCCTTCAGACGAAGAACCTCCCAGAGGAATGGCCAAGACACCCTGTTGAATGCCTTCTCTGCATCCAACAGGGTGATTCCAATAGAAGTCTTCGTGGCTTCCGCCCAGTCCATCAACGCTATCACTATCCGGGCGTGATCGGTCGTATCACGGCCGGGGATAAACCCATGCTGGAATGGAGAAACCAGGGTAGAGTTAATGCTAGACAGACGGACAGCAAGGAGTTTGGAATAAATGTTACTGTCGGCCTTGATTAATGATATAGGTCTGTAAAAAGATGGTGAGAGGGGGATTTTTTTTTTTTAAGAACACTGTTATAATTGATTTCCGCCAGGACAGTGGGGGTGAGCCCTTTTGTGCACTCAAAAGTGTCACAAACATTTGTTCTTTTAAGACCGACAAGAAAGTTCTATAGAATTCAAGCGTGATCCCATCTGGTCCCACCGCCTTACCTACCGCGAGCAATAAGATTGCTGCATCGAGTTCCTCATAAGAGATATCAGCCTCCAGCTCTTATTTTTGTTTGAGAGTTAATTTAGGAAACTCCCTATCCCCCAAGAACCCTGCGATATTCCCTTCTATTTCGATGGTATCTTCCTTGAGTGGTGCGGAGTGCCAGCGTAAACTTAACTTCTAAAACCTGCAGTTTGTTCATCTCATCCTCCTGTTCTTCCCTCAATCTACGTTGTTTATTAATGGAGTAGCCAAGGGATTCTCCCCGCACCCCGTCCTTAAATGCATCCCATACCATACCGATTGGGGCAGATCCACAATTAAATTTAAAAAACTCCGCTATCCATTTAGACATTTGCTCCTGAGAGGCAGAGTCAACCAGCAACTTACGATCGAATGTCCACGTTTTTTAGCGGGTCTATGTGATGTTTCGGTTTCTAATTCCAGAATAATCGGATTGTGGTCCGAAATTATTTTGGGGTGAATATCGATCCTAGCGTTAGTCAAAAGTTCTATGGAAGTAAAAAAGTAATCTAATCGAACATATTTCTAGTGAGGGGCAGAAAAGAAAATGTAACCAGGATCACCCAGTCTTTTCTGACACCAAGCACCAACTAGACCAAAATCATTAAGGAGACCCTTAGTAGCTTTAAAAACCTTGTTCTTTTTCCCTTTATACTGAATATTACTACAAATATCTTCACCTCTTCACATATGTATATTGAAGTCCCCACATAAAATTACGGGAGACGGCCAAGAAGCCAACTCAATACTAACATCATTCAGTGTGTCGGTATCATCCGAATTGGGACCATATAATGAGCATACGATAACTAACAGATCGTCTATCCTCAACTCGATAATCACCCACCGACCAAATCGATCACACTTCGAACGTTTACACTCGCCCCACCCATATTTTTTAAAGATAGCAACCCCTCTTGTATTTGAGCCTTGCAGCGTACAACACAAAAGTTCCAAGCCCAGATCTTTCAGCCAGTCCCTATTGTTCCAAGCAATATGTGTTTCTTGAACACATAACAGTTCTATCCTCATAGTTTTCAGAATCTGAGACTTCCCCTTTTTTTCTGTTATTCAATCCGCACACATTCCAAGAACAAATAGCAAATTTTTAAACAAGATTTGTTTGATCATACCAGAAGGCCCCCACAATTTCTGACTGCGCATATTGAGATATACAAGACTAGCTTCTGCTAAAAACTCAAAAAAGTAAAATATCACTGAGGTATAGTTATTGAGCCATAACTTGCCCATTTTCGAATGCCTCCACCCCACCACTGTGTATTCTTTATGATCCTTGCCCTGAGAACGCCCTTCACCTCCCGCCCCACTACAACCCCCCTTCCCCTCCCCTGAACCCACCCAAATGAGGCAAAGGGACTGAATAGTCCCTGTTGGTGATGGAGAGAAAGGAATGAGTGCTCTCCTTGCCCCCCTGTCTCCCTGAATAAGCACCAAGCTAAGGTATCGCAGAGGAATCTTTAATCGATATCATGCAAGGAGGTTCCCCCTTACAATGTCCCCAAAAATTCCTTTGCAGCTATATCAGAAGTAAAGAATAAGGTTTTTTCTTCATATATAACCTTGAGCTTAGAGGGATTACTAAAAAAAGCTTGTGCTCCTTTTGCTTGCAGTGGCGAGATAAGTTGGCGTAAGTGCCACCCTTGCTGTACAGTGGTCTGACAGTAATCAGGGTGGACGAAAAACTCATATCCCTTAGCTCTCCGCGTACGGTCAGGCCGTGCTAGATCATATAGACGTTCAGGGTATAAGAAATTGCTCAAGCAGATCATTATTGATCTTGGTTTAGCCTCTGCCCCTCTAGAGCCACCCCACACCTTTAATGGAAATCAGTGCACTCTTTGGAGCTCAAGCTCCCATTTCCAAGTATTTAACTCAGGAAAGGGTTCAATACAAAGTGCAATCATGAACTGACGAATGTCTTTCCCCTCTGCCCCTTCTGGAATGCCAAGTATGCACAGATTGTTTCTTCTTGACCTATTTTCAATGTCAATTAACTTCCAAATTATGTCATCCGAATCGAGTGAAGAGTAGAAACATCAGCCTTCTGCGACACCAACTCGTCCTCCATTGAGGAAATTCTTCCCTCAGCTTCTCTGATTCTTACTGAAAGCGTGGTACAAGATTTAGCCAGATGTCGCACCGTATTTTGTAATTTACGCACTGCGCCCTGAACGCGCAGGCTCTCCGCCTTCGTCTCCTCTCGGTGCGACATGATGGCCTGGTATATTGTAGTAAGGTTAATGGCATTATCAGGTTCATCAGAGATAAGACCTGAGGCCGCTCTAGTGTCATTAATCACACCAGCTTGAACTGTTGTGGAGGAATCTAATATTGGTGACCCATCAATACCTATTACATGACCAGGCATTACATTAAATGGGTGAGGCACCTCTTGTGCCTTTCGCACCGTATTTTCCCCTCCTAACAGTAACAAGCTGTTCTCCTCTTCTTCTTTAAGAGGTGCAGAGCTAGAAAAGCTTCTATCGTCCGCCCAGTCAAGATTGACACTTTCACCCTCTGAGACAACAGAAACATCTGACATAGAATAAAATTTCCCCCCTGACCCACAAGACTCCACCTCTGTAGCCACTTCTGCATTGGGGATCTGTTTATCAGGTTCAGAGTCAGCTATAGCCTGAAGAGGAACTTCGTCCATAGAAGCAGCATCCAAAGAGGCTAAACCGCGCCCATTATTTGCCAGTTGATTTCCAATACTTCCGCAAAGTGAATTAGCTTGATCAGTAGGGTCACTAAGGGGAGAAGCTAAGGGGGGAGTCCCCAGAGGATGCGTTACCACTTTTAATGTACCAGAGGTCGTGTTATTTGTTTTACTACTTGAGGCCGGTGAGACCTATAAAAGTGGCGCTTTATCAAACTTAGTTTTGGGGCCAGGTTATTTTTAAATATCTCTGCAATTGCTACCTTTGAGCCAACGATGTCCACACCGTCGGGTGCCGCCACAGTCGTAGATTCTCGTAAATCCGCTGTTTCCAGCTCAATAGCTGTCTGATCCCCTTCTGTATTATGTGTGCAAACTGCGGTTCGCCGTCAGCAGCCTGTGCCACAGGAATCAGCTGCTCTGTGGTAGACAAAGTTGCAGCGACCGCTGATCGAGTCTTTGGTCCTTTTGGAGCTGCGCTGGAGTTAGCGTTCTTGGGCCCCATTTTGGACAAGTCACCGCTCCGCTCCCAGCTTTCACGATAGCTCCAATACTGGAGACTGGCTGCAGCCCCCTTCTCCTCCTCCAGCTGCCAGGCCCCGCTCCCAGAGAAGTCGCCGCTGCAACCAACACCACCCACGCTGAGACGGCAACAGCGAATCCCCGCAGTGAGTAGATGAAACGGGCGCTTGTGATGGGGGATTAATGAGAACACTAGGAGCCTGAGCATGCCCGACTCCTTGTTGTTATTTTGTCGGCTCTCTCACTGCGTCAAGCACAGCCTTTCTAGAGCCTCCGGAGCTTCCCGGCCAAAACCAGCACTCAAGGACGAGCAGGAGGGGAATCGTGGAGAGTGCTATGTCCCACCTCACTCGGACACACCCGTGTCCGCCATCTTGCCCCATATATCAATATTTTAAAATAAAAAAAATCTTTATTAATTTAAAACATTACATTATTAGAAAAATTAAAACATACAATAAATGCAACAGTAGGGAAAATGTTAGCTAGCAATGGGGTAAAAATTACTATTCCCACTCCAGTGAGTGCAACAGTAGGGTAAGTGATGGATAGTGGAGGGGAAAAAATTACTATTCCCACTCCGATAAGTTTAATAGTAGGGAAAGTGCTGGATAGCGGAAGAGTATAAAATTATTATTCCCACTGTAGTGAGTGCAACAGGAGGAAATGTGCTGGATAGCGAGGTGATAAAAATTACTTTTCCCACTCCAGTAAAAGAAACAGTAGGGAAAGTGTTGGATAGCGGAGAGAAAAAATTTACTATTCCCATTCCAACGAGTGCAAGAGTATGGAAAGAGCTGGTTAGCGGGGGTTTAAAAATTACTATTCCCTCTCCAGTGAGTGCAACAGTAGGAAAAGTGCTGGATAGCGAAGGGGTAAAAATTACTAATCCTACTTTAATGAGTGCAACAGTAGCGAAAGTGCTGGACAGCGGAGGGGGAAAAATTACTATTCCCACTCCAGTAAGAGAACCAGTAGGGAAGGTGTTGGATAGCGGAGAGGCAAAAATTACTATTCCCACTGCAATGAGGGCAACAGTAGGGAAAGTGCTGGATAGCTGAGGAGTAAAAATTACTATTCCCACTCCAGTGGGTGCAACAGTAGGAAAAGTGCTAGATATCGGAGGAGTAAAAATTACTATTCCCACTCCAGTAAAAGAAACAGTAGGGAAAGTGTTGGATAGCAGAGAGAAGAAAATTACTATTCCCACTCCAATGAGTGCAACAGTATGGAAAGTGCAGGTTAGCGGAGAGGTAACAATTACTGTTCCCTCTCCAGTGAGTGCAACAGTAGGAAAAGTGCTGGATAGCAGAGGGGTAAAAATTAGTAATCCAACTTCAATTAGTGCAACAGTAGGGAAAGTGCTGCACAGCGGAGGTGGAAAAATTACTATTCCCACTCCATTAGGAGAAACAGTAGGGAAGGTGTTGGATAGCGGAGAGGCAAAAATTACTATGCCCACTCCTATGAGGGCAACAGTAGGGAAAGTGCTGGATAGGAGAGGGGTAACATTTGCTATTACCACTCCAGTGAGTGCAACATGAGGGAAAGTGCTGAATAGGGAAGGACTAAAGATTACTATTCCTTCTCCAGTAAGAAAAGCACCAGGGAAAGTGTTGGATAGCGGAGAGGAAAACATTACTAATCCCACTCCAATGACTGCAACAGTAGGGAAAATGCTGGATAGCGCAGGGGTAAAAATTACTATTCCCACTCCAATGAGTGCAACAGTATGGAAAGAGCTGGTTAGCGGAGGTGTAAAAATTACTATTCCCTCTCCAGCGAGTGCAACAGTAGGAAAAGTGCTGCATAGCAGAGGGGGAAAAATGGCTAATCCCACTTCAATGAGTGCAACAGTAGGAAAAGTGCTGTACAGCAGAGGGGGGGAAATTACTACTCTCACTCCAGTAAGAGAAACAGTAGGGAAGGTGTTGGATAGCGGAGAGGCAGAAATTACTATTCCTTCTCCAATGAGGGCAACAGCAGGGAAAGTGCTGGATAGCGGACGGGTTAAAATTACTATTCCCACTCCAGTAAGTGCAACTGTAGGGAAAGCGCTGGATAGCAGCGGGATAAAAATTACTAATCTCACTTCAATGAGTGCAACAGGAAGGAAAGTGCTGGATAGGGGAGGGCTAAAGATTACTATTCCCACTCCAGTAAGAGAAACAATAGGGAAAGTGTTGGATAGAGGAGATGAAAACATTACTACTCCCACTCCAATGAGTGCAACAGTAGGGAAAATGCTGGCTAGCGGAGGGGTAAAAATTACTATTCTCACTCCAGTGAGTGCAACTGTAGGGAAAATGTTGGATAGCAAAGAGTTAAAAATTACTATTCCCACTCCAAAGTGTGCAACAGTAGGGACAGTGCTGGATAGCGGAAGGATAACAATTATGATTCCCACTTCAATGAGTGCAACAGTAGGGAAAGTGCTGGACTGCAGAGGGGGCAAAATTACTATTCCCATTTCAGTAAGAGAAACAGTAGGGAAGGTGTTAGATAGCGGAGAGGCAACAATTGCTATTCCCACTCCAAAGAGGGCAACAGTAGGGAAAGTGCTGGATAGCGGAGGGGTAAAAATTACTATTCCCACTCCAGTGAGTGCAACAGTAGGGAAAGTGCTGGATATCAGAGGAGTAACAATTACTATTCCCACTCCAGTGAGTGCAACAGGAGGGAAAGTGCTGGATAGGGGAGCGCTAAAGATTACTCTTCCCACTCCAGTAAGAGAAACAATAAGGAAAATGTTGGATAGCATAGAGGAAAACATTACTATTCCCACTCCAATGAGTGAAACAGTAGGGAAAATGCTGGATAGCAAAGAGGTAAAGATTACGATTCCCACTCCAGTGCAACAGTAGGGACAGTGCTGGATAGTGGAAGGATAACAATTAATAGTCCCACTCCAGTGAGTGCAAAAGTAGGAAAAGTGCTGGATTGCACAGAAGCATAAATCACTAATAACATATAAACTGTAGATTTATTTTTAAAATCAGAAAAATAAACAATATTTAAAAATATATACATTTAAATATAATAATTATATGAAAAACATATTATAATATAAATTACATATAACAAAATGCTGCAAATATTATATAAATAAATTAATAAATACATTTAAAAACAATAATTATTTAAAAGGAGCACCTATTAACAGAATTATGTAAAACATAAATGTATTTATTTTGTTTCATACCGTAGAACACCACACCAATAAAAAAACACTTGAAATGTGCTATTTAAATGTATTTCCATAATTAACTTAAATAATAATCAATTACAATTTTTTAATAAAACAAGCATACTAAAAATTAATTGAATACACATGCTTTAATACTATAATATCCACAACCCACACCTAAAACTAATTACACAAATACCATATTTAATTTATAATTCATTAATTTAAATTAATTAACTAATTATTAAATCATCAATTAAAAATAAATTACTTCCCACCCTTCCCACCATTTACACCTATACATACCAAAACACGCACCTAAAACTAACTACACATTTAACATAATTAATTACTAATTAATTATTTAAAATTAATTAATAACTCATTATTAAATCATCAATTAAAAATAAATTACTTTCCAACCTTCCCACCCTAACCACCATTTACACCTATACATAGCACAACACACATCTAAAATTAATTACACGATTACCATTATTATTTGCCCATTAATCAATTAAAAATGATTAACAAAAAATTATTAATTATTTCATAGAAAATTACTTTCCACATTTAACACAATAACATTTGAATTAAACAAATATTAATAAATAGAAAAATGTTCTTCACATATTAATACATTTCTTCCCACCCTATTCCTCTATAAACCCACAACACACTATTGTACTAAAAATACAAAATTCAAATACAAAAATGTAATACCTACTAAAAATAATCGAAAAATGTAATATAATTAAATTACTTCCCACCCTGTTCCCCTATAAACCCACAACCCGATACGGGACTAAAACGCAAACTTCAAATAAAAAAAAATAATAACTACTAAAATGTTAACACTTATAAAAATACAAACAATTCTTATATAAAAAACACATCACATACATATAAAATATATACTAAAATACATAACATTAATAAAACATCGATAATTTTAACAACTATATTTTTGCAAAGCTAACGTTCCCACAGCTGACTAGATATTGAGTACCTCAATCTGAAAGTCCCATAAGTATCAAGTCCTGTGCAGAACACCTCCGAGACCTGCTGCGGTTGGGTCCCACTGGGTATACAGAGACAAAACTTCAAAAAGCGTGGAGGTAGCACGAGGATGAAGTCACACGACAGGCAAATGTAACCTTTATCAAAAATCTTTATTCTTCTTTGTATTTAGGAGATAGGACAACAACCAAAGCGTTTCGTTCCCGTTGTGGGAACTTCATCAGGGCGGATAGCAAGATGAATAGACATATAAAATTTGAAATTTTATGATTCCAGAGGATAGATGATCAAATCAGATGCAGACAAGCAGAGTCCATATTCAAAAAAGCATCTTTACGGTGTCGCAGAAAATCTATTTCAAGGGCTGTAGTAAATTACTCCAGGTTGATCGACTTAAGATCAATAAATGGATCTGGGCATATTTTGACCCACATCAAAAAATCCAATTGAAATTTCAGAGTCCGTATAGTAGAATCTAATAGGAACCAGACTTCAATAGCAGCGATTGTTTAGATTTTAATATTCGTGATAATAATTGATGCGATTGTGTCTTGTACACACTTGCACAAAATGTATTGTTTTTTAAAGAAAGTTTACTGAAATTACTGAAGGCAAACAAATAAAGAAATGTTTTTTTAGAAAAAATGTTTGTTGTAATATTTGATATTGGCTGATAATAGTTTAGAATTATTGTGTTTTATAGCAACTTGATGTACTGGATAATATCGTAATCAAGGGAACCTTTTTTCAATTCGATAAGAGGACAAAGACATTTGTTAACATTTTATGTTCTCAGTTTGAAAAGAGTGCAAAATCAAGTAAATACAAAACAAACTTTGAGATGCACTAAGGAAGAAGAAAAAGTGTTTACAGAGAATATTAAAACATCTAACAAAAAAGAGAGACCTTAACCAGGCGGCAAAGACAGATTTAGGACATCAGAGATAGAATGTTTTGTTCTAGAGTAGTTGTTAATCACACAAGAAGCATGAAGAAGTGTAAAATAAGAAGAGAATGAAGACACTGGACAAAATTGTGTTGTGTAGAGGAGACATAGTCAAAAGAAAAGACTTGTTAATAGAAGTAACTTTTGCAAAGATTTTAGTGCTACTGACTGCTGTAGGTGAGGCACACTTTCTTGACCTTTTAACTTTTTTAAAACTGTTGCTAATTTTTAAACTGTATGCAATTAGGTTTTATGCGCATTGCTACTCACTGTGTTTAAATTTGAACTTGCATTGGACATTTCTCGGGGATATTTTTGACCCGATCGGGGGCTGGTTCTTCCTCCTGATACTCCCATCCCAGAAATCACTGGGTTGGCAGAAGCAGGCGCATTGTGGGGCAGCTCACTAGCTGTTTCCCACCCATGGTGATACATTTAAATGGGGTCGCAGCGTGGCCCCGCCAATGGCACGCCAAAGGCACGCCTAAAGCAAGCCCGGCTGCGTCTACCCACATCCAGACCGTGTCAGCGCAAGCCATGCTGTCTGTGGCTCTCCCGGCAGACACATTTACTAGTCCAGGGAACTATTACGGAATATGAAGATCAGGGACTGTGAGCATACCTTCAAACTTGACTGCATGGAGTCGCTCCCACTAACAGACTGTCACATCTGCCAATACTCTCCTGTGTCAGGCTTCCTGCAACACAACTCCACTTCTATCTCTAAACCCTGCCTCCACTGACCAGACTCAGACCCACTCTCCCCCTATTAGGGCCTGCTAGATTAACTGCAGAACCCTCTGTAGACACGTGGATGAATGTTGGCTCTCTCTTGTGGCAAATTCATGGTATTTAATGTTCCTCACCAAAACTTGGATCAAAGACAGCTCTAACCCTGACCTCAAATTAGCCATTCCGGCTGGCTGCTAGGGGTCAACAGGGTTGGCAAGAAAACCGATGAAGGTGTGGTGGTGATCCTCCGAGCGGACTGGGAAATTTCCCACACTAAGATCAAGAATATGGGGCCCCTAGAAGCCATGTTCTTATGTGTCAAGATAACCCCAGACCTTGCGATGGCTGGGATCTCAGCCTACAGACCCCCTAACGCCCCAGTCTGGCACCTGTTAGAACTTTATGATGCAGTATGCAGCAGATGACCTTTCGCTCAAGCATGCTAATTTTGCGATTCTAGGGGATTTAACTGCACCAAAACTAGTCAATTGCCCAATACTTTTGACAGCCTTAACTTGACACAGCTGGTTAATGGCCCCACACATTCTGCCGGCCATAGCCTGGACCTTATTTTTACTAACAATCCTAATCTGATAGTTGAGCACCCATTCCCACTCACCTGGTCAGATCACTTCTTAGTACCTTTCAGCCAGGTACTGTACTCCCGTATTTCCAGACCTCTTCAAATCTTAGATAAAAGAAGGATGTGGTGTAGTGACACTAAAAATAGCATGACATCTGCACTCTCCACTCCACCCCTCCAATTTTCAGGAAACACGGACACAGATTCAGTAAGCTTCAACAGCTGGTTTTCTTCAGCCTTAGACATTGTTGCCCCCCTTAGACCTGTCTCCTCCTCTAGGCAGAGGCCATCAGCCCTCTAGTTCTCTCCTGAGCTCCGCATTGAGAAAAGCCACTGCAAAAAACTGAAACGCTTCTGGAGGTTATCCTATGACCCAGCTGCTAAAATGGCATATAAAAAAGCTTTGAAAGATTTTCACAAACTCAAGCGCTCCAATATGAGAGGCTATTTCACCAATAAGATCCGTTTAGTGGGGAATTCATCTAAAACTCTCTTTAAAATTGTTCAAGAGTTCACTAAGCCATCTGCCACTGCCAGTACGGTGCACCCTACTGCTTCCCTTTGCACGGGACTGTCAGACTTCTTTCAGGACAAAATCCAAGCTAAATACACCACCTTCCCACCCCCCATTCCACCTCAGAGCCTACGGCACCATCACTTTCTGCCCTCTCTATCTTGACGCTTCGCTGCAAAAACTTTTACCTTGCAAATCTGGGTCACCTGGCAATCCGTGCCCGGCTCAGTTTTTAAACTCCTGGCACCTTGCATCAATGACCCTCTGAATCAGATATGGAATTCCTCGTTGAGTTCAGAAACCTTCCCTGCAGTGTGGAAACAGGCTTACCTTCTGCCGATCCTCAAAAAACCTGATGCTGACCATGCAGCTTTTAAAATATTTAGACCCATCTTCTTTTACCGGCACCAGCAAAAATGTTCAGACAAATAGTCCAAGAATAGTCCAAGAGCAACTCTCAAATCATCTGGAATCTAGAAATCTTTTTCATGACTCTCGATCCAGCTTCAGAGTTGGCTATAGCATGGAGACTGCCCTCCTTGAAGTATTCGAGAGTATCCACTAGAGTATCGATTTGGGCAAAGCAGCTATGCTTGGGCTACTCAATCTGTCCATGGCTTTCGACACTGTTGCCCACCCCATTCTTATGGATAGGTTAAGAGACTTGGGTTTTCAGGGCACAGCTCTGTCCTGGATCCAGTCCTTTCTGGGAAACCGTTTTCAACAAGTCGTTCTCTGTGCTTTCATATCTGATGAGAAACCCTTGCTCTGCAGGGTTCCACAGGGCTCTGCCTTCAGTCCTTTCCTTTTTAACCCCTATATTTTACCTCTTGCTGCTTGGTAGAATCTTGCGGGGTGAGGGTGGTCTCCCAAGCAGATGACACCCAACTGGTGTGCTCCTTCGAGGAGCACTCGAAAGATGCTTTTTCCAATTTTAGACACTGCCTGAGTAATATCTCGGCCTGGATGTCGCTGAACTGTCTCAAGCTTAACTCGGACAAAACCAAGGTACTCTTCTTTAGCCAAAAATCACCGCCCCCCCCCCCTCTGCTATGGTGGCCACAGGAGATAACTCCTCCTCCTGAGCCTGTTGACTCAGTGAGAAATCTCAGTTTCAGATACAACAATGAACTCTCCTGTGAAACCCAATCAGGCAAGTCTCCTCCTCATGCTTTGGGAATCTTTGTACGTTGCAGAAATTCCTCCACTTCCTTCCGCTGGAGTGCTGTTGAATAGTAGTCCATGCTCTAATCACATCCCACCTGGACTACGCCAACAGTCCTTACCTGGGTGTTCCCGCCTATCTGACTCAGCGTCTGCATATAATACAAAACGCTGCTGCCAGATTGATCTGTAAAATACCTTTCCGCCACTTGATTCCCCCCACCTGAGAAACTTTCACTAGTTACCTGTGATCAAGCGCATTGAATTCAAGGCCCTTACTCTGGCATTCTGAGCATTCCAGGGACAAGGCCTGGCGTATCTGAGAGCTAGACTCCAGCACTACCATCACGACCGGACACTGAGATCTGACCATCAGTGCCTCCTTGCTATCCCTCACTTTCGTAAGGCCAGGACAGGTGGCAGATCCTTTGCGGGTAGAACCTCTACACTTTGGAAGACCCTGCCACTCTCCATCCACTTATTGGAGTCAGGACTTACTTTTCAACGTGCCCTGAAAACCTGTTTTCTCATTAGCATCTAGTTTTCTTTCAACGCACCTGTCATCTACCAGCTGCCTCAGCGCTGGATCACCCCCATTGGGGGTAGCTGTACGCTCCACAAATTCCTTAATAATAATAATAATAATATTAGGGGTGAATGTACGCATATTACTTGCAGATTCATTAGTGTATGCAGTTCATGAATCGGGACGATGTTATGAGGTAAAGAATGGTATTCATATTCCAAAAGAAGTGATAGTAGCTAGAAATATAGAGGAAGTGATTGCTGAAGAGGTACAGGGAAGACATAGATAGGTCAATAAATACAAATGGAACTGGAATAGTGAGTGGAGAAGTGTGGCTCACTGGTTAGAGGCGGCAGACCCTGAAGCAGAGGTCAAACCCGGGACCAGGGTTCAATTCCCGACGCGGCAGGGTCTTGAGCCCAAATATCCACGGACTCGATAATTCTCGTTTCGGTGCCTACTCGAGTCACAGGTTCACACTCTGCAGCTCTGGGCATTAGCTTGCTTAATCTCCACTAAGGCCCCCCCGCGGCGGGATGCCTGGCTTTCACCTTGGGGATGCCCAGTACGGGTATCTCACAGGGTAAAACCAGGACGGGTTCCCAAGGCAAGCGCCGAGATGCCTACGGGTAATCGAGTGCTATATAAGAACGCTTAATATTAATAATAAAAATAATTATAATAGTGTTTGCAGTATTCAAAAGCAAACAAAAGATATTTCCTGCGTAAGATTCTAAGCAGAAATCTAAAACAGAAAAGTGTAGCTTCGGATCAAGGATGAGATTTATGCAAAGTAAGGAAGCATACTAATTTACAAAGACACTCAGTAGCATGGCTGTCAAAGAAAGTGTGCCAAAGAACCTTTCATAATTTCAGAATGTTAGGTGTACCCCATTAAAAAATGTGAACTTTAATTAGGAGGTTTTACTGTGTGAAAATTCCTGCCCTGTGAATAGAGCTCTTTTGCATGGTGCAGTGGCAGAGGTAGAAATATTTCTGATGATATGGTGTTTCTTTTCTTTGGTTCTAAAGTAAACTGTAGGGAAAATGAGGATTTTGTATCTGCAGGTACAGGGGGACAGTAGTGAGGTATTACTGTCGATAATTTTGAAGAGGAGATTAGAAAGTTTAACTGTGTTTGTTCAGAGAAAACAAACTGTGTTTGCATTTTGTTGTTGACGCACTCACTGTAAAAGTCAAACCCAGACAGTTGATTTGTATTTAAAAAGAGAACAATGGCAACAATGAGAATAAGTGGCAACAATGTGCTGTTTACTAATTCAAAAAGCAACGGTTTGACTTGTCCATGTGACAAATTATATGCAAGTACTGCTACAATAAGGTAGAGCAAAACAAAATGGTTTATAGAGCAATTCATAACAAGTTAAAAATAGTACATGTTCCAAAAGTAATTCAAGATTTGAATGTTTATGAATGTATAACATGGGTACTCGTATACATTTTTGAAGAGGAAAAATATTTGGCATGTGATGTGACCGAGGGCAGCACTGAAGCCAGCAGGATGGCGGTAGGGAGCTTGGGGTCTTGGGAGGTTGGTGGTAAGGTGGTTGTAAGGAAATTAACCATATATATCTTATGGCTGAATTGCACAATTCGTAACAAAAAACCTGGGTTTAGTCCCGGCTTCCCCATTTAACCAAATAGTCTGATCTTAGGCAATTATACTTATATCACTACCCCACATTTTTCTTCATTATCACTTATAAAAAAGACCTTGAAATACATAAATTCAAGATGTGTACTGTACAAAACCTTCTCCTGTGTTTGATTTATTTAATAAAATGTAATGTTGTTCAAGCATAATAGGAACCCAAACCTCACACAGAGTACACATAACTTCCCACATGTGTCTTAGATGAGTTTTGGCATTGTTGTCAGGGTGGAGGGAAAAAATCATGCTACTTCATTATTTTTGAAAACTATCCCTTTCAAAAAACTACGGAATGCACTGATAATCTGATGTACTAACGTGAAACGGATTCGCATGTTAATGAAACACACTTTTAGAATTCTGAGGAGACTTTATCATAGTTTTACACTTTTGCTGCAATATGTCCTTAAAAATGAAGATGATTCTAAAGTTAAGGTGTGCAGGAGAGCAAAGTTACTTCCTTTCTTTAACTTCAATTAACCATTAAACACGTGCTTGCCTTTTTATTTAACATTTTTTAATGCTCATGCTGAGTCAAGTAAATAGCAGCCCTGGGAAGTGGTTGACCAGGGGACTGCATGTTAAGGTAAGGACGGTTGCATGCGGCCCCCGAGCTGTACTTTCAGTACCAGTGATCTAAACGTATACATTAATTCCAAGCTATTGTATGTGTAGGGCCAAAGACAGGTAAGTTACCTACAACTGAGCTCCAGAAAGGTCTTAACAGTAGAGTTGGTTACGTGCCATTAGATTTCACACAGAATATTGAAACTGTAGTGCTGCAGAGAGATTTGGAAGAAGCACATTTAATTCTAGTCAATGATGTCCTTACCAAGAGCAAAAAGATATGGTAAGAGAAAATAGATGTTAGTAAAGTAAAAAAGCAACATTATATTTGTTAGAAAATAACATTTACTATAAAAATGTAGATATTCTTTGAGATATTAAACACATGGAAGATGACACATTATAATCAAGAGGTCAAATTGAAAAAGATTGAGATCAGGAAACATTTACGAACACTACAGTATTCACACTCTCTATTCTAAACAGATCATTGGTGATGCTATTGATCTCTTTCAAATGACAGAAGCAAAAGGAGCTCCCTTGAGTATGTGGGAAAATAGTTTAGAAGCTCACTGTTTTCCACAACTGTTTTTACCTTTAGTAGGTGGTAGGTGTGATGACTGGCCTGTTCAAATACCAGCAGCCAAGTAGAGATCAGCTAGACTTTATTCAACTAACCCTAGATTTTGTCAATGTATTCCATATATAGTTAATCTCCTGTTTGAGAGTGACTTGTCTGGGCTATCCTACGCAGTAAATCACAATCTCAAAATATGAGTCAATCAGCACAATCTGTCAACAAAGTAAGTTGTTTAAATAGTTCATGATAAAAAGGAAAATCTGGAATACAACCTGATTTTATCTGATGGTGTGTCAACGTGGTACCAACGAGTAGTGGTATCATCTTGATGGTGAGCTGAAATGCATGTTAAGAAATGTAGGAGCACCTACTTGGTTTTTAACACTCAGGGGCCGACTGTAGGTCGGAGCCTTTCAGACCACATCGTAATTTGTTGGTTGTATAGTGGTTGTATCGTCTCATTACGATGGAGGTGGTCGGAAAGGAATCCAAATGGTCATTCCAACTGGATGTTGATGGGCTCGGAGAGCCCGTCTGTCAGTCGGAATGTTGCCAGTAATCCCAAGAGTGGTTCTTTTTTCGCCTAATGTGTTACGATGTTGGGTTTTGGCATCCTTTCCGTGTCGGGCCTTTCCTACATGGAAAGGCTGTCGGAACTCGACATTGGGGGACCCCAGCAGGGCCCCTTTGGGTGCATAGACTCCAGTTGGAGGCCGAGTGGGCACCTATGATACCCTCCTGTTGAAACCCTGTACCCAATGGCAGGTACCTTTAGGTGCCTGCCACGGAGTGCAGAGATGAACTGCAGCTCCTATTTTACAATGGGAGCATGCATTCTGGCTGGAATACATGCTCCCATTGTAAAGTATGGGAATGCGACCGAACAGTGTTTGGTCGCATCCTAATTAGTCAGTCGGGACCGCCGACCATGTGTCGGTTGGCCAAATGACCAAGACGGTGTCGGGCAGGGGAAACTCCACCCAACATCGCAATAGGGCCCTCAGTTGTGCTGAGTATGCATGGGATGATTTGCTTTATTTTTTATGAGAAACAAAACTCCAATATAAAAGACATCAATCTGAAAACCCCAGAACTCTGCTCACTGGACTCTGCAAACCTGTGCAGCTATTTTAACCACAGATTTCAAGTCTATGTTGGCTTTCGTCTGGAGCAAAACGAATCCTTCTTTTGGTGAAGTGACTGATTTCTTTTGCCACAATGATTACTAAGCAAGAGGTGCTCTAAATATTCCCATGCTTCTATGGTTAAAACATGCCACAAAGTTTGACACAGACACTGATAATTCTGACTTTTCTTTCATAGTACAGTATGTGACATGCGCAATCCCAAAATATACTATTGAGAAGGGGCTAAGACAGCAAGTTCTATGATTTCAAAATCATAGATTTCGGAAAAACTGTCATTTAAAATAAAAATTCGAAGGACAATTTTATACAAGTGTCATTTTGGATTCCCACGACCTGTGAACAATGTTTTTTCTGCATTCAGAAACATACTCACACGGAAATCTAAAAAAATATATACATACAACCTAAGAGGAACAGAGGCTTCAAAATATATCATTGACTGCAATCATGTATTCTACAGATGTAGAATGCAAATTTGGATCTACAATTTGTTGCAGACAACTCCATCGCTGTTGCTTGCTATGTGACTTCATATATAACAAAATCAGAGAAGATAGAGATAAAAGACATGTGGGAGGAGATTTCGACAGAAAAGAGTCTTACCAGGAAGTACAGTTTCTGTTTGAAAATGCTTTCGAACAGACAAAATCTTTCATATGAATGCACGGAAAGTTTAAGCTCAATTAGTTTGCTCTCAAACTCAAGAGGAATTTTGTGGGTAAGCCCAAGCTTTGCAAGTATTCATTATAGAGTACTAAAGTATTTTCCAGAAATGCAATCCCTTACAGAATTTGAACCAGAGAGTACAATCATTTTGAAGACTAACATGCTGGATACATACAACCAAAGAAGCAGACATCAACTTGAAAACACTTGTTTCTGTGAAATGTATGGGCACTATACATATAGAAGTAATGTAACTAAAAATGTAGAACAAGGAAGATAAGCAGTCCTTGGATGTGATGGTTGTTTAGTGTGACAGAGCAAAGGAAATCAAATTAACCACACAATACTTAGTAGCCAAAATCCTGAGCAAACAGAATTATTCTGCTTGGAATGTTTGCAATTCAATAAGCCATTACATTCAGAATCACAATTACTTGGACACTTTGACTGTTATGAACACTGTTTCAATGCTGTGAAAGACACTATTGAGTGCTCAGTGTTTTTAACATACCTGCAAATGTTGAGAGATGGGATTGAAAAGGAAGTGACGATTGCTGCTGAGATAGCTAGGGGGTGTTCTTACAGCAGCCATAGTTCTGAACCAGCAAATCAAGATCCTCTTGGAGAGTTGTTAGACCTCGCATCATTGGTCTGGATTTCCCCTGTATTTTTGGCCTTCACCTCCAGTGTTTCTGGTCTAGATGCTTTGGGCATTTTTCCACTGCTGTTCAGTGCAAAAGTGCAAGTGCTCCCTTTGTAAATTATTGTTATGGATTTGGTGTGTCCGTGATTTGCATATTTGATTTACTACAGGGGCTGTAAATCAAATGCTGCTAGTGGGCTTGCACACTGATTGTGCCACCCACATAAGTAACCTGTTAATGTAACTCATATCTGCCATTGCAGTATCTGTGTGAAGTCTAGTACTGCCATGGTGCCTTGGCAAGTGCACCCACCTGTCATTCCCTAACCTTTACTTTTCTTACATGTTAGTCACCCCTAAGGTAGACCCAATGTACCCCTGTGGCAGGGTGGAGTGTATGTGAAAAGTGCGAAATGCCCTGGTGTGTGTGGCATGTCCTGATAGTGACATACTGCCAATTTCGTTTTTTCACTATTGCAAGGCTACCTAGTCACATAGGATAGAATGGGGTGTTTGCTTATATTATCTTATATGCTTAACTACCCATGTGAGCAAGGTAGGAAATTAAAGTTTAGTATGCTTAAAATGCGTCTTTTCGTGGGGGTGATTTTTACATTCTGTGTTCGAAAATACCACTTTTAGAAAGTGGGTATTTTCTTGCTTAGTCATCCAGTGTGCCTCTGATAGGCTCGATGCTGGAGCGTCTTTGCAGATATATTGATTTCTTTTTTAAACCTATCGCTGATCCATTGAGACATACTTAGGGAATACCCTCCAGACCATTAACCTTGTGAAGCAACTCCTTTTCAACCCTAAGGAGCAATGCTTGGTGACGTGCGACATCGTATCACTGTACACAAGCATCCCGCAGATGGCAGCCTTGAAGTTACCAGATGAGCTTTAGACCAACGACTTGCGCCAGCGGCCATACCGACTAAATTCATCATAGATCTACTCTCAATAGCCATGATGAAAAACTTTTTCCTGTTCCAAGGGAGTTTCTACCTGCAGACTAAGGGAGTGGCGATGGGGGCAGCCTTCACACCTGACCTGGCAATCATCTTTATTAATGATTTTGAAAAGAACTTTGTCTTGAACAGTACCAACCTATATCACAGTCACATCAAGCTGTGGAGAAGGTACATTGACGATGTGCTGATGCTGTGGAGGGGGTCCCATGTCGATTTGGTCGCTTTCCATGGATGCCTCAACCATCAGAATCAGGACATTCAATTTACAATGCAATCAGACCCTAACAGAATTATCTTTCTGGACATAACAATTTTTCAAGAATACGACAGACTGCACACTACTCTTTACCGGAAACCAGCAGAGCGTAACTCACTCCTAAGGTAAAATAGCCACCACCTCAGAGGCTTAAGAGACAATCAACTGGTAGTTTGCTCTAGGAAGGAAGACTACAAGCGCAAGTCCGATGATCTGAGCACACGGCTAATTGAGAGAGGATTCCCCAAACGGTTGGTTAAGCGAGCTCGCAAGAGGGCTTAGTTTAGCCCATGTGAATCTCTACTCACTGTGAAAGATAAGAGTGATAACACCCTCCAGAGGATGATGTGTGTAACCACATACTCTACCCACAGCAACGCTGTCAAGAAAATCATCAATAAGCAGTGGAATCTAGTACCTGATGAAATTGAACAACCTAAGGGTCCCACTGACTTCACAGCCATCTTAGGCGAGGACTTGCCATTTTCAGGCGCCATCTTGTGAGTGCTCTAGTGGTCAGGTCGGTTACACTTGCTGACTACTTAAGCCGGCATTGCAAAGCGCGCGGCAACTAGAACTCAGGTATTACTGACTGGGGCTTGATTGCAAGGCGCTGGGAATTGCGTTAACATTACTGTCGATAATTGTGCTTTTTTTTTAAATATTTTATCGCGTTTGGGATCCTGTCTTCATTTTATGGGAAAATATCTCTTACTTGCACCTTAAAACAATACAACACTCACCTGCTGTTTGAGCGGGGTCATTTAGCTTTCCCCCTGACTTCACAGCCATCTTAGGCGAGGACTTGCCATCTTCAGGTGCCATCTTGTGAGCGCTCTAGTGGTGAGGTCAGTTACACTTGCTGACTACTTAAGCTAGAACTATGCAAGCACGCAGCGCGCGCGCACCGATGGCGCGCCAGAGGCAAGCCCGTCTGCGCCCATCCGCGCCCAGCCGGGACCAGGGGCCATAACCCCTGGACCTAATATATCGTATTCCAGGCTAGAACTTATATCACTAAACTGGGGTGACCCACAGCTAAGCCGCCATACTACCAGGGAATTACGGCGCGAAGGGCTGCTGAAACCTCTATTTTTTACCCCTGAATGCAAGGTAAAAAAGGCAATGCCTATGAGGCATAATTTTGCATTGCTTAACACCCGATCCCTTCAAAAACATAACTTGGAGGTTTTCTCGCTGCTCCAGGAAGGTGGATTAGACATTCTGGGGCTTACCGAAACCTGGCTTGAAGAATTCTTAACCCCCGACCTGGTAGCATCCCTACCTCCGAACTACGTGGCAATTCACAAAAAACGGTCAGGCAACACGAAGGGGGGGGGTTGCCTTGCTATACAACAGCTCCTTCAAATCGGAAATCATTTGTAGTGACCGTCTTGAGGGTGCGGACGTTTTAGGGGTTAAGGTCCACTCTACTACCGAATGTGTGGTGATACTCCTTGTTTATCGCCCCCCACGCACACCACCGGGTTTCGTTGATACTTTCCTAGAACTAGTTCATGATTTCCGGTCGCGTTACGAAGGACTGATGGTAATGGGTGACTTTAATTTTCATTGGGAATAAACGCCCAAAGATTGTCAGGCAAAACAGCTAGATGAGGCCTTGACCTCATTAGGCCTTGTTCAACAGGTGGTGGGCTCAACACATGAGAATGGTCACACTCTATATTTAATCTGGATGGTTGACCCGTGGGTTAGCTCAATTGTCATCTCTCCCTGTTCCTGGTCAGATCACCATTTACTACAGGGCTATCTTACGTTTCCAGGGCGAGTGGGAAAGCCACCAGCAGGATGGAGAGTCATAAGAAGCTGGAATAAGATTGGGGCAGAGGAATTGATAGCCACCTTAAAGATCCCTGTTACATCTAAACAATCTGCGGGTGATATAGAGGCTGCCTGCCTCAATCTGACATCAAAATTGGCAAGGGCCATTGAAGCTACTGCACCTGCTCGTAGGGGGAGAATTGTGAATAAGGGCACAGGGGCTCCTTGGTTTAACGACACCCCTAGGCTAAGGAAGCGAGCCCTGCGCAAATGCGAGCGAGCATGGCGCAAGGAGAATGAGCCCAGTGCACGGGTCACGTATGTGCAGAAATTCGCTACTTACAAACAGGCAATTATCTCTAAGAAAGCGGAATTCTATGAGGATAGAATCATTTCGGCTAGAGATTCCCAGAAAGAAATTTTTAAGGTCCTGGCAGAGCTGAGGAAAAATAAGGAGCAGAATCCGTCCTTTACGCAGGATGACTGCCATAAATTTCAGGCGTTCTTCTCCAATAAAATATCGGACCTTTTGTCCGAAATACATCTCATCCCGAGACTTGCTGCTCTGTTCAACTGCCTCTGATAGCGCCTTTGATCACCCACCCTCTTAGCACGCTGCTCCCAATTACTAAGGAGACGCTGGCAGGCCTGATGGGGCGAGTAAAGTCAGGGTCCCCAGCAGACCCTTGTCCCCCCAAGATATATAAGCTAGCACTTCCAGGAATAGAGGACGATGTTCTCTCCCTCCTCAACAGCTCCCTGGATACAGGACTGGTTCCCACTAGTTTTAAGGAGGCCCGTCTGATCCCGCTTCTGAAGAAGCCGGGGGCAGATGTCAAGATCCTGAAAAATTTCAGGCCCATTTCACAGTTACCTTTCTTGGCTAAAATACTTGAACAACATGTTCTTACACACTTGTCTGGCCAAATAATCAGCTGTTAGATCAGAATCTGGCTGGCTTTAGGGCCCACCATAGCACGGAATTGGTCATGCTTTCCGTACTTGATGATCTGAGAAGCAGAGCAGATAACAAGATCCCATGCGCCCTGGTGCTGCTAGACCTCACCGCGGCATTTGATACGGTAAATCATGACCAGTTATTGTTGCGGCATACAGGGAATTGCGCACGCCTGGCTTACTTCATTTCTTCGAAATCGCTCTCAGAGAGTCCAATTGGCAGACCTGGTTTCGTCGCCTGCTGGTATTACATGTGGAGTTCCCCAAGGCTCGGCACTCTCACCTCTCCTTTTTAACGTCTATTTGCAACCCCTGATCTCGGCATTAAACCAGATGGAATGTCAGATCTATAACTGTGCCGATGATACACAAATCATCATTCAAATTGATAATTCATCCTCGGCACATGTTAGGCTGCAAAATATCTTGAAATTTACGGTAAATTGGATGTCCGTAAATTCATTGAAGATAAATCCGGACAAAACAGAGGTTTTGCCGATTGCCACAACATCCAGTCCCTGGAATGATCTATTCTGGCCTCAGGATTTAGGGCCTTTTCCTGAATCAGCAGTGGCTGTAAAAAGTTTGGGTATCTATTTAGATGACAAGCTGTCCATGTTAAAGCAAGTTTCATCGGTTGTTGGTACTTGAGTAGGCCTGCTGAGACAATTGCGGAGAATAGCCCGATTTTTGACATCGTCTACCCTCAGAAGCGCGGTATCAGTTATGATCCTGTCGCACCTAGACTATGGCAATTCATTGTATGCAGGCCTCCCCCAAAATCTATTGACCAGACTACAAACTGTGATGAATGATGCAGCCAAACTAATTTTTAAAAAACCTAGACGGGCGCACGCTACACCTCTGTTACGCGAGCTCCACTGGCTCTTCCGGGAGGCCTGGGGCCCGTTCTAACAGCTTTTTGCCCCATGATCCAGCTAGTATGTGGTTCTGGATAAGCGCTTAGAGACCTCTGGGTGATAAGGCACTCTATAAATCTAAATAAATAAATAAATAAGCTACTGATTCACTACTTCAGGAAAGCCAAGAATGTGAGAGATCATGTAGTTCACTCTTTCTTCAATAGCCCACCGGCTCCTACTTTACAAACACTTTGGAATCTTCCCATGACCCTTGGCCATTTCAAGTGTGGCCTGTGCAAAGCATGTGGAATGACAATACAGACCAAAACTTTCATGCATCACCAACACTGTATTGATTTAAAAACATTCACCAACTGTAATACGAGCAACCTAATTTACGGCATCGTATGTCCATGTGGCCTCATATATGTGGGCCAGACTCAGCAAAGAATCAAGGCAAGATTATTGCAACATTGCAGTAGAATAAGGTGTGAGGTGCAAGGGGCACCTCTAGTTGAACACTTTATAACCGTGACGCATGGACCCGAGGCTCTCATATGGATAGTCCGGGAGAAGGTGACCCTTGACCAAGAGGCGGCAACATGGGCCTGAATTTGAATATGAGGGAGTCCAAATGGATGACACGATTCTGTACACAATGGACTGAATGAGCAATACTCCAGTAATGTGCAGTTAGCATGCCTCACCTCAGAATGAGGTTTTTGTGATCATATTGGTGATAACAGAAATGTTTCTATGAGATACTAAAACATCATTCACTTCTGGGTACATGACCAATACTATTTAATACATCCACAGGCGCAGAGCTATATAGGGGGGTTTACCTACGCCCTTGAACGGGAGTACTCATGAACCCTTCCATCACTGCACTATAGATATCGTTTGTGATTTATGTACTATTGTGGTGACTATACAGACTTTTTCTAAGACAATGCGAACACTAATTGTTTCTATATGTGTGACGAACACTATGCAAAAAGACAACTTAGACTTTTTCAGAGGCATTACGAAGGTTTCAGATGTAATTTGATCCGAATTTATCTTTTGTGTTTGATTTGGGTCAAGCATTCAATAAGGTTGTGCCATTCCATATTACCACGGGGTGTATAACCTTTATGGACATGAAAATGAAGTTCTGTTGATGCATGCGCACCCATTATTTTGGTCTTAATGTAACAATACATATTGTGCAGATGTCACTGTTCTATAACAACCAGCAGAATGTTTGGCATCCTGGACGGTGCTGTTCCCTCAGTTAACTATGCCAGCTCTCCAGTCTATTGTCTATTTCAGTAGCTTCATGGTCACGGTATGACGCCACTCAAACCGCAGCGTCTACACCTCCGACGTGTGGTATGGTTGTGCGTGGCTAGCACGTTTATTTATAAAGGGCTAGATGGACGGCTCTTTTCCCTCAATCTCCTACACGGAGAGAGCGGACGTCTGATACAGTAAGCGTAGCCCAGGTTTCGCCCCTAATTATAACCTGTCGATTCAGCCAGCCCTGCGTAGAATCTAAAGTCTCCTTTTGTCAATTTAGGATTTATTCCCCTTTTGCCTGATCTCCTCCCGCATTGTGTCAGACCACCGAGGAGTGGTGAGTTTGACATAGAAATTTTTGTTAATATATTTTTCTTAAGATATTTCTTAACGTGTTCATCTACTGCCATTACGACAACAATAGAGAGTCCCTAGCTTTGAATCTCTCTCCAGACACAGTACCCTCAGGGACGGTCTTTTGGGAGCTTCAACAGGTCCGTATTAATTTCTTTTTGCCATTTTCTAAGCATTATTTCTTGGTCCTTTGCAGTTTCCTTTCAATTTTGGTAATTTTCACCTTTGTAGACGTGGATATTTTGATCCAAGCCGCAAAGTATGGCTTCACTTTAAGAATAGTTTTTGATGGGACACATATGATGGATTGCTTTTAGCGTGAGTTTTTCCCGAACCCCGCTAACAACATGTGATTTCTCGCAGTATGACTCTGAACCTTGACATGTACGGGCTCATATTTAAACCACAACTTTATGTTTCAGGTGGAGGTTTTGCCACTCTCTGGGATTCGGAGCCCATGCGCGCTCTCCCTCTCTCCTACCCTCTGTGCGTGGCTGTTCATGGTAAATTTTTAGGACCACTGGCAATGCATACCTATGTCTTCAAAATCCTTTTCCCCTAGACAGTTTTTTAATTCCGTTTCACTTTGTATTCTAGGTGTCCCTCCCCTTCACAGTCCTGAGGAAGACCCCGTAGTAAGGTAGTCAATTACCTACGAGTCCCTGGGGTCGAAACGTCAACACTTTCCACTTTAAGCCAGCTTGCAATCAACTGAGATTTATTGCTGTGTCTTTTATCTTTGCAGCTTGGCTTGCATCTATGTAATTCATTTTCAGTAGTGGCTAAATGAGAATGGCGTCGCTGTCATGTGATACGGACATGTTTTTATGTCACTAATTTCTTTTACCTACCCTACACACCTCCATACTCACAAATCTTCTTTATTTTCCCTGCCTCCCCCTTTTTCTTCAGGGCACAACATGCAATTTTCTCTATATTTACTGTGCATACATGTGTCATTGTGACCCGGAGACGGCACAACTGTTTTTGACAGAGCACAGGGCTTCTCTGCCACCAGAGACTAAAGGATTTTGTACTATATATATTGGGGCCCAAACCCCAGAAATGTAGATCATTTCTTGGAATCAAGAGGAACATTTGCCAAGTAAAAGAGCCAGAGAAGCTGAGGAGGAATACTGCCCCTGTGCTGTTTGCTGTCTGCAGTTGGCCTGCAGTGGCTACTTGCTGCCAAGGAATGGAGAAAATAACTTTGCTGTTTATTGTGTCCCTTGCTTGAGGAAGACCTACTATGGCTTGAAACTGAGCTTGCCCCCTTTTCCAAAGTCTCAGGGACACAAAGACTTCATCACCAGCTGCCCTGAACTTCCTTGCTGAGAGTACTGATCTTCAAAGAGGTGCCTGCTCTTGTTTTGGACTTCTAGAGACTGTTTTCGTTGGGACCTGGAAAAATCAATGCAACACCGAGAAGCGTGACGCATCTGTACCTGTTTCTGATGCATCACCAAAGAAACAATTGCAGTGCCTGCCACAGCTCAATTAATGACGGCACGCAGCATCGAGAGTAACGATCTCTGAAGTTTGAGTTTACCGTACCGATTCAGACACAAGCCCTGCTGTGTGACTGCAAGATTCCATGCATTGACTCAGATTGATCGCATCGAGGCGCCAAGTATGTTGCATCATTGGGGTATGCAGTAAGAAACCAACGCATCACCTCCGCACGCAGTAGGAAACCGACTCATCACCTCCTCTCTGGTAAGGAACTGACGCATCACTTCCCTGGAGCAAGGAACCGACACATCACCTTCTCTAAGTGTAAGGAACAAATGCATCACCTTCCCTGTGGCCTGTTTTGTTTGTTTGAGTTAAGAATCCAAGGTACTTTGTGTGAAAAGTGTTGCATCTGTCCTTTGCTATGAACTGAACTATTTATATCATTTGAAAATCATATTTCTTTTACTGTTTTGTGAATTTTTATCATTTGGGCTTGTTTTGGTTCAGATAAAGATGACTTATTTCTCTAACCTGGTGTGGTGTCCATTTGTAGTGTTTCCACTGTATTACTGTATGTGTTCACAAATGCTTTACACACTGGCTCTGCAATAAGCCTGACTGCTCGTGACAAGCTATCAAGGGGGTGAGCAGGGGTAATGTGAGAAGTGTATCCTCCTTACCCTGACTAGAAGCAAAGGTCCCTATTTGGACAAAGGTGCCTACCTCTGCCAACTAGAGACCCACATTTCTAACAATAGTCAATAATTCAAAATGATGCAGCAATAGCTATGAATGAGGTGGAGAATGCAAATCAGCAATCCAGACAGGAAAATGTAGCTTTTCGAACCGTTAGTACTACAACTGAATAATGAACAGAAAGACATTTTTAATGAAGTTAGAGATAAAGTAGAGCATGGATTCCTCCATGAGAAGAGACAGTGTGAATGTTCTTCATTCAATCTAGTTCTACTATACATAAGTGTTCAAAGCCGGCACTGGAAGAAAAACAATAAATAAAGTCTTCACCAGTAATCTACAGAAGACTACAGATTCAAACTTGTCATGCGTAGTTCCTGCACCAACAGAATGAGCTGCACATAGCATTAAAGGAGTTATGTTTCCTTGACTACTTATGCTAGCTGTGGAACATGACAGCAAACTAGAATACCAAAAGTATTCGGGTGACGCTTGTCATGAGGTAGGAAGAGTATTGAAAAACCTGAAGCTTTTACTTATTGGTGAAGTGAGTATGGTTTCAAACCTAATGCTTGCCTTCATACATTTAAGAATGCAGTAGATACTGAAAATAAACAATGATGTATTGTTTGGTGGGAAACATGTAATAGTCTTTGGTGGCCTACTACAATTAACACCTATAAAAAGACAACCTGTTTTCAAAACACTTCTACCTAATGAAACAAGAAATTCTCTGGAAAGTATTGGGAATGTGAAGATTTGACAAACCTTTAAATACAAAGAATTACTGAGAAATATGTGCCAAGCATCAGATTTGGAATATGGAGATATACTGAAGAACATTAGAGTAGGAGTTCCCACAAAAGAAGTGAAACCTGCTTTAGAAACTCACCTTATCAAGAAACAATTTCCATCTAATATTACAGCAGCAGAACTAGCAGATAAGTTAATTAAAGTACAGAAGTCTATAGTTTTTTAAATGCCAGCCCTTCTAGAGTGCTCAACATTGAATGAGGAATTACAACAACTGGAGAAAGAAGATATTTTTGAAATTACAGTTACTGATAAAATGGAACATCAGGGAGCCACAATAGTACTCACAGATCAAAACAAGCAAAATTGGGTTATTTTAAGAAGTCTGCATTGAAAACTGGAGGGTTAGAGAAGTGGTCACGAGTCTGCAAAGTCTGTTGTATAAATTTATTCATTTCATTATTTACCCAAAAACAGATGAGGTGGAATACTTGGTCATAAAATCTGATGAGGTTGATGGTGTCAAGCAGATTGGTCGATGCATTGTATGTTTTTTTAATGATAAAGTTAAATGTCCAGCGATAGCAGTTCCCACTGTCTCTAGCATATGCTGTAACTATCCACAAATCACAAGGCTTAAACGTAGATGCAGGTTTTGGTAATATTGCAATTACTGTATTAAAAGCAGGAAAGTCATGTGTAGCATTTTCGTGAATTAGAACATTGTCCAGTTTGTTTTTGATTACCTTTGATAAGAAGAAAGTTAGTTCTGATGCACGCTGTGTAAGGAAATACATTTGGTTAAGAAGTCTATAAGCTCTTCATTTAGGCCAGTGCCCTGTGTATAGGACACAGTTCATCTGTCCAAAGTGGAAGATTACAAAACAGTGTATGGATGCTGAAGAAAAAGAAGCACAAAAAAGAATCCCCAAGTATCAAATGAGAGAAAACGGCTAAATGATGGAGAAGTTGTATGTGACCAGTTTCAAATCAGTTCAGGCGTCAACTGCTATGCAAATGTTCTTCTGAATGCAATTTTTAACTCGCCACATGTAGTAAATCAAGTAGAACAAAAACAGATAAGAGAATCTGTTATGCGCTCTATGGTTTGTTCCAACATTTGCTGAGTGACAGAAGTGTAATGATTGCGCTTCAGCAATCTGAGACTTTATAGATATATGCACTGGCTCAGTATTGTTTTCTCTAAAAATTCAACAAGACAAATAATATTTGTTTATTGTGATGCTAGCAGTGTTAGAGCAAAAAGAAGTAAATATTAATGAATTATTTGTATTGAGTTACAAATGGAACCATGACCTCGAAGATTATGGATTCACCTCTAGCACTATAATTCATTCTGAACTAGTCCTCTACTTGATAATACCAGATTCTAAAACCGTGCCTTTTGAGAAATTGTTTAAAAAGACCAACAAAAATATGACCTGCCCAAACAACAGATCAGCAGTCATGTCTATGTTGTTTCTATATACAATTAAGAAGTACCTTGTAATGATGCTACAATGCTGCAGACCCGAGGGTTCAAAATTGGAAACTGAAATTACAAACTTTGCTGATGTGTAAATATCAGTTTCAGGAAGGACTTTTCTACTTTGGCTGTAATCTTTTATGAAGGAGTTAATACAATCTCTGGACAATGCACTGTCGATTTAAGATGCCAATCTGCATGGACAGAATACAATGACTTTAATCTAAAGTCCAAAGCAAGACTACCTAGGAGATTACCAAACTCATATCTCTTCTTTCTTCAACCATAGTTTTGAGCATGATTCCTGGATTAAAAAGTGGTGTATGGTGTGCATTATTAATTGGTTTATCAGTTTTTTAGACATTTTTTGGCCAATGGGGGTCTTCAAGACGTTGTTCCAAATGCAAGAGTCCTCTTATCTTCAACAAAGGAGTTTGTATAACATGTAAACACTACATTCTCTAATTACAGTTAAAAAGTGAATGGATATATTCCAATTACCGCAGCCTTAAGTTAGAAGTAAACACTGCCTTCAAAACTGAAATAAATTACCCCTTTTGTTTCTCCAGCAACAATTTGTACATACTACTGTATGGGAATATTCAGTCTAAAAGATCTTCAAAAATCAAGAGTACTTCCATATTGCAGAAAGGAGTTAATAGACCAACTAAACACAATACTCTAAGTAAAGTCTGAGAGTCAATAGACATACTCCAATTACAGCAGCGTCAAGGTAAAACCACTCGGTTCAAAAGTAAAAAATTGTTCCTTTTTGTTTTTCTTACCAAATTTCTATGTCCTATTTCTAGCAAAAAAAGTACTGTATCGGACTTTGTCCACATGGAGGATCAGTAGTTTATAGATCATTTGGCCTTACAGGGTGATATTTTCAAAAGGGACTAAAAAATTGAAGTCTGTGTCACAATTATTTGATTTATTGTACCAGATATAATAATATGTGAAATATTTTTAACAGACATTTCTTTAGATTACTATAGTAAGTCTAGAAATCGCCACTAATTAATGAATTGTAGTGAGCGAAATGCATAGTATCACTTATTTGTATTATTATATACTGTGCAGCCTTTTTTTTTACAATCCATTGTTTTTTTCCCACTTTTCAATGCTGATGCTTCATACAAACCATTGCTTACGATGAAGAAGTATGAAAGCTGAGAACAGTAAAAAAGACAAAATTTTATTTTTACTATATTGTAATATAGTCCTACAGTATAAGCAATTTGTATTGTTATGCTTGTGTAATTTTTAAGATGAAATACTAGCATATCTTTATCTTCTTTTCCTTTTTTAATAGTGGCTGCAATACAATGTCATTAGATGTCTAAACATACTTCTACTACCACACATATATTGCACACATATATTCATGGAGAGTGGTTTTAAAGATAAAGTATACTTGCCATACCTTCCCATTAGTTGTTTTGATCAGTTTTGGAAATTAAAAGATCAGTGCAATACAGCACATTTCTAGGTAGTCATCAAGAACTTACTAAATTATTCAAGCAGTTATTTTTGCAGACACTAACCCATCCAATCACTTATGTAGTTTCTCAAAGAAGCAGTTGCTATAGATTAGGTCCCACCTCCACTTATTCAGTAAACAGCCAGTGACACACCCATTGACTAACTGATAATCCACTCATACACACCCACTCTTTGATCCATAAAGTAGCTTCCATATAGAGCCACTCACACAAGCTCTCACTCACCCATACAGTGAGTCACACTAGGACTCGCTCACCTATACAGACAGTCACACAGGCACTCAATTGCCTATACAGCCAGTCACTCAGGCACTGATTCTCCCAAACAGCTACTCATATAGCCATTCAGTCACCCATACTACCACTCACACAACCAGTTGCTATTTTGCATGGCTGTACACATACCCACTCACGCTCTCATACAGCAGCCTCACATACCCACTTACTCACCCATATAACTATTTACACAGCCTCAACCTCATCAATATAACCACTTATGCTAGCACTCAGTCACCTATACAACTACTCACACTAGGTGTCATTCACCCAGACAGGCAGTCACACATACACTTACTCTTCTTTAAAGGTAGTCACATACGCACTTACTCTTCTAATCATGTACTCGCACAACCACCCACATTCACATATGTCCACTGACACACCCCCTCAAGCACTGATACAGCCAGTCACACAGCTACTCACTCTCTCATTCAGCTGCTCACACATCCACTCACTCAGCCACACAGCCACTCACACTAGAACTCACTCAGCCATAAAAGACAATCACACAGACAGTTCCTCTCCGATGCAGCCAGTTACAAAGGCATTGACTCTCCCATACACCCACTCACATAATCATTCAATCACTCATACTACCACTCACACTTCCACTAACTCTTCTGTACGACTGCTCACACACCCACTCACTCACTCATACAGCCACTCACACACCACTCACTTAGTCATACAGCCTTTCACACAGCTACTCACTCTCTTACTGCCACTCACACATCCACTCACTCAGACACACAGCCACTACACTAGAACTCACTCATCCATACAGACAATCACACAGACAGATTCTCGCTGATACAGTCGGTTACACAGGCATTGGCTCTCCCATACACCCACTCACACAATCATTCAGTCACTCATACTACCACGCACACATCCACTCACTCTTCTGTACGACTGCTCACATACCCACTCACTCACTCATACAGCCACTCACATACCACGCATTCAGTCATACAACCTCCCCACACCAATTCAGAGCCACAAACTCACCTATTCACCCATTTGCACTAGTACTGACTCACTCATATACCCACTCACACTAGGAGGCACTCACCCATATAGTCATTCACCTATTGTTAAGCACACACATATTCACTCATTCACACAACTACTGATATAACCACCCAGGCACCTATACACTCACTGAGATAGCTATTCACTGACTCATACAGCACACTTTATTTTTTTAAGCATGAAAGGCAGTTTTTACAAGAACCTTTTTCTTAATAACTTTTCTTGTTTTTTGTTTTTCTCACATTTTCTATTGTTTGGGGTATTTTTTGGTTGAAAGAAAACAGCAACAAGGGGCAGAAAAAATTGGAACAAGCAACACAAAAAAGCTTCAAAAACTAGGATTTTAAAAAATAGCATTTGTGCTGCTTGGCTGTTTGGTGGATTACTTCAATGGACTGTTCTCTAGCTGTTATTACTGTGCTGCAATCCATAAAGTAGATGCACATACAGCCTAATTCATGTGCCCAAGTCATGAGATTGCTTCTCTACTTCTGAGGGAACTCTCTGTCCTGGCACAGGTGGTGCAGCCTAGGATGTTGAAGACCCTGCTACATCTATCTTCTTTCTTGCTGTCTTTAATGCATTGTAATGGTATGTTATTAGGTGTTACAACAAAGAGATGTTGTACCAAATGAGTACTTTTTGTTGGACCCTCTTGAAAGAGTTTTTCCGCAGACAGGTCACTTGATGAATTTCGCCACTGTTTTGATTCTCCAGATGGTATTGAAAATAATTCTCAGGCAATTCTTCCTTACTTTAGAGCAGGTCCTTCAGCTCCAGAATCTTCAATTTGAACATCCTGCTCCTCTGGTCTGGTTGCTGTAGCACCTCCTCTAGATTTTGGCATCCTATTGCCATTTTGCTCTATAAAAAAACAAACTCTGAATAGAGTACTGCAGTGAAGCACAAGCCCTTGCTCAGAATGACTGTAGAATCAATGGAAGATTCAGGAAAAGAGGAATTGATGGGCAATTCATATTAATATACTTGAAAACTATCTTGTCCAATCATATCTCTTTTCTTCCAGCTAAATAGGCAGCATAGGTCCTCAACAACAGCAGCATCAAAGGATCTCCATTGGCTGCCCATCAAGGAGAGAATTCAATTTAAATCTCTCTGCTTTGTGTTCAGAGCAGTGCATGGTCAGGGGCCGATGTCCATACAGGAGAAATTCACCTGGTACACTTCTGGGAGAAATCTTCATTCATCCAGTGCAAGCCTGGTAACCACCGCTAGATTCAAGAAGACCAGGTTGGGCGGTAGAGCATTTGGTATAGCAGCCTCATGACTTTGGAACGAGCGCCTCCTGCATATCAGACAAACTAAATCACTGCTCCTATTCAGAAAAAGCCTAAAGACATGGCTCTTCCCCAGGGATAAGTAATATGTGCTCCCCTAAGTAGCGTATAGGATATCTGTTCTGCCTAGTGATAACTTGGTAAGTCACAGCGCCAGGATACCCGTAGGGTGACAGTTTTTGTTCTATATAAATTCATGATACAATACAATACAATACATGAGCTTCGTAATTAGCAACATCATTTTGAAAACTGGGAATACAAAATAAAAGTAGTTGTCACTAAAAACAAGTGCACACAGAGAGGTTTAAGTAGTATATTAGTGGATATCTATTACCAAACACTGTTTCTCATGTCTGTAAATATGGGGTTTACACTTCTCGAAAAACACAACGGCTTCACAATTACGAATATCATTGCGACTTCTGGCATCGCCATAAAAAGAGGAAATAGATTTTAGAAGTGCTTTTGAATGAAAAAAATTGAGAAAGAGAGGTTTAAACATTATGTTAAGATACACCTATTATGAAACAAATGTTACACTTTGTGTTTATATATGTATAACACTTCTTGGAAAACATGCAGTCTTCGCGATTAACAATGTCACTGCGACTTACAGCATCACCTGGGAAAATGGGAAATATAATTCAAAAGTGTTTTTTAATGAAAATAAATAGAGAAAGAGAAGTTTGAACATGATCTTAATAAACACCTATTGTCAAATATACTTTATACTTTTAGAGTGATATTTATATTTCTGAAGAAGTAAATGTTTCATTCTGGGCTTTTATGGTCCTACAATGACAGAATAAAGATGGTTTTGATTTGATATGAACACCTATTGTCAAATATCCTTTACAATATGTGTATATAAGTGTTGTACTCCTCTTGGAAAACCCACTGTCTTTGCGATTACCAGCATCATTGCTGCTTGTGGCGTCACCGCAAAAATGGGAAATACAATTCAAAAATGTCTTTCAATGAAAATAAATACAGAAAGAGAAGCTTAAGGATTATGTTAATAAACACCTACTGTCATACATACTTTACAATATGTTGTACACTTCTTGGAAAACACACAGTCTTTGCGATTACCAGTGTCATAGCTACTTTCGCTGTTTTCACAAAAAAAGGAAATACAATTCCAAATTGGTTTTCTATGAAAATAAATTCAGAAAGAGAAGTTTAAACACTATCTTAATAAACACCTATTGGCAAACATACTTCCACAAAGCCGGAACATATGTATTGTAACAAACTTAACATTGCTGCAAAATCATTGTTACAATTTTTTTTTAAACTACAGTTATTAATCCTCCAAGGAAATAAAAAGGAGTGACAAAGACAAATACATAAATGAGTCATCGTTTATGGAAGTGTAATATCGAACATTGGGTTATGGTAAAAAAAATGAAAACCCTTACAAATTCAGTGAAAAAAACAAATGCTACATAGACATCATATTTAAGAAAAACAGTTAAAAAACTTTTGAAATTCAGTGAAAAAAACTAAGGATATATTGAAGTTATATTTTGGAAATAGATTTAAAAAAACGTAGAAATTCTGAAAAAAAACAAAGGTTACAGTAACGTTATACTTAGGCTCACATTTTACCTCAAACCCAATAGAGAAATTATGCAGTTATCTATAACTTATACCCCTGCAATGCACTGCTTATGACCTCACATATTACATCACTTATGACATGGTCAGTGACATCAATGATGACATTTCAAAAGACAGTAATTGTTAATTAGCATGTAAGTTTAGCCTCAAAGCAGCCTGTGAACAAGGACTGGGAACTCCAAAACACTTAAGGCAGAGAATGTTATTTCAATGCAAGTAGCAGATTTGTAGCCTTAATTAAAAAGTTTAGCATGGATGAGGAGTGCCTCTTTTGTCTTGGGATAATTTTGGAAGCGATAGTATGAAGACGGTCCTGCTGTGGAGTCTGCACCGTAAGAAGTATTTGAATGTGGGTCCGTTGTGGTGTTGAACTGTTTATAGCCACGAAACGTAACACCAGCTTTTGGAACTGGACTATGAAATTAACCAAATCTTGGCACAATATTGAAAGATCCACTGGAGGGCTGCCGATAATGCAAATAGCAATGTTTGGCAGTGCAAACACACCAAAGGGGAAACACAATATGCCACAAAACCAAAGATCTATACATGCAATTCAATTGAAAAACTCACTTAGAAGGCCCACCGCAGAGCATTAATGGTTAATTAGCATGTCAATTAAGGTTCTGGGAGAGCGTTCTTTCAAAGCCTCACATCAGCCTGTGAACAAGGACTGGGAATTACAAAAGGCATAAGGCAGAGGATATTATTTCAATGCAAGTACTGGATTTGTAACCTTAATTAAAACATTTAACCTGGTTAGCATGGAACACAGGATTGCTCCCTGCTGCCAGGAGCAGACAAAAACTGCTCCCATCACAAACAGGTGAAGCCAGATCCCAATATCACCCAAGATGGGTGGTGGAGGGTGAGCCCACTGGCCCCTGGGGCCTCTCCTATGGCACCCCCAACCATAGGCAGTTTTGTGGGTTGCCCAAAGTGGGACCAGAGCACCCATGAAAGAAAGTATGACTAGCTCCTACAGGAACCCAAGATATGTGCTGACTGGGGAGCCCACAGGGCCATGGGATCCATGAACCTCCTCTTCAGCAAGCAAAATTAATACATAAACAAAATAAAATACATTTTTGATTTTTTGTTTTAAAGTGTAGTTGGCTCGCATTCTGACATACTTTGAAAGTTGCTTGCCAGGAAGCCAGCAGGGCTGTAGGGGCTTTGGGCCTTCCACCATAGGCCCCAATGTTATATTGAAATGTGGTTGCCCCGAGAGGGACCGAGGCAACCAGAAATATTAAAACTAAAAACAAAATACTCGCATAGCACGAGGCTGCAATAGGGAGATGAAAGGCATACCTGCTTGTAAAAATTCACTACTCAAGAGAGCAGTGATGCATAATGCTCTTCGAGGGCTTTAGTTTTACATTTTAATTTGTGGAGAGGAGCTTCAAGTGACATAGAAGTCTCCCAGAAATATTTTAATAAAATTTGCAGTAAGTCTCCTTTGTTATTGAATACATGATACCAAGAGAGCTTGCTATTGTTTTAAAACCACTACAAGCTGAATCTATAAACTCTACAGCAGGATGGTGGGACCTCGTGTGGTTAGTCCTATGGCTGCATTATGTAACCTGAAGAGTGTTAAATATTGGCTCAAACATGATTATGGTTGTTTTGATTAAAATGCTTCATATATTGGTGATTTGACTCTTTGAGAAACCCAGCAGGTTTACTTTATTTAAAAATGACACTCACGTGTACTGCTTTTTATGTTACAAAAATGTAAGTTCACTGAACAATTTTATGGTTAATAGTGACATAATACTTAGGTGAAAATTTCAGTTTAAAAATAACATTTTTAACACAAAAAAAATCACCACTTAAAAACGAAATATCATCAATTGTGTCTTCTGTGCATTGGCTATATCATTAGTGAGGTCATCAGTGATGTCACTTAACATGTAATTAGTGATGCAATGTGTGCCATCTTAAGCAGTGCAGTGTGAGGGTGCAAGTAATAGTTACTTCAGTTAACTATAACTGGAGAATATTAGTGTTTTTTGGGTTTAAAAAGTACCATGATGCATTAGGGCAAATTGAGTGCTCGGTGTGAGGCAGCATACTCCCACATTCCTTCTGTTTGAAAAGGCTCCATTGTCTACTGACCTGAAAGGCTTGTGTTTATACACCTGTGCCCAGTGAGTGGTACAGACACCTGAGAAGAGTTTGGGCAGCTTTTCCAGCACCCCCAAAATTACTTATTGATCTCTACAGATAAAGGAATGAATCCGTTATCATGTATATAGAGTTACACAACGCAGGCTGCACCAACAGGGGTGAAAGATTAAAGAGTACTACTGAATGTTATCATGCACTGCATGATACACTGGGGCAAACTGAGTGCTGGGATGTGAGGAGGCGTGCTCCTACCCTCCTTTTGTTTGAAAAGGCTCCCTTGACCTACAGAGCTGAAGTGCTTATGTCGATACACCTGCACCTAGTGAGTAGTACAGCGCCATGAGAAGACTATGGGCAGCATTTCCAGGACCCCCAAAACAACTTGTTGCTCTCTACTGATGAAAGGATGAATTCAGAAACACGTGTCTTACTTAACTCTTAGATACTCCTGTTTTACCCTTCTGGTGGACTTCAATATACACTCAGAATGTAAATATGAACCAAGAGCTAGAAATAATTTAGATACCCTGGAAACCCTAGACAGATGGTATGTTCCCCCAGTCATAGTGCTGGACACACCTTGGACATCATCTGCTCTAATCATTGCTGTATAAAAATTAATGCCCCAATGCCCATGCCTTGGACATATTATTAGTTTGTCCCATTTGAGACAAATCACCAATTTACCAATGCTACTTTGGGTCTTAAGCATGTCACCCCCAAAACAATACGGAAATTGAACAAAATGCTACCCAAGCCTGACCTCAATAATAAAGTACTGGATTGTAGGCCCAACATGTAAGAAGACCCTATGAAGAACTCCCAACAATGTAACTCCTGGATGTCCATGCTCAGCAATTCTCTGTCCCCCAGTCAAATAAAAAAAAGGAAAAATGAGGCACTGAAATCTCATCCCCATGATATAATCAAAAACGGATAGATCTACGCCTTTAATGTAGACAGATAGAACGTAGATGGCAAAGAGACTACAAACCAGAAGGAGTTATCGAGCTCAAAAAGGCCTTAAAAGTCAATCACCATCAAATTAGGTTGGAAAAGAAAGCATATTACACTGCACTACTTGTGTCAGAGGACTTTGACCCAAAAACTATTTAAAAAAATTGTGAAATCTTTCACACACCCTAAATCACTCAAACAAGATATCCCACCATCGCAGGCTCTCTGTAATCGAATAGCTGACTTCTTTGAACAGACTTTTCAAAACATACATACTGACTTTATGGGGAGGCCTCCCCCAGACATGGAATTAATATCAGAACTCCAGAACAAGACTCAGTATCTCCATTTGTTTCAAATGATTGATATGGAACAATCCCGCCAAGCAGTTCTCTCCTGTGTGTAAGGATCTACTTTTGACCCCTGCCCCTCAAGGTACTTCACGCTATCATTGACCTTGTCAATTCCTTTATTAACAGCATAATTAACTCATCACTTTCTCCAGCATAAGTACCTCTAAATTGAAAAACTGCAGCCGTTAAGCCTTTCCAGAAAAAGCAACTGTCGGATCACACTACTGTTTCCAATGTCTATTACCCTGCCTCAGTAAAATTACTCAACTAACCACCTTCTTAGAAAATACGAATACGCTGTTACTGACTCAATCACGTTTTATGCCATTACATTCTACAGAATCAGCACTTTAAAATACTTCAGAAACCCTTAAATTTGCCCTGGATGAAGGGAAAAATTATGTGCTGATTCTGTAAGACCTATCAACCGCATTCAATACTATTTCCCATGACATCTTAATATACCGCCTAAAAGCCGGTGGTATCACCCACCTGGCCTTAGACTGGCAGAAATCTTTTTTGACAGGCCGCCATCAAATTGATATGGTTGGTCTCTATCAGTCAGCTGTGACACCTTTGCGTACAGGTGTTCCACAGGGCTCCAGCCTAAGTCCAGTGTTGTTTAATGTGTATATGGCCCCCCTCATGTAATTGATATCATCATTTAATATTGAAACCTCCTCGTATGCTGATGAGACTCAGCTGATCATAGCGCTGGACAAACACTCTGTAAGTGAAGAAGAGAACTCCCTGCAATTTCTCATGGCGGTCATTCACTGGATGAAGCAGAACCATCTGAAATGTAATACTAAAGAAACTGAACTCATGCTCCTTGGCAAATCTAATACCTTCACCACTAGTCGCTGGTTGCCAGCAGACACCACCCCACCCAACACTGTAGAAGTAGTTAGCAATCTGGGGCTGAAATTTGACACCAATTTATCCTTTTGTCCACAAGTGATATTAGTGGCTGGGAAGTGTTTTCAGTTGATTAAATCTCTAAAAAAGTTCTTAGATTTTCTCCCTGTCATCGTAAGAAAAACTGCTACAGCAGCCTTCCAGATTGAACTATTTCAATAACCTATATGCTGGTGCCAACAACGCACTTTTAAAAAAACTCCAGACTGTTTAACATGCAGCTGCCCGCCTGATGCTCAAATTGTTGGATTGCTCTTCAGCCTCAGCCACTTTAAAATTACTACACTGGCTGTCTATCCTAAAATGAGTACTTTTTAAGATACTCGCTATTACTTTTAGAGCTTTTAGGGCATCAGGACCTATTTACTTAACAGCTAGATTTACTGGATGTATGATGGTACAACGCGTACCGTTTCAATGCGTTCCTTTACAACGCGTCTTTAACAACGCAAGTCGTTACAACGACTTGCGTTGTTGGGCGCGGATAGTGAATAGTATAATTTACTATTCTAACACCAGTCCCCGTGGATAGTAAGGAAGGTGTTGGAATAGTAAATATACTATTCTTTATCCTTTAGCGCCCTCCAGCGCAAGTCGTGGTTACGACTTGCATTGTAAAGGACGCGTCGTAAAAGCACTGCGGGGTAACATCCGCGTTGAAAAGGATGTTCCCCAGATTTACTCCTTATATCACCTCACGCCTCAGGTCTTCTTCAGCAAATCTTTTAAAGCCCACAAAATTTTGATATAAAACAAAGGGAGGGAGATCAGTAGCTGTTTTTGGGGTAAAAGCATGGAATACTCTCCCTTGTCATCTTCTGTTCATTTACTCAGAACCTCCCTTCAGAAAGTCCCTGAAAACTTGGATCTTCAGAGCAACGGACTCTCCCTGCTTCACTCTTATTTAATTTACTCATAGTTAGGATAGCAGAATCCACTTGAGCTCACTATCTCTTTCTGCATAGCGCCAAGATACTCCTGTGGAGTGATAGTCGTGCTGTATAAATAATATATATACATATATATACATGTCTAGGGTTGAAAAATTAAAGACTACTGCTTAAGTAAGTGTTATCAAGCACTGATTTTACCATGAGGCATTGGGGCATATTTAGTGCAGGGATATGAGGAGAGGAGTTGGCCTAACGGCTAGGGCCGTCGACCTCGATTCTGGGGAACTGGGTTCGAGTTCAAATCACTTAATCTCCCCGTGCCTAACAAAAAAAATGAATGTGTCCTCATGTAATGAAACTGGTGCTATGTAAAGCTCTCTGATACCCGATTCGGGTCAAGTTCGTGCTATATAAAACTCTTTAAAAAAAAAGAAATGCTCCTACCCATCTTCTGTGTTTAAAATGTATATAAGGTCAATTTAACCTACACAGTTTTGAGTGGGTCTATAGGGGGTGGGGTTCCCGAGGCCTACAAAGGGCTCAGGATGGATATTGCATGCCCCCAAACTACTAAAAACAATTTAACACCCCCCCCGGCCTTCGCTCACCATTTTGGGGTTATATAAACAAAAGGTGGGAGGCTGCTGCATTTTTTTATTCAGCGTCAGGATCCACAGATCCTGAGAGAATCCACTGCACTGATTTTGTTTGTAAACTTTTTTTCCTGCAGGTATTCCTACCCTGTTCCCCGCTATGTTTTATGACATAGGACCGAGTCCTCGAGTCATAAAATGTCTGCCATCTTCAGATTTGTCCACTCCACATTATGAAATATCCATAATTTTTAACCTTCATTTCTCTGAACAGAATCACAACATATCACAAAAAGCACATGTTATGGACCAAGATCTTCATTTCAAATGATTGGGCTGTAGTTGTGTAAAATGTGTTTTGGTACCTCCCTTTTTTGTTTACCCTCACTTGATGGATCACTCTGAAACTTTCCAGGACTCAGCTGAGGTGAAAGAACATTTTTGGGAAAGTTTTGTGTAGATTTGTCAACTGGCACTCAAGTTATAACCAATGAAAAAAAAAGAAATTCCTCTGGAAACATGGTACCAGATAAAACCACTCAGTGGCAGTATATTGGTTTACTGGCAGCAAAAGGAAGGGCACTGTGGTTCAGATTACGCCTTACTCAGAACCTGTGCTGCGTTACTGTAGTTTTAATCCTTTATCATTGATAAAAAAGTATATTCTATGGTGAGCTGCTGATGTCCAAATGCCATTGTAGTAAACAACAAGCATTTGAAAAGGAATAAGAGAGGTTATAATGAAAAAATAATTAACAAGGCTGCGAAAAAGGTATTTTTGATTGGAAGAATCAGAAGAGAACAATTTTACCCATTACATTAACCAGTAGGGAACATAATGTTGTTCACAAAATTCTGTGAACATACTAGAATCTACTGACAGATATTCAATATATCTCTTTCCACCTAAGGGACCTCCAAATTTAAATTAATAACAACCTCATTAGAACTGTTAAATACTGAGTTGAATTCTATAGGTTTAGAAACACAATATAGGATGTGCATCAATTATAGAATAATGAAACTTTAGTATATCAAATTTATGGTTTATGTCATCTTCCAGAAAAAGTCAACAATATTACTATCTCTATATTTTTTTTAAGTATTGTCTCACACTTAAAGACTTAGGGGTCCATTATGATGTCAGGCGGATTTCCACCGCCAGGCTGGCGGTGGCTACCGCCAGCCTGGCGGAGGAAATCCGCCCGACATCATCAGCACAATGCCCCTCCGCCATATTAGGATGGGGGAGGGGACCGTGGCGGTGCGAAACACCGCCCGCCTGTTTTCCGCCCCGGTCGCCTAGCGGCCGGGGCGGAAAGCCTGTAACGTGGTGGCGGTGTCTTGTAGACACCGCCCGCCATATTACAATGTGCTTTTCACTATGCATTTCCGTGGCGGGAGTCCGTGGCTTGGGGGGTTGCACAGGGGGATACCATTTCAAAGTGCAACAAGGCAGGCACCACGCAGTGCCTGTCATGTTGCACTTTGAAAAGCAAAACGTGCACTTTTCACATAGCAGCGGGTGGAGATTTCTGCTCCGCCCGCCGCAATTGCAACCATACAGGATGCGCCCGCCTGTGTGGCGGGCGCATCCTAATGCCCTGATCGGGACCCCCGCCCTTATGGCGGGCGGTCCCGGGTTCTGATGTGATGGCGGGCGGACTAAGTCCGCCCGTCATCATAATGGACCCCCAAGTATTACATTACTCATAACATAGATAATAGTAAGTTATAGTATTCACGGGTTTAAAGCACAGCATACCTAGAGGCATCTGTTGTAAGGTTCATCAGCGCTCAAACATAAACCATTTTTGAAGTACACGTTTAAACTTGACATCTTATTGGATGGTGATTTTTTATATGCTTTGCACATACATGATAATATACTTATAAAGTATTCTGCTGATAGCACATTTCTTCTAAAGCATTTTATCATGATATTTGTACATTCTGTCTAATGCAAAGAACACTGAGTAAATTGCCCCTGCTGGGGTTGTCCGGTTGGAGACAGCTCTGAATCAAAAAGGCAAAAAACACATCTATGTTGCAACTCTGATACAGTGCGATTGGAACATGGCTTTGATTATATAAACCACCTCTGAGCCACATTCTTCAGAGGAGCACTTCTATGGATAATCCTGGAATACTTGCCTGTGACGGAGATGCCACCCTAATTACTCTAATCTCTATCCTGCAAAGGACCGCAGCCTGTTTTACACCATGCTGGCTTCCTGATACATCTTTCACATGTATGGGGAGTTGGACTGTCTCAAGGGATCTGGCATAGAGTACTCCCACTGTGCTCTCGATAGCATTTATAGTATTAGGTAGGTTTATAAGTATGATATAGTCTCACATATTCATTTAACCACTATAATGATATAATGGTTGTGCTGTTTGTCATTTTCTCCATTCTTGCAATGCTGTTTACAATACTTCGTTTCCTTTTACTAATAATTGCAGCTCATGTATTTTACACAAGAATTCAATTGCTTCAATAAATGTTTGAAATGCCAAATTGTTTATTTCTTGTTTCTTACTTTGGGCATGCCTAAGAAATACTAAAAGGGTATATCTGTTTCTTCACTTTCCTTGGAGAACTAGAGTAGACATGTTCTGAGTCGCAGAAACCATCAGGTACCCTGTAAGGTTAGGGATCAAGATGGCACACTGTGAGCTAGCTAGGAATTGGGCCAGGATACTCTGATGATATGAGTGGACTCAGTCTCCATATTTTGACAATTATGTTGTCTAGATACACAGTCCTACTTGATTTGAAGGGAACCGTATGACACATTTTGGCTCTGGATGCCCAGATTGTGAAATCTGAGAATTACCAAAAGTATGATTTATGTGTTTGGATGGTACCAGGAAGCTGCTTATAGTTTATTGTATCACTGTTATACTCTTTCATCTTCCAAAGCACTGCATCGCTACACTTATATATATTTTCTTTATGACAACTATTTTGCAAATATGTTCACTTTATGTATTGTTAGGAATAATACATTTCACACCTACTAAAAAACTGGATGTGGATGTTTACTTAGCCCTCATTAAGTGATACATACAGAACTTTTTTAAGTCTTCTCCAACAAATTGACAATTAGGCTTGATAATTTCAGAAAGAAGGGCCTGATTTAAAACTTGGTGGACGGTTTACTCCGTCACAACGGTGATGTATCTCCTGTCCGCGGAAACATAAATCCATTACACCCTATGATATCCACTAAGGGATAATAATACTCCTTATTTTTATATAAATAGTTAAAACCATTACAAATATTTAAAAACATACAAACAATATATAAAATCTCAAATCAAGGCAGAATGCTTTCTTAAGGATACACTTCACAAATGTAAAAAAAAGATGATCATATTGATGTAACAAATTACAGATGCGATGTTTAAGCTAATGGCACTAAAGGGCATGTGCAAAGGGGATAATTGTAGCAAAAATTGGTGTTTGAAAGAAGCTGTCACGCATTGTATATAAAGGTTTGTAAAAGATAAAAGCCCAATCAGTTCAAGAGACACTCAAAAATAAATAAATCCCAGTGAAAAGGTCTGATATTGAGATATAGCAAAATGTTGATGCAAGAAACAAATTTATATAAAAAAAAACTTGTGCGGTGTGTTATAGCTATGTAAGTTTCACTTATCTGGACTGTCCACCCATATTTGACTAAAACTGAGGTCACTGACACATTTAAGACATTTTCAAAACATCTAAAGACTCACTATATGTCCAAGCGCAAATTGAATCCAGAATTGTAAATATGACAGGACCTAAATTGTAATATGATAAGGTGTTTGTGCAAGTGTTTATGTTTGAAATTAACTTGACTGGCATTTCGTTGTAGCAGTACAATGACCCAATGTATCTAGTAAAAAGAAAGTGCTCTGATATCACACAGGGAAGGGAGGTGCTACCGCCGGCATCGTCCGCCATTCATTAAGAGCCAGCATCGCCTGCGCTAATTATTGAAGATAGCGTGAAGAAACAACTCGCTGATTTCTCCGTTTTTATATACGCCAGGAGCGCCCTCGTGATGTTCCTGAGCTACAAGCCTCCCCGCAACCGCGCCCATCAGGGTAATCTGTGGTTCCACGGACAAACCACCAACCGCGCCTGCCTACTTACCCCACAACCTCTGCAGGGGTCTCGGACGGGATCCCTGTAAGTTTTTTCTTTTCACCATTTACCACACGGTGCCACACGTACACTGCCACCAAGCTAGGCAGACGCCCTCACAGGTGCCCCCCACTGAACAGTCCTGATGAGACCTGCTATCGCAGCCAGGTCGAAACGCCGTAGACAAAGATAAACAGTCAGACCCTCTCTGCAGCAGTTATTCATCCAATTTAATTGCTGTACACTATTGTACATATATCTATTACTTGGTCGTCTCTTTCTTACAAAAAATGTATAAATGAAACCTTATGTTGGTACAAAACTATCTTAGTTTCACATTAGAAGTTTAGGTTCATTTTTTTGTTTATTTCACTTGGGACACACAATCACAATTCTTTGATTACATATGTGTTTATAATGCTATTTGGAAATATTGTTTAAATGCCTGAAATATGTTTACATACAAGAATGATACATTCATACCGAGTATATGCAGTTTCTTTGACTTGACATTTGCCCCAATCACCCATATCGCCACTGTGCATTTCCTTTATCATGAATTAGTTGTAATTTTCCACAGGAGCCATTGTTTTTGTTAATATACCTTCACCCAGGCTCCAAGTGAGTAGGGTTCCCTAGTTTCCTTCACTGGCATTTCGTTGTAGCAGTACAATGGCCCAATGTATCTAGTAAAAAGAAAGCGCTTGTGCGTTTATCAAAAGCTACAGGTAGTTCACTAGAGGGAACGGTTCACCCTAGATGCTTTACACTGGGGGTCTCCAGCACATAATGAAAGACACACTAAAATTCTCAGGTCTCGCTATTTTTCAGATATCCGATGGAATGTAGAAGGCATTCATAGATGGAAACATCACAATAGGCCGAGCTAACATTTCAGTGTAACAAAAGAGCTTATGCAAAAGGTGCTGGTGGGATTGTTATTGACAAGATAACCCTATGGGATTGAAATTTTGACAGGCAGGATATCCGTCGCCAATGTGACGGAGTTACCCATCCCCCAAGATCTAAATCAGGCCCAGAATCTTCATTGCATATACTTATATTGGATCCTAAGATTCTACGGATTACCGGGTGTACAGTGTGTCATATTAGCTTAGCTGATGGAGCCTGAAGGGTGATTTTAGAGCGTGGAACTAAGGATAACCTAGCTAGTATTTAAAAAGAATATGGACAGGATTTTATATGATGTTGCTACTAAGAGCAGGACCTCACCAAAAAGATTTGTAATGCTAAGTTGTTCCAAAGGTGGCCACCTGCATCAAGAATGAACTGTCTCCTAGTCTTGTTTATTGTTACTCCAGTCTATCAGTGCTTTTTGAGTTGTGAATTATTAAATGGCATTTACAAAGTAGACACTCGACATTACATTGTACTTTTGCATCGTCAATACCTAGGCTGAAGAAGCCAAACCTAGTTAACCAAATTACCTTCCAAAATGTTCGATGTAATTCAGGTCACAACATGGTGAATCAGCAGCATCTCCCTGAAAATTTGTTTGGAAGTCCTAAATATAGTCAAGTTGTTGTGAAGTGTAAGAGATAATCACTTCCAAGTCATAAGAAAAAAGAAAAAAAGCATATAAAGATGTGTCAAACCACAAATCTTAAAAAAATACCCACAGGTATCTGAGGCTTTGGAGTTTAACAGGGCCAATTTTCACTTCCAGATTCCTCATGATTGAGACGATCGGATGTTCATCAGACTGATATTTAAGAAACATTCTGAGGTCCTACCACCATCTAGCTGTAATCTACTGTAATCAATCTAGAAGGTAACCTCAATAAGGAATGGTTTACATTGTCATTGGAAGATTGTCAGTGGGGCCACTATATTTCTCAGCTACTTTGAAAACAATATTCATGTAATTCAAATATTTATAAAATATGATGCTAAAGAACTGAATCAAAAAAATCATGCGGAAGACATACACATCAAAAAGTAAAAAGAGCAGTGGCTGATAACTTGGGGACACCACCACATGACACTCAACACAGGGGAGACTCAACTGGAAAAAACGGTGCTCTATGAAAGAAAACATGTCAATCAGGCAGGGCTCTCTCTTTCCAATCAAAGGCCCGATTGCTACTGCCTTTCTCTTCAGCCGGCCTGCCTGCTTTGCCTCGTTGCGGGACTGATGGATTGACTTGCAGACACGACCGAGGTGAGAGGGTGCCGGCGCCGCTCTCCATTGCTGCTCTGAGCTCTTCACTCCTTAACCTTATCGGAGAGGAGCCCCCTCCGATTCTTCTAGCTTCGCCGCTCGCCTCTTTGCTAGACCTCGGGCCGATTTGGGTCACAGGGGAGGTTTACAGTCTGTACGGCTCTCCGCAACCGCTCTTGAGCCTATTTTTCTGCAATTCGTCCTGGTGAGACGCTCCTTCCTGCTTTCCTTTGACATTATTTTTAGACTTTGACACCTCCCGATCTGCGGACAGCTGCCTTTATTCCCTGACCCCTGGTCTCTGGATTGAACACCTCTGCCCCCGCTGCTCATGGATGGGGCGGTTGTGCCTTTCTCCCTCCGGACTTGCTGGCTGTGGTGACCCTCCACCTTGAATGTCGGACTTGGACCTTGGTGCTCCCGCCATTTTCTTTTTATGGCTCTCTTCTTCTACCGGCCCTCTCCTGATCCGCCATTTTGGCGATCTCTGGCCTCTTCCTCTGTCCCAGCGACCTTTCTGTTGACTCTCCTGTGCCTCCGAACCACCCCTCGCTGTCTTGCTCGTTTTGTCTCGCTCTTGCTTTCCTGTCCTTTTTCTGCCTTCCTTTCCCTTTCTCTCTGTCCCCCCTCTTCCTTCCCCTGCCCCTTAAATTGTTCTTGTCTCTTACTTTCAGCCTCTCATGAAACCATCCCACTGCTTTTCGTTACCTCACCCTGCGCCATCCTCGAGTTTTCTCATTTCCCTACCCCCTGTTTTGTAATGTTTTATTGTGTGCAACCTCCCACCCTCCCTTTGTGCTGTGACTGCATCCCCCCTCTGACCTCACTTATGGAACTCTGATCTTCTGTATATAGAGATAACTCTAATCACTAGTATATGCAGTAGACCTTTGTACCATCTACCATTCCTATGTGACTCTTAGAGTATATCCAGTCATATCCCTTCCTTATGTATATAGAGATAACTCTAATCACTAGTATATGTAGTAGACCGCTGTGCTCTCCACCATTCCTTTGTGACTCTTACAGTATATCCATGTGTATCCCTTCCCTAAGTATATAGAGATAACTCTAATCACTAGTATATGCAGTAGACCATTGTGCTCTCTACCATTCCTATGTGACTCTTAGAGTATATCCATGTGTATCCCTTCCCTATGTATATAGAGATAACTCTTATCACGAGTATATGCGGTTGACCTTTGTACTCTCTACCATTCCTATGTGACTCTTAGAGTATGTCCAGTCATATCCCTTCCCTATGTATATAGAGATAACTCTAATCACTAGTATATGCAGTAGACCTTTGCACTATATACCATTCCTTTGTGACTCTTAGAGTATATCCATTGTATCTCCTTGTGTGACTTTACATCTTGTACATTTGCAATTTTTTCTATTTGTATCCTTCATGTAACGCATGTAATCCTAAGTCCTTATGTTTTTCAACTGGTCCTTATGTAAAGCACTCTGACACCTTTGGGTAAAGTTTGCGCTATATAAAATCGCATAAATAAATAAATAAATAAATCAAAGTAGATAGTAGATGGCGCTGTCACCCAATTCTAAAATGATAGGTCTTTTGTGGACTGCATGTCTAGTACCTCCATCTACAGGTGGAATAACAAACTGATCTTCTTATTTTGAGGTACAGGCAAACATTTAGTGGAAAAGGCTAACACATCAAAGCGCCACGTTCAAAATGGAGGGCATAGAGAGCAATTATTGTGTTGGAAACAAGTAGACCTTGTGCTCTATATTTTGAAAAGAGGAAGCATGCCCAGCTGCTTTGGTGGTCAAATTGTAATTTGAAAAGAATTTAGAGCAGATTTTGAAAACAAAACGTGCAATATTAAACAAGGTAACATTTCTGCGTATTCATTTAAATGTGTAAATGCATGAGCACGGAGCTGGCAAGATGGCAGACAAAACTGCTGTCTTAATTATGTGGTTCACTGTTACTAAGCTTTCCACGTCCGTCGGCTGCTTAAGATAACTTTTCATGCGCTATGTAATAGATAAGCTGCTTTGAAGGCATGCTCTCTTGATCAAATTAACCCTTTTTTACATCTTCGACGATGCTGGCTAGTTAACAGAAACAAAATTCTGAAGTTAAAGACTTTAAAGTAAAGCGTAGGAGAACCCAATTTAACCAACGGTATCTGCGTTATTCTTCTCGTATTTATTTGAAGTGCCCTATCTGCTTGAACTGACCAACATCAGTCATTCTTATCCTTTTATTTTGGTCTCTAATGTAAACTGAAATCCCCTGCTGTTCGTGGCATTTTAGTGTTTAGCATCACTTAATGAGCAGGTATCATTAAACTTGAAAGTTCCCTTTCGGTATATGCCTTACTAGCGTTTGTAAGAACCACAGGAGCTTTCGCATATATCATTTTTTCCTTGTTATAGTGTCGGCACTTTGAGCATGGTGAGCATTCTGAAGTGATAACATTGACAACACAAGGACAGGGGGTTGAAAACCATACGTCTTGCTTCCTATCAGGGTACAATTTATTTTGCAAGACATACATTGTGTGTACGCCAGGAAAATAAATACTCATCCTGCTTAATTTATAAATGTAAATGTTAAATCACACGGCCATGAGAGCAGTATCACATTCTCTTTACACCCATATTTATTTAGTAATGAAAACAAAATCATAATTTCTAGTGCACATAATTTCGATTTGTGGCATTTATCTTTGGTCCCACATCTGAACATGTAGAACACTTTCATAAACAACATTAACAAAAACATACTTTCCTTAAGCCAATAATATAACAAGTCCTGTGGAGCAGTGTTGAATACATTTTTTCTCCCCTAATAGCAAGAAAAACGGTTCATAATTTATTTGCGACCTTCTGACAAACAAGGATTGGTTCATACTTTACTGATCCAAATTGCAAATCAGGAATTCTCATGTAACTAACTGCACTTAGACACCCACTCTCATAGGGTCCTATTCTCAAAGGCATTTGGAGTAGTACTATTTTGTGTACTCTTAGATGCCTTTTGAATTTGTCCCAAAACATCTAAAATAGACATATAAAGGGAATATTCATACACAATTAGTAAAAAAAAAAAAAGACTGCTCTGTGTTTGTGCTTTTAATAACAGGCAAATGGACGTTTTCGATCAAATTCCCAAGAAATATAACGGCACATAAAATAGTATTCCTGTAGTGCTACTTCCCAGTACTCATAAATGATCTCGTAAATCTTCCCAATATGAGCAAGTAGGTACCACTCTAAATATGCACAAATAACTGCAATGTAAATAGATTGTTCTATAGAGGACCAACATATGCAAAACAAGTGCTGTACAGAGCACAGGTAAAATAGGAAAGGAATTCTTTTTGAATGACAACTGCAGATTACCCATTATTTTAGGGTTAGAATCACATGTCTGCCGACACCATCTGGATCTTTCTTAGGAGACGAAGATCAGTTCGTGTGGTTAGTGTAAAGCATGTGCAACAAAATAAATTATCTGAAAACACAGGAGCATGAGGGGTATCAAAGTGTTCTGTGGTTTTAAGCTTGTTCTTGACTGGCAAACATAATGGGGCTCTTATACTGCACTTTCTAAATATGTAAAGCACTACTGCAGTAGTATACCTCATGCACTACAAAACGTAGTTCACAAATCTATGGCCACAGACCTCTCCTCGTCCCATCTTTTCTGTGCAGAGTTCTCAGCCACTGTGGCATCTCCAAACATATACATTCTAACAGTAAATATGGGAGGGAGAAGTGCGAGTGGCTTCAAAGTGAAGAATGCTTACTATTAAATAAGAGTTTACAGATATTTACACAAGGATTTAGAAAGGGACATGCTAATACACACACTAATGTGCAATAATATTTCTATTCACAAACTACACTGCTAAAGTTTCTACAATCTACATGTAGTCGAGGCCAGCCTTAGAGCATGCCAAGCACCACACATAGCCAATCACAAATACTGCAATACACTTCTGTAGAAAACACTTCAGTCAGGGAAATAAAATAACAGCCCCGTTGGAACTAATGTTAGGTAAATTGTATTAACTTATATATATTTTTGTTATAAAATTATAATTAATCATCATTTATTCTTATATTATTTTTAGAACAATTTTTATTGAGACAAGACAATATTGAAATATTGCAAACATGTTGTATGGTTCATCATAGGCTTATATCGGGCTTTAGTTTATTTAGCATTTCCCCACTCCCTTCCTTCACTACCCACAACTCACATCTCCTGTCTCTCTTGGCTAGTCCAAATATTTAATGTATGTGATTCAACAACTGTAAGAAATTGGATTCATTTTTAATCTTCCCATCTCAGGAATAATCGCAACTACTGCCAGGGCGATCTCTCAATGTTCATAAATTAAACTGACCTTAGCTACCTACTAGCTATATCACAGAGCAGACAGACTTAACTTTGGGCAATGTGTAAAATATTTAATCAGTACCAAAACAGTAATGATGTCAAGACACTAAACAATAGAAATATCAAACCAAAGTACAACAATTGATTAATATCTAATGAAGAAAATGACACCAAAGCAAATAAAATCCAATGAGGGGAACTGAAAATAAGAGTTTTTTAAACTTAAGTAAAAATAGCACAAAAAAGTGAAAAGTGTCAGTGGCAGTCAATGGTCATAGTACATCGCAACCTTGGCACAATTTGAGCAGATCATAGAGAAGCCCAGATTAGACACACAACCAGATTTGTCTCTGTCATAGGTTTTACTTTGGAAAAATTTTCTGGAAGTCAAAATCCTTCAGCCGAGCAAGCGAGCAGCTATATCGGAGGAAGTCTTCACAAAGTTGGATAGGCACTGAATGAGGTAATGCTGAAGCCGTTGGTCTTGGCCAGAAAAGCTTTCAGTTAGAGAAGTCTTGCTTTCGCACCCAGGGAAGTGCTCTCACCTCTTGGATACATTTGGTGCCTTGGCCCAATCAATGTTGAACCTTTGAGCTTAATCTTTTTTTTGTAGCTTGTGCAGGGAAAGGCTGCAACTGTATCTAATGTTGACTTCTACAAAGCCAGACACCTTCTTGCCGGGTCTACTGAACTGGATTTAGTGCTGTAGAGAAGCTCCAAGTGAGAGAAACCTCCCCAGCGATTTTGCAATTGCTGGCATATGCTGGGGTGGTCCAAGGTTTTCAGGGGTAGTAGGAGCAGTCTTATTAGATCCGGCCAGGCATTGCAGGATTTCCGACACGGCACTTGAGGGTCAATTCTGATTGCCAGAGGCCACCAGCTCGGTCCACGTCAAGTCCAGTTGGTGTGGATTAGCAGAGATTATCAGACTAAAGGCCTCTTGCAGCTTTTGGTAGCCCTGCAGCCCCAAAGGTCATCAAACTGACCATCAGAGTCCACTTCTTTGTCCTAGGTACAAGTGGGAGCAGGTCCAGTCATTCAGGTCTTCTCTAGGTTGCAGGCAGAGGGTCCAGTACTCTCCTGTTCTTCCATGTTTCCATAAAGTGTTCTGAAGAGGGCACCTGGGGCATCCACATTTGTTGCTAGCACTAGCAAGTGGGCGAGGGTGAATCCTGGCGTCTACCTAAGCAATGGGGTGAAAGTTCCAAGGGTTACCCTACCCACTTTTGCAGCAGTTCCAGTGGAAAGTGCTGCTTCTGTCTTAATTGATGAGTTGTCAGGGGGCAGGATACCAGGTGAATCTGAAGCAGGGCTTGATGACGCATTGCTGAAGAGTTGGCTCCTGGTGCAGGTATTAATGAAGATGGAATTACTCTGAGTGTACAAAGTCTAAAGTTCGTGCCTAGGAAGGACTACACGTTGATGGATGCTGCTCTGGGACAGTCCCGGTGAAGCCCTCTACATTTGAAGTTAATAACTTCCTGGAAGTCGGAGCGATATGTGAGCAGGAGGCTGTCTCAATACCTGGATTCTCACTCTCTCCGAGAAGACAAACAATTTGCGTTCAGACCTAGGCATGGCAGTGAGTCAGCCCTACTCGTTGCCATGGGTGAATTACGGATCAGGGTCAACAATGACCAGCCGGCAGTCGTTGTCATGCTTGACTTGTCGGCAGCCTTTCACACTGTCCATCATAAGACCTTGTTGACCAGACTAGCTTCAATTAGAGTGGACGGTACAGTGCTGAAGTGGATAAAATCTTACTTGACAGATAAGTGGCAGGCAGTCGAATTGCCCCCTATTGCTCTGAAATCAAAAGCTTTGCCCAAGGAGTCCCACAGTATTTGGCGCTTAGTCCAGTTCTATTTAATGTCTACATGAGGCCAGTAATTACCTTGGTAAAGGCTCACAAAATCAGTTTGGTTAATTATGTGGATGGCACTCAGTTGAACCTGTTCTTGAGTGCTGTACAGCAGGATGTAGTGGTGGCCTTTCAAAATTTCCTAGTGCATGTTGTTAACTGGATGAGCTCAAACTCCCTCAAGCTAAATCGGGACAAAACTGAATTATTGTGCTTCTTGGAAATGAGAATCCCCAAGAAACTCCCCCCAACCTCTGGCCCTTTCCTACTGAAGAGGAGTTAAAACTTGCTAGCCCAGTACGCAATCTCGGGTTTATTCTAGCCATGTCTCAAAAGTCACCTGCACTGGTTTCACACTCCTATGTCGTCTTAGGAAGGTGCTTCCTCTACAATCTACTCAAGCTACATCACTTGTAGTGCGTAGCATTATACTCAGTAGATTAGACTACTGTAATTCCTTAATCCTCAGAGACCCTGAATCTTTAGTTAATAGACTGCACTGAGTCTAAGTCGTGGCAGCTAATCTTGTCCTAAATAGACCTTACAGATTCTCAGCATCTAATGCTTTGAGGGATCTGCACTAACTGCCTCTGAGGCAGAGGATCACTTTCAAAACCATGTGCATTGTGCATAAGGTTCTACATGGCAACGTTCTTGTGCTCTCACAACAGAAATTGAAAGATACACTCCTGGGAGACTTCTCCGCTCGAGCAGTGCAAATGTTGCATGCATGAATACACTTTACAAGGAAAAAAGGGGGGGAGAAACCTCTATGCTGACCTATACAATTTAGCAAGTGACCATTAAGGTTCTATGTTACCATATGACTCACATAGAATTCAATTGATTACATTTGAAACACAGACTTTTTCTAATTTACAACACATTTTATTATGCAAGTTATTTGTATATTTTTTTTAAGTATAGACACATATCTTTAAAATGTGTTACACAAATACTTGATTGCGCATTTGATGCACATGGGACTCCAATCAGCAGGACTACACCCACTGAAGCACACACTTGAAAAGGATAATTAACAGCCTGTAAAAGAAGATATTAAGAACCAATTATATGTTGTTCGGACTGATTTGAAGAGACCCTACTGTAAAAGTCTCCCATAGAAATGAGGCTTCATTTCTATCATGGTACACTGTCGCTATCCTGCTGATTTGTAGGCACCACATATACTGAAATTGGTCACCTTGGACAAGAATTCTGAGCACTCCATGCTAATTTGCTGACCTATAGACAGATCATTAACTGGACCTGGTCCCCTAGGCCAATAATCCGGAGACATCCCCGTTTCTTAAATGAGTTTCAGCACACCTTGGTTCTGAGGAAGCTGGTTTTTCCACTGAAATGCACATACACCGGATTTATTTTTTGAGAAGTGGTCCCTGGAGCATAATCCACTGAACTGGGCGATTTGGAAACATCTTCATTGGCCCCTCTGCAACCAATGTGGGTCCTCCCCAGGGTCGAAACTTTTTTATATTGTATGCTGTCTGAGTGGTGTGTTTTTGTAGAATGAGTTTGTATGAGAGCACTATATTAGAAATGAATGATGAGAGCCGGATTTAACTAATTTTTGTGCTTCTTTCTTGGGATGTCCTATGTTAAATAAATAGAGTGCTACTTACAAAAGCACTTATGAAAACGTAGTTTATTTATTACATGTGTCATAAATCTATGTATTTGTGTAACACATTTTAAAGATATGTGTCTATACTTAAAAAAATATATATAAAAATAACTTGCATAATACAATGTGTTGTAAATTAGAAAAAGTCTGTGGTTCAAATTTAATGTATTGAATTCTATGTGGGTCATATGGTGACATAGAAGCTTAATGGTCGCTTGCCAAATTGTATAGGTCTTATTTACAACAAGGGGTGGTGAGGGACAGAGTCTCTGAATTAAGCAGAATACTCTCACCCAGTCAAGAGATCAGGGCTAGATCCAACACCGTTTTTTAGCTCATTGCACCATCCCAGTTTCAGAACCTGGCTGTATGCAAATTAGTCTGTTCCTGTCCCAGTGCATGATGGGAACAGGGCAAACCAAACTACAAAAGCCAATTCTTACACTGGGAAGGAAACAAGCTTCCGGGGACCGGTTTCTGGCATTACAGCCGTCTTCGGCCCGGCTAGCTTGAATCCTGATGGTGCAATGAGCAAGGGACTCATGTCTGAGTATGCCCTTCCACGCTTAGGGTGGACAAAATTATTTACAACAAGGGGTGGTGAGGGACAGAGTCTCTGAATTAAGCAGAATACTCTCACCCAGTCAAGAGATCAGGGCTAGATCCAACACCGTTTTTTAGCTCATTGCACCATCCCAGTTTCAGAACCTGGCTGTATGCAAATTAGTCTGTTCCTGTCCCAGTGCATGATGAGAACAGGGCAAACCAAACTACAAAAGCCAATTCTTACACTGGGAAGGAAACAAGCTTCCGGGGACTCTGTCCATCACCACCCCTTGTTGTAAATAATTTTGTCCACCCTAAGCGTGGAAGGGTATACTCAGATGTGAGTCCCTTGCTCATTGCACCATCAGGATTCAAGCAAGCCGGGCCGAAGACGCCTGAAATGGCAGAAACCGGTCCCCGGAAGCTTGTTTCCTTCCCAGTGTAAGAATTGGCTTTTGTAGTCTGGTCTGCCCTGTTCCCATGATGCACTGGGCCAGGGACAGACTAATTTGCATACAGCCGGGTTCTGAAACTGGGATGGTGCAATGAGCTAAAAAACGGTGTTGGATCTAGCCCTGATCTCTTGACTGGGTGAGAGTACTCTGCTTAATTCAGAGACTCTGTCCATCACCACCCCTTGTTGTAAATCATTTTGTCCACCCTAAGCGTGGAAGGGTATACTCAGATGTGAGTCCCTTGCTCATTGCACCATCAGGATTCAAGCAAGCCGGGCCGAAGACGCCTGAAATGGCAGAAACCGGTCCCCGGAAGCTTGTTTCCTTCCCAGTGTAAGAATTGGCTTTTGTAGTCTGGTCTGCCCTGTTCCCATGATGCACTGGGCCAGGGACAGACTTATTTGCATACAGCCGGGTTCTGAAACTGGGATGGTGCAATGAGCTAAAAAACGGTGTTGGATCTAGCCCTGATCTCTTGACTGGGTGAGAGTACTCTGCTTAATTCAGAGACTCTGTCCATCACCACCCCTTGTTGTAAATAATTTTGTCCACCCTAAGCGTGGAAGGGTATACTCAGATGTGAGTCCCTTGCTCATTGCACCATCAGGATTCAAGCAAGCCGGGCCGAAGACGCCTGGAATGGCAGAAACCGGTCCCCGGAAGCTTGTTTCCTTCCCAGTGTAAGAATTGGCTTTTGTAGTCTGATCTGCCCTGTTCCCATGATGCACTGGGCCAGGGACAGACTAATTTGCATACAGCCGGGTTCTGAAACTGGGATGGTGCAATGAGCTAAAAAACGGTGTTGGATCTAGCCCTGATCTCTTGACTGGGTGAGAGTACTCTGCTTAATTCAGAGACTCTGTCCATCACCACCCCTTGTTGTAAATAATTTTGTCCACCCTAAGCGTGGAAGGGTATACTCAGATGTGAGTCCCTTGCTCATTGCACCATCAGGATTCAAGCAAGCCGGGCCGAAGACGCCTGAAATGGCAGAAACCGGTCCCCGGAAGCTTGTTTCCTTCCCAGTGTAAGAATTGGCTTTTGTAGTCTGGTCTGCCCTGTTCCCATGATGCACTGGGCCAGGGACAGACTAATTTGCATACAGCCGGGTTCTGAAACTGGGATGGTGCAATGAGCTAAAAAACGGTGTTGGATCTAGCCCTGATCTCTTGACTGGGTGAGAGTACTCTGCTTAATTCAGAGACTCTGTCCATCACCACCCCTTGTTGTAAATAAAATTGTATAGGTCAGCATAGAGGTTTCTCCCCCTTTTTTTCGGTTTCTCTATTCCTCCCTCCTCTTGGACCTAAAAGTAAATCAGGAAGGGCCTTTTCCCCTCATAACTTTTACAAGAAACAACAACGTGGACGTACATTCACAGTTCAGGCTGCCCAGCTGTGGAACAAGTTCCCACCTGCTCTCAGGGACGTTATAGATTTGCTGAATTTCAGTCTCTCCTTTCTATCCACTTCTTCTCAAGACCTCATCAATGCATTCATCCACTAATGCGACTGCCTCTGAGGAAGAGAGATTTACTCTTGAAACGCATCAGGCAATTCACGTTTATGGCTGTCTGATTAAAACTGAGCCTGCTGTACCCCTGGTTAAAGGCTTGCCACCTTCAGTTTGTGTCTAGAGTGCTGCTCAAGTGGGATAGGCTACTGGAGCGTTGATATTTGACGGTGGCCTGGCTGTCGAGCGAGCACCACCACGCAAAGATTAGGGGGCAGAGCGGCAGCACAATTGTCGAGACACGCAATGGAGCACAAGCTGGGGATTGAAAGCAGACGCTGTTGGTGGTGGCCGATCCGAGGGCATGAAATGCACAGAAATTAGTGCACCATCTGTGGTTTTACTGACCGGGACTTCAAAATCCATAATGCCTTGGGACATTTGACCGGCCCATTTGGGGGTGTGATTTGGCTATTAAGGAAGGCCCAATGCTGGAAAAGTTGCATTTATTCTTGGAACAACAGCACAGAACATCCTCCGTCTTCTTATGCGTTTTGACAAACAATGCCACCTTGCTCACAGGTGGAAGCAATATCAAATGCAAAGTGCAGGTTTGCATGTTTAAAAAACGCATTGAGTAACATGACTAGTTAGTTGGAACTACATTTCCCATGATGCAGGTAAGTTCTCTTTGAAGTATAGGTAAGGAAATCCTTTTCTTATTTTACATGCATGATGTAGGTGTGGAAAAATAAAAATGCAACTGGTCCTGTTTGTTTATAGTTTTTGCATAGTGCTCAATTGTTCGTACGTGCCTCGAAAATGCCTGTCTCCAGGACGATCAGAAAGGATGTCTTCCTTTCCGAATCCCTTCCATGCGCTCTCTGGATTCACTCAGTAGCATATCCTTTAGTAGGTCCTGAGAGGGCAAGTGGGTCATGCTCCTCATATAACATCAAAAACCATTCTCCGAGTACCGGAGCCCCCGACCCTTCAGGACGGCCTCTTTGACAATAGGCATGGAGCAGCCCACCAATTCCATAAACATGAAGCAACAGATAGAGGCCCAATGCTGGAAAAGTTGCATTTATTCGTGGCACAACAGTACAGAAAAGCCTCCGTCTCCTTATGCGTTTCGGCAAACAATGTCAATTGCTCACAGGTGGAAGCAATATCAAATTAAAAGTGCAGGCGTGTATGTTTAATAAACACATTTCACATGACCAGTTAGTTGGAGCTACATTTCCGATACTGCAGGTAAGTTCTCTTTGAAGTACAGATGAGGAAATCCTTTTCTTATTTTACCTGCAAAATGTTGGTGTGGAAAAATAAAAATGCAACTGGTCCTGTTTGTTTATAGTTTTTGCATAGTGCTCATTTGTTCGTACGTGCCTCAAAAATGCCCGTCTCCAGCACGATCAGAAAGGATACCTTCCTTTCCGAATCCCTTCCATGCGCTCTCTGGATTCACTCAGTAGCTTATCCTTTGGTAGGTCCTGAGAAGGCAAGTGGGTCATGCTCCTCATATTATATCAAAATCCATCCTCCGAGTACCGGAGCCCCCGACCCTTCAGGGCGGCCTCTTTGAACAATGGGCATGGAGCAGGCCACCAATTCCATAAACATGAAGCAACAGATAGAGACCCAATGCTGGAAACGTTGCAATTATTTGTGGCACAACAGTACAGAAAAGCCTCCGTCTCCTTACACGTTTCAGCGACCAATGCTGCCTTGCTCACAGGTGGAAGCAATATTAAATGCAAAGTACAGGCGTGCTTGTTTAAAACCACATTGAGTAACATGACTAGTTAGTTGGAACTATGTTTCCCATGATGCAGGTAAGTTCTCCTTGACGTACAGATAAGGAAATCCTTTTCTTATTTTACCTGCACAATGTTGGTGTGGAAAAAGAAAAATGTAACTGGTCCTGTTTATTTATAGTTTTTGCATAGTGCTCAATTGTTTGTACGTGCCTCGAAAATGCCCGTCTCCAGCCTGATAAGAAAGGATGTCTTCCTTTCCGAATCCCTTCCATGCTCTCTCTGGATTCACTCAGTAGCATATCCTTTAGTAGGTCCTGAGAGGGCAAGTGGGTCATGCTCCTCATATAACATCCAAAGCCATCCTCCGAGTACCGGAGCCCCCGACCCTTCAGGGCGGCCTCTTTGAACAATGGGCACGGAGCAGGCCACCAATTCCATAAACAAGAAGCAACAGATAGAGACCCAAAGCTGGAAACGTTGCATTTATTCGTGGCACAACAGCACAGAAAAGCCTCTCTCCATACGCGTTTCGGAGAACAATGCCGTCTTGCTCACAGGTGGAAGCAATATCAAATGCAAAGTGCAGGCGTGCATGTTTAAAAAAAACATTGAGTAACATGACCAGTTAGTTGGAACAATGTTTCCCATAATGCAGATAAGATCTCTTGGAAGTACAGATAAGGAAATCCTTTTCTTATTTTACCTGCACGATGTTGGTGTGGAAAAATATAAATGCAACTGGTCCTGTTTGTTTATAGTTTTTGCATAGTGCTCAATTGTTCGTATGTGCCTTGAAAATGTCCAGCTCCAGCACGATCAGAAAGGATGTCTTCCTTTCCGAATCCCTTCCATGTACTCTCTGGATTCACTCAGTAGCATATCCTTTATTAGGTCCTGAGAGGGCAAGTGGGTCATGCTTCTCATATAACATTCAAAACCATCCTCCGAGTACCGGAGCCCCCGACCCTTCAGGACGGCCTCTTTGAACAATGGGCATGGAGCAGCTGACCAATTCCATAAACGTTAAGCAACAGATAGATGCCCAATGCTGAAAAAGTTGAATTTATTTGTGGCACAACAACACAGAAATGCCACCGTCTCCTTACGCGTTTCGACGAACAATGCCAACCTTGCTCACAGGTGGAAGCAATATCAAATCCAAAGTGCAGGCGTGCATGTATTGAGTCACATGACCAGTTGTATATATCTATATATATATATCTATATATATTTTTTTTTTTCCACAAATTAAACAGTGAAGGCACTCCATTTGGTAGTTTTTCAAAATTCGTTATTCAAAACTGTGTTCGCCTACGCGTTTCGAACCAAAGTTCTTGATCACGGCAGTTTCTTACAGTTTGTCCCTCATCACTTTCTTTAATTATACTATTGACCCTTGTGGTGTATTGTGGGATATGTGGTTTTCGTTTATTTCTTAAATGGGATACTGCCCTGATCCCGGTAACGGCACCAACTGAACAGCGCTCCTTCTGTAACAGGACAATTTGTGGAATAATATATATATATATATATATATATATATATACATTACCTACTGGCGGTCGCCAGTAGGTATATATAGTTAGGATTTTTTCTCTATGGGTTTTTTGAAAATTCTATGTCTAATAACTTTGGCGTTTGTGGACGGAATTGGCTGAAATTTTCAGGAAAATGGCACATTTTGTTTCTGAGCAGCCCTTGAAAATTTGGGGGGGGTTCGTCAAGGGGGGGCCGAGAAAAAAGGGGGGTCCCAAAACGTGTTTTTAACATTGAGTTTTCCATAGGGCGGTTGGCCTCACTTTTAGCCCGAACGGCTGAATGGATTTGCACGAAACTTGGCAAAATTGTAGGGACTGGTAGCCTGATGTGCCTTTTGTAGGTCTCAATATATGTGCTCCAGTGGATTTTGAGAAATTAACGTTTAAAAAAAGATATATATCTGTAACAGCGGACCGGGCAGCGTACTTTTCGCGTTACGGAGCTTTGCGAAGCTGATTGGTTCTCCGGCGTCTGTCAACATTCCAAACAGTCCGTAGCGGCCGCCATCTTGTCTCTCGGTAGGATTGAGAGACAAGAGGAGGCCAAAGCGAAGGGGCAAATGACCATAAGGGGGAATAGTAGATCCTCGCTGACCCCCTAGGTTTGATGTGGAGGTTTTAAAAGGGCCCCGCGGGGCAAAAAAAAATAATAATAATAATAATCGAACACCTGAATGGATTTGCACGAAACTTGGCAAAATATTAGGGACTGGTAGCCCGATGTGCCTTTGCTAGGTCTCAATATATGTGCTCCAGTGGATTTTGAGAAATTAACGTTCAAAAAAAGATATATATCTGTAACAGCGCTCCGCTTCGCGTACTTTTCGCGTTACGGAGCTTTGCGAAGCTGATTGGTTCTCCGGCGTCTGTCAACATTCCAAACAGTCCGTAGCGGCCGCCATCTTGTCTCTCGGTAGGATTGAGAGACAAGAGGAGGCCAAAGCGAAGGGGGAAATGACCATAAGGGGTCATAGTAGATCCTTCCTGACCTCTTAGGTTTGATGTACCATTTTGCCAAGTTTGGTGTAATTCCGTTCAGCCATTCAGGCTGTAGACGTATGTAAATGTCCTATGGAAAATTGCATGGGGAAAACACATTTGAAAGTGTTGAAATTTAGAACCAATTAAAATGTTACTTTGGTTTTGTATTTGTGTGTGATGAAAGTTAATTGGTTATGTATATATGTCAAATGAGAGGAAACCACAGCCATTTTGTGATACTACTGTCTGAGGTACATTTGTGAGGAATTTTTGGTGGTGAATTTCTGGTGTTTGATTTACACAGTACTAACACTTCTGCTACTTTTAAAAAGGTGAGTTGTTAATTTGTAAGGGGAACTATGTTGTACACTTGAAGATAATTTGAAAAATGTTTTCTGTTATTTATTTGCAGTCCTTCTGTTATACTAAATAGTTGATGAAGTTAGTTTTATATTATGTATTACTAAAAACGATAAATGAAAGTGATTATTTTTTTCTGCAATTTACAGCAAGCAATTTCAAAATAAAATGGCTCACAATGAAGAGACCGTGGCAATTTCTTTTGAATTGTCCACTACATTGATTGAAATTGAGAGCACCAATAATGAAATATTGTCACAAGGAGGACATGACTTGTATGATTCCATTAGATTGATTGAAATGGACAGCACCAAGAATGAAATATTGTCACAAGGAGATGACTTGAATGATTCCACTACATTGATTGAAATTGAGAGCACCAATAATGAAATATTGTCACAAGGAGGAGATGGCTTGTATGATTCCATTAGATTGATTGAAATGGACAGGACCAATAATGAAATATTGTCACAAGGAGGAGATGACTTGAATGATTCCACTACATTGATTGAAATTGAGAGCACCAATAATGAAATATTGTCACGAGGAGATGACTTGAATGATTCCACTACATTGATTGAAATGGACAGCACCAATAATGAAATATTGTCAGAAGGAGGAGATGACTTGAATGATTTTTTTGATCAATCTCTTGATGGCGAATTTATCGAGTGTTTGGAGACCATAGAGTTACAAGAATCATCATTGCAGACTTTTAATGAGGAGATTCCAGATGAGATGATTGAAGAGGAAATTACTGATGAGGACATGTTACTAGTTGTTTCAAATTTAGAAAATTTTGAAGAATAAATTTATATTTAGAAATCAAAAATTGTTTGAGACATTATTTATTTTTATTTTTAATTTATGAGGTTGTAGCGAAGTGATTGTAGTATAAAATGAGACTTATAGTATAGAGTGCAACATTTTTATGTTACATGGTAAGTTTACTCATATTTACTTCCCTTCTGCCACTATATTATCTCCAATGTGTATTTGACATGTCTTCTTCATCTCCGGCCTCCTTTCTCTCACTGTGTGTCTCCGATGCATCTTATCGCTGGTATTTTGTGTAATTACAGAAGAGAGTAAAATAAAATAGTTCGGAACGTGAAAAGGGGGCAAAGTAGAGTACTCCTCACCCCCTAGGCCTTTTTAGGCGGTCCCAAAAGGATCAGTTTCTGCTTTCCTGAGAGATTATGGTATGAGTTCCATATACCACAATAACTTGCATTACAACATGCAAGATATCTATCTCCTATTACCAACTTTTGGAGATATTCGCGCTAAGCGCGAATATCTCCAAAAAGTAACACCTGCCCTGAGCAGTTCTTAGCCATGTTATCCAATGGGAGGTGGATAACATGGCTAAGAGTATTAGCTCGGTAATGCATGAATATCGCTGAGTTTTTAGCGATATTCATGCATTGCGGCCGTTTATTATCGCATTTGCGATAAACCTTGATAATAGTAAGGTTTATCTTCGATAATTTCTGACGATGCTTAGTGGTAAAAAATTGGTTGGTAAGCATCGTTAGCGATAAATATCGCTTAACTTTGGTAATATGCCCCAACGTCTGTTAACGTTCGATTCGAAGGAAATGAGGAAGTGTTGAAAAACATTGTCTGCGCCATCTTGCCTTTTTTGAAATGCCACACTTTTGTCGTGCACGGCAGCCATTTTAGATGTCTTGACCAGACCCACTCTCTGCACGCTGTCGATTCGTAGCATGGCTCCTCACCCTCGCAAGCATCTTCCCCAGGCACTGGTCACCCCCGCTCTCTGTCTTATGCATGGGCAATAAACCTCCCCCCATCTGCGCTGCTCTTCCCTGAGAATCACACTGTGCCCGCCCGACACCTCCCTTTCGCCCTATTCACTACCGCACCCTGTGACACTCCTCTTCCTCTGTGTCCGATTGTCCAGGCTATCAGCTAGCCCTGCAGATGTAGTTTATGGCCCCAGCTGTAAAGAATCACCCCTCTTCAAAGGAGTTATAGTAGATCAAGGCCCACACCCGATGAGATCCGTCACACCACACGTGTTCCTACTATCTGAAAACTATCCTGTATTGTGATTGGGGAGGGGACCGAGCCTGAAGCGGAAGATTCCAGGAATGACTCTTTGTACATCAAAGTTTTTACAATTATGTGTCACATAAAAAATATATAGCACTCCAACAAAGTAGTAGGAATATAAAACTTTAATAACATATAAATATATACAACAAAACAAAAACAGTAATAGATTTATTGAAATTGACAGCACCAATAATGAAATATTCTTGTCAGTAGCGGTCTGTTGTGCGAATAGTTCCAAGGCAGCAGAACGCGCTGAAATCTGGATGTCACGAAGGTGATGTCTAGCAAGTTGCCGCCCAGCAAATAACGGCGTGGGGCGCCGCGGGGGTGAGTGAGTCCAGTAGGCACCACAGCTATTCTTACCGGCATTGCAGAATTACTGCTGGGGACAATGCCTGTGCTGGAGCAGGGTCACAGCAGAAACAAAAAGGATTCTGTTGAAGATGTTGTTGGTTTTCAATTTGAAAACAGTTCTGGTGTCAACTGCTATGCTAATGTAGTGGTTAATGTTTTGTTTTCTCTAGAAAATGTAAAAGAGGGGGAGGCAGTCCAAAGTTCCGTTAAAAGGGCAAAGGAAAGGATCGGTGGTTTGAACTATCAGTCAAAAAGGGGAGGGGGTGCAACAATTTTTCCTACCGGGTCACACTGTGCTTTCACCGGAAGTGAGGTCTGCAGGATTCTAGTAATTCAAAGTGAGGCTGGCGCCGACGTCCCGCGGATACAGTTTCGTCACTCCACGGGTGATCATGGCAGTCATTCCCCATCGGGGGTGGGAGACTCCCGCGGCTCCTCTAGAATCTTCAAGGTCGTGGAGGACTACGGTGGTGGAGTCAACCAGTGACCGGGCCATTTCTTTATGCTGGGCCCGCTCTTGCCAGGTCGACCGCCATTTTGAGAGTTCGGTAGCTACTGGCGATCGCGGGGTCAAATGAACGGACGGGCTCCACCCTGCCGGGCGAGACGTTGCAGCATGGCCACAGTGGAAGAACTCTTTTCCGGGCGCCTGGACCGCTGAGGGTGCAGCTGGGAAGCCTACACTGGGGAGGCGGGAGAGGCCTGTTCGCACCGTCTCTCCCTCCCAGTGCACCCCACGGCGTCTCGCTTGAGATTTGTTATGGCCGGACCAGGCGATGAGGACGAGGGGGGGGTCGGAGGCATGTGCAAGACATCCCCCCCCAGTGTTGTCGCAGCCATTATAAAAGAAAGAAGTGTCCCGTCCGTCTTCGGGCCGGGCTTCCGGTGGATGTCGGCCGGACGCCCCTGGCTCTGGCCCCATGAACGGGTTTCTTGGTTTATCGGCTGCAGCCGGATTCCGTCGGCCTCGGCCCCCCGACCGTTGGTGGCCGGACCGGAAGAGCATGTGGCGGGACTACCTGCAACTCTCAAGGGCCACCGCGGCCGGACTGGGAGAGAGAGGGGAGGGTCGAGGAGACATTCCCCCCCCCCTGCAACTGTTCAGCGTTGTAAAGGCAATCCCCTGGCCGGGTCCCGTTGGTCTCGGCCTCTCCTCCGGCTACACCCTACGTTAGGATCTCCTGGCCGAGGCGTGGCAGCAGGACCTGCCTTATATGGGCTGCTCCCGGCTGGGCGTAGCCGGAACCCTGCCCCACCTTGGAAGTTTCCAGAGTGGGGGCGGATGTTCTACTGACTTGCATTTTCCCTAGTCTATCGATTTTTTTGGCGTGGCAGGCGGTGGGACAGCGAGGGGTGATTTGGTTTCTCTTACTGTTTTTCTGGTCTCTCACCACTGGCATATTTTAACGTTTTCTTGTTTCTAGGACATTAATAGGTTTTATCATTACGTTATGTTATCGTTTCTTTGTTCGTTGTTTAATAAAAGTTCATGTTCATCAGTGGCCTACTGATTTTCGTTTTCCTATTCTTTTCTTTCCAGGTTGTTTCATGCTAAAGTTTCTGTTAACAGGATACAGTGATCACTTCGTTATTATTGCATATGTCCTTTTCACTAGGGGTGCTCTCTGGTCGGGCCAGATGACGTATGTCTAGTAAATGGTCCGGGTGAAACAGGTGCATCAATCAGTGGGGATAGGCATGATAGATTACAACGGGGGAGAAAGGTCCGCATTACGTACCCTTTCACTACTTGCAAAGATTTTCCTACGTTTATTTGCAAACAGGGAATACCTCCAAAAAGAACTAATTCCCAAACAGTCAATGTTCGGACAATCAATCAATCAATGAGGAATGAAATAGGTACGACGTGTTAAAGGCTTGCGTTACCTACCCTTCACTATCTGCAAAGGGAGAGAGAATATTCCTATTCTTCCTCGTTTGCAGGTAGAGAAGATCCTTAAGAGAATTAACATCGAACAATTCAATGCTCGATTGAAACAATCAACAAGGGGTACTGTGAACACAAATGAACGCCGCTTATGTACATACGCATTGCTATTTTCAACAGGTTGTTCCTAATGTTTCTATTTTAGCGAGGTCAAAAAGAGATCCCATTAGTGGCCTACTGATTTTGCTCGATTCCTTTTGTTTTTTTACACGATTTTTCGCTATCTGCAAAGACTAAACAGAGTATTGCGACTCTGTGCTTGTTTGTAAATAGAGAATGAACCAAAGAGAACAATCAATCAAATGGAGAGAGAAGCAGGCACGACGGATTACAAAGGGGGAAAGGGCTGCGTTAACTACCCTTCACTATCTGCAAAGAGAGAGTACTCCTAATAGAAATGAGGGGTGGGGGGCAGCAATCAAAGCAGATCAGTGTGCATAAACACGAAAAAAAAAATTCTTACCACGTACTTGACATTCGACAGCTTATGATATTTGCTATTAAAAAACCATTGAAATTCACTGAAAAAACCATAGGTTATAGACCATATATAGTTAGGAATTAGCATTTACAAAACCTTGAAAATTCACTGAAAAAACCATAGGTTATAGACCATATATAGTTAGGAATTAGCATTTAAAAAACCTTATTTTACTCACACAAAACCATTGAAATTCCATATATAGTTAGTTGCACTAACTATATATTGCGCACCCGCAATCCACTGCTGATGATGTCACATATTACATCATTCATGACATGGTCAGTGACATCACTGATGACATCACTGATGACATCTCAAATGACATCACTGATGACATCTCATTTGACATCAATGACCACATCACTGATGATATCATTCATGTGACAATACAATGCATCTCCTCACATTTTAATATAACCTCTGTTTCACCCAGTGTTAAAAACAGAGTATAATTTTTGAAACCATTGACACACCAATACTAGTTACTACATACGTACTCACTGATTCCTACGTCTACACACACATTCACTCATTCACCCATACAATCATTCATACATACAATCACTCATGTTTACAACACAATCATATGCACTCATACACCTATACAGACACTCACACTCTGCCACTCATCCATGGAGTTACTCACACACCTAGTCAGTCCTGTAAAGAATCAATCACACTTCCATTTTCTACTCTATACAGTTAAACATAGAGCACCTTACGTTTTCAACCATATACTAACACATACTTACTCTCTTATACAATCATTGATACAAGTACACATTGATCTGTACAGAGTCACACACCTCCCATCCAGCCACACACACACTCAGTCTCCCATGCAAATACTTGGGCAATCAATCAATAACCCATATAGTTACTCATATAGCTACTGATCAACACATGCAGCAGTTTACAGAACAACAGACATAATGATGCACAAATTAAGACAGTTTAGTCACTAACCCATGCACTCAGTGAGACACATTTAATCACTCACTCATACATTCAGTCATGCACCTACTAAATCCTTCGTCCAGACACTTATACATCCACTCATTCTTCAATATGTAAGACATATTTTAACTTTACAGAAACATAGTCACTGGATGTTGTCATCAGTGATGTCACTGACCATGTCATGAATGATGTAATATGTGACATCATCAGCAGTGGATTGCGGGTGCGCAATATATAGTTAGTGCAACTAACTATATATGGAATTTCAATGGTTTTGTGTGAGTAAAATAAGGTTTTTTAAATGCTAATTCCTAACTATATATGGTCTATAACCTATGGTTTTTTCAGTGAATTTTCAAGGTTTTGTAAATGCTAATTCCTAACTATATATGGTCTATAACCTATGGTTTTTTCAGTGAATATATATATATATATATATAAATATATATATATATATATATTTATTTATTTTTTCTTCTTTTTTTCACTGAAAAAACTATAGGTTTCAGGCACGTTATAGTTAGAAATGAGCAGTTAAAAAACCTTTGAAATTCACTGAACAAAACCATAGGTTTCAGGCACGTTATAGTTAGAAATTAGCATTTAAAAAACCTTAGAAATTCACTGAAAAAACCATAGGTTTCAGGGGTGTTATAGTTAGTTGGACAAAACCATAGAAATTACCATGTATAGTTAGTTCAGCTAACTGTAACTCGCACGCCCGCAATGCACTGCTGATGACGTCACATATTACATCACTCATGACATGGTCAGTGACATCACTCATTTTTGGCGCCAATTGACAAATCTTCGTGAAATTTTCAAAACTTACGGTCAGCTCCAGTCCGCTCCTGAAAGTTTTGGGGTGATTCGTCAAGTAGGGGCCGAGAAAAAAGGGGGGTCCCAAAACATGTTTTCACCATGCAATTTTCAATAGGAAACTTTAGCCGCGGCTACAGCCCGAACTGCTGAATGGAATTGTTCCAAAGTTGGCAAAGAGGTATCCCTTAGTTCAGAAAGGTGCCTTTTTGTTAAATGGTGTAAATCTGTTCAGTAGTTGCTGAGAAAATGAAAAGTAAAAACACAAATATATCTATGGCGGCAGTGGATCCCTGTGCGCACCCTGCGCGCACCCTCCCGATCACGAACTGCATGCTAATTGGCTGTCAACACTCCAAACCAGGAAGTGTTGGCAGCCATCTTGTGTCTCAGTAGAATTGAGGCACAAGAAATCCCTCAAAAAAGTGTGCAAAATGCAAAAAAGGGGGCAGGGTAAAAACACCCTGAACCCCTAGGCCTGCTTAGGGGGTCCCACAAGGACCCCCAGGGCCCAACCAAAAATATATATATATTTTTTAAATCGGCAACATCCACGGATTCTGCCGTAAAAAACGTGGGCTCCTGCTCTTCTTTAGTAATTAGCCCCCGGGGGATCAAATCCCGGGGGCAATAATATTTAATGTAATGGGGGCCCAGAGGGACCCCCCAGCCCCAGGGACTGCCACCCTCTGGGGCTTTTATCAAATATGTGCGGGGGTCTCACAGCCCCCCTAGCCCTGGGGACCGCCACCCCCGGGGTTACAAAATACATGGGTGGGGGGCTGAAAGGACCCCCAAGCCCCACGGACCACCACCCCAGGGCTTTATAACAATATATGCAGGGGGCTCATTGACCCCCCGCAGCCCCAGGGACTTCCACCTCCCCAAGGTACTAAATAGTAAAATTGTGGGAGGAGGCTGTGCGGCTCCCTCATGGAGCCTTGTCATGGCCCTGGGGACCGCCACCCCCCAGGGCCAGCTCCCGCAGTGTCTCGGGGTGCCTACCCCTGGGACACTGTAGTTTGCTATGGCAGGGCCGGAGCCTTGCGGCTCCCGCCCTGCCATAGCAAACTTGGTTTGTATTTTGAAAGAGAGCAGGGAAACCTACTCTCTCTTTCAAAATGCAAACCAGATTGCTTTTCCGCACGGGGAGCTGCATGTTAGCAGCTCCCTATGTGGAAAAGCAATGCCGGCTTGCGAAGGATGCGGGGAGCCGGCAGGACCGTGGGGGCATTGGGGCTCCCCCACGGTCCCCAATGTTGTATATAGGCTCCGGGGGATGGGGTCCCTGGGAAGAATAGAAATTAGTGGGAGGTGCTAAAAACGAAATTAAGCTAAAATTAGGAGTTGCGCACCCAGCGCAACGCTCAGCGTGGCCCCCTGGTGTGAACGCATTGGTTGTGCTACTCCAACGCGTTGGGTGCGCGGCTCCAAACAAAAAAAAATAATATTCTTTAAATATACATCAAGCTTATGTGTTTAGATCTTGGGTGGCTCTAAAAAGAACCCTTGTGTTTATTAAGAGATTTTGGTACCTATAAGTATGCACCTATGCAGAGTCTAAAGTTGATGAGAAAGACTCTGTTGCCCTCATCTGTGAAATGTACACCATCTCTCCTATAGATGCCAGCCATGTTAAAATGCAGATTGGTGAGGTAAATGGACCCCATCCTATAATCTCTGAGATAAGCAGAAACAGCTTTATTGTCATGTTTCCTAGCTTTCTCAATCTGTGGACAAAATAGATTGGACAAGTTTCATTTCTGTTTTTGGCATATGTTAGAATAGACAAAGGCAGTTTGGGGGAAAAGTAACATTAGTTCTCCAAAGGTGTCCTTCATTCGCATTTCCAGACCTAGCCCAGTCAAAGTGCCTAGGTCATTTCCACCAAGGTGCACAATTATGAGGTCAGGGTGTTGGAGATGCAAAAAGGATTTAACCAATGGCATCAATTGGTGCAGCTTTAATCCTCTCTGTCCAATCCATTTAATGACTGCATTTGGCAAAGCTAAATCTGTGTCAATAACTCTGTTTTCTGCATACCTTTGGCTCCAGAAAATATAGCTGTGTCCCACAATCCACACTCTAAGCATCTTGAAGGGAGGTCTGGATGCACTCAGAAGGTGTCTGTATGTGAAATGGGCAGTTTGAAAACTAAGATTTTTCAAACATGTTGGATAAGATGCAGTTTTGAACAAAGAAGAGAAATGATTGGCTGTTTGAGAACATTATAGACACAAAAGTAGGGTGCATGTTTCTGTGTTTTAAAAACATGTTTCTTATTGGTTAATAAAAACTGTTTGAAAGGAACTTTACATAGGATAAGCTTATATTTTGAAAAGCCAAGCACACCTGCTGTTTGGAATTGCAGCATTGTGTGCTGAACATGTGATCTGTGTGTTCAGCTGGGTGTTCCGTGAACAGTTACTATGGTAACCGGCATCCAGCAGAACGGGGATAGGGTTGAAAGTTAGGTCAATTGGAAAGGGTTGAAATGAAAGTCCAATCTATCCTGTTGTCATGTTTTAGTCGTATTAGAAGCCAGTCATTGCTTATACATTTGCAGAATGAGTCAGGCATTCATACTAGAGTGCAGTAGTGAAATATGTGGAATGTGAGCAGTCACCTCACCCCTTACAGACTAGTGAGTCTGTTTTGCTAAAGTCCAAGGAATAGTGTTGCTTGTCCAGAATCACACTGTGAGTCTATGTGCATTTGGGCAACTATTGTGAGAGAAGCATTTGGTTACTTCATGTCTTTGCCGACACATAACTGCTTAAAAACCTATCACTGCCCTTGCATTTCTCTAGTGACCCATTCAGCACCATGTACTAATCCATTCACTCCGCCAAAACTCGACCACTTATAAATCCATCCAGTCCTACTGTTTGCAGTACTCTAATTATTCAGTCAGTATCCAAGTACTCATGCAGTGACCAAGAGCCTTAGCACATAGACTGCTTCAAACCCCTATCTACTATGCATGTAGTCCTTTAACCTTGTAGTCCTTTTACACTTGTCTTTCAGGCCTTAAATTTCCTAGTCAGTGTTCATACACTCCAGCAAACACCCTGTCACTCCCCTTGCACTCCTGTAGTGACCCTTTCAGCACCATGCCCTAATCCATTCACTGCACCAAAACACACCCACTTATAAATTCACCCAGTCTCTCTCCTTGTAGTACACTAATCATTCAGTCAGTACCCAAGTACTCATGCAGTGACCCAGAGCCTTAGCACATGGACTGCTTCAAACTCCTATCCACTATGCATGTAGTACTCTAACCACCTACACACTTGTCTTTCAGGCCTTCAATTCCCCAGTCAGTATCCATACACTCCTGCAAACACCCTGTCACTATCCTTGTACTCCTTTAGTGAAACATTCAGCACCATGTGCTAATTCATTCACTGCGCCAAAACGTAACCGCTTATAAATTCACCAAGGCATTCTCCTTGCAGTACTCTAATCATTCAGTCAGTACCCAAGTATTCATACACTAATCCAGGCCTTACAACATGGAGTGCTACAAACCTCTGTCCAATGTGCATGCAGCCCTTTAATCACCTACTCATTTATCTTACACACCTTTGTTTCCCCAGGTAGCATCCATACACTCCAGCAAACATCTTGTCACTCTCCTTGCACTTCTCTAGTGACCCATTAAGCACCAAATACTAATCCATTCAGTGTGCAAAATCCCAACCGCTTATTAATTTATGTTGGACTCTCTTTGCAGTACTGAAATTACTCTAGTTAAAATACATATACTTAAGGATTGGCCTAGCCACTAACCCTAGTACAAGTCAATTTCTTTATATACTATGCATGCAAACCTGCAAGAAGCTACAAAGAATTAAAATACTCTATTCAAAATATCCAGTTATTACCTATGTAGTGTTGGAATCACTCTGTCATAGGATCCCATGTGACCTGAAAAAAGAAGATTTGATTGATTCATAACATTTCCCATTGTACCTATTGAAGGACTGCAAGCATTTCAATCGTTCTTCTTTAACCCCTTCCCTGCTGGGCACATTCCCCTGCTGTGCTGGGGGGAGGGGGATGCGCGCAGCGCCCCGGTGCTCATGACGAGCTCAGCTCGTCGTGCAGCACAGTGCTCATGTGCTCATGACGAGCTGAGCTTGTCATGACCACACCCGTTTCTTTAGAATGCTCGCACAGCAGGGGAATTAGCCCAGCATGTGAGCGTTCTAAAGGCCATGATGAGCTCAGCTCATCATGAGCATTCAAGGGGTTAAGCATCTTTGGAGAGATATCTCTGTGCTTACCTCCTGTCACTCTCATGCAATTTTTCAATCAATCAACTAGCTATATGTTCTTATTGTAACAGTCTGCCAATACCTAAGCACTTATGGGGCAGATTTAGAAGCATCCTGTACCAACCATATGTCACTTTTTGTAACATAGTGATGGGGCAAGACACTGCTTTTATATTTACAAGGAGAGGAAAAGGCACTCTGTGTAGCTTTTCTTCTCCATGTAAATACAACCTCATCATACACACCACTTTGCGTTGAAGGGGCGTTCCATAGGTGTTGCTGTGGGTGTTTGCACACAACACTCATAGAACAAGACACAACTCCAGATTTATCATAAATCAGAAATCTGGAGATGTGTGTGAATGTTGCACTATCCTCCAGTTGGTGTAGCAAGGCACAACAAGGAGCATTTTTTCATTTCTCCTTGAAGGAGAAAAATGCCTTCACTGATTGTTTTTGTGCAGGAAGGTGTGTCTTCTTGAACAAAACAAAAACAAACTCCACACGACACAGATATCCTTGCACCATGGTGCAAGGGTGCCTGTGTCACCACATGGCTGCAGTTTGTGTAGAGGGAAGCATAGACTTGCAACATATTTATGTACATATGTTTCAACCCTGTGCTTCGGAGGTAACACAGCACACTGCAGCTAAAGAGCTTGCATTGTCATGCTGCAGCACTTCCTTATAGTTCTGCACTTATACATTCACCATACACTACTAATGTGTTCTTTCAGTCAATTATGCACTATGCATACATTCAACAAAACGTTCACACACTATCATACAAATATAGCTCTTTCACCAGAGAAGTTAGTTCTGAGAATAACTTCTTTTTTTTAATTTTTTTGTTTTATATTTTTTATGTAGTTTTCTAAACGATTTTGTTATTTTTTTAGTGCTTTTTCAAAAGAACAAAGAATGAAAAAAACAGGCACCTTCAGGAATTAACAGCCATTCCCAAAAAAAAAAAAAAACAAGAGTCTAATAACGATTATTTTGTTGCACCGCACACACTAGGTCAACAGACTGCTCTCCATAGCATATAAGCTGGTTGCACTTTATGCAGCGCATCTTCAGTAGAGCAAATTCAGGATGTATGTCTGGTGGTGATGGTGATATGGAACTGCCAGAGATACTAGGCACTGCAGGTGGAGGGTTCTGTTGTAATCTCCTACACTCCTCCTGAGCCAGATTGACTGGATGCAGAGTCTTCAGGTGCTTAGACATCAAGGGAGTGCCAAAAGAGAATTTTGTTCTCAGCACTACCTTGGGACAAGACACAATCACAAATCTTGCAGGTGACTTTGGTGGCGTTCACCTTCTTCTGCCCCTCTGAATAGGTGAAAAACTTCCACACCACCGATACTGGCCTTTGTGGGTGTGGAGGTTCTGCAACAAATTCTTCCTCCGAAGAATGTTCTGAGTCCTGTTGTTGTTGTTCTGATGCCATGTTGGCCTTCTTTTGAAAAGCACCACAAAAATTATGGTATGAAAGTTCTTCTAAGTAGAGATGTGTCTCCAAAGAAGCTCAAAGTAGAATGATGGAAATGGGTGGGGTCCTTCAATAGTTACAGTGAGAAATGTTATGAACCAATCAAATCTTTTTTTTTCAAGTCACATGGGATACGCGCACCGTGCGCACAGGCAGCACGCACCCAACACGACTTGGCGAACTTGCTTTTACAAATGATATACATTCATTACAAGTAAAAATATATTATTGTTATGAATAGCTTAGCTAAGATTCTCCTGCGCCGCCTCACTCAGTGGAAACTGCAAGAAATTTAGGAGTCTTATTTGACTCCTCTCTTTCATTCGATCAACATGTTAGGAATACTGCAGGAAGCTGTTTCAGTCTCATCAAATCGCTTAAGAAGTTCTTTGACTTCCTGCCTACGGACTCTAGAAAGTCGGTTGCAGTGGCCTTAATATTATCACGATAGAATTATTGTAATGGCTTAATGGCTGGAGTTAAAAAAGCTACGTTAAAAAAACTGCAAAACGTGCAACATGCTGCAGCAAGATTGGTTCTTAAATCGTCTAGAAGATCTTCGGCCTCTGCTGCTCTCCAGACCCTTCACTGGTTACCCCTGCAAAAAAGGATTTTGTTTAAGATCTTGCTAATTGCTTTTAGATCCCTCAATAAGACAGGCCCAAGTTACCTTATGAAACGTTTAATCCGTTATGACCCCCTGAGAAGTTTGAGGTCGTCCGGTGGTAATCTAATCAATATTCCTAGATTTAAGCTAAAAACCAAAGGAGGAAAGACCCTTACAGTCCTGGCCTCTAAGGCCTGGAACGCCATGCCCCTCAGCCTTAGACATCAGGTACAGGAAACTGCTTTCAGGAAGCATTTAAAAACGTGGATTTTTGGTCTGCCAGATGGCTATGTTATGGGCGCCATTTAGACCTTGTTATTTGGTTTGTACACTTGTGCAGCGCCAGGATGCTCCTTTCGGAGTGACAGTTAGCGCTTTAGAAATATTCCATACAAATACAAATACAAATGTCTTGCCCTAATATGTATATTAAAGACATATATATATATATATATATATATCATTTTAGACAATAAAAAATTTCACGGGAGTCGCGCACCCACCGCTTCCAACACGTATATAATGTCAGGCGGAAGAGTGCGAGCGTAGTGTACAGTAATGCGCATGTGTCGCTAATGCGCAGGAGCTGGAGTGGCTTACCGATCGCATAGCAATCGCGCACGAAAATACGCACCCGTCGCACAACATTCCTAAAATGGCGGCTAGGTTCTGGGCAGTGATCGACAAAGGTACACTTTGGGTGTACGACTCCCAAAAAAAAATGAAAAAAAAACTAATAAAGAAAAATATATAAATATATTAAAATATAAATATAAAACAAAAAAAACAATATTTGAGTTTTAATATTTAAAAAAACTTTTTTCCATTTACATTAAAACTATATATTGTAAATTAAAAATAAAATATGTAAAAATAAATAGTTAAAATAATGTAGAAAATCTGTATTAAAAAAATAAATGTAACTATTAATATATTTAAATATTGTCATTTAAAAAACATTTAAAATTCACTGAAAAAACCATAGTTGCAGGGCTGTTATAGTTAGCTGGACATTTCACTTGTATAAAACCATTGAAATTCCTCCGTTATAGTTAGTTCTATGCGCCCTCAATCCACTGCTGATGATGTCACATATTCATTACATGGTCAGTGACATCACTGAGGACTTCACTGATGACATCTCAAATGACATCACTGATTACATCACTGATAACATCATCCACGTGACAATCTGAAATACCTCATCACACAGTAGTATAACCTTTAATCACTCAATATAAAATACAAAATACCATTTTTGAAACCATTGACACACCAATACAATTGTCTAAAAACCCACTCAGTGATTCCTAGGTCCACACACACATCTAAACACTCACCTATAAATTCACTCATACATGATGTTACAAATCAATAGAACACTATCAAATGCACATATGCACCTATATCGGCATTGACACACCAGCACACATCCTACTCACTTATACAGTCATCCTACTCACTTAAGCAAACTATTGATCACACTTACATTTACTCAGCTACACACTTATACAAACACTACTTCATTTATTTAAACAGATAGTAACTCGTACTTAGTGTCTTATAAAATCACTATTACAAGTATACAGTCATTCATATAGTTATTTATACAATCACTGACTCTTATGTATAGGTATTTATAGACAACTGTCACATACACTGCCTTTTATTTGTTCTACTTCGTTGTACATGTATCACTGAGAGATATATTTTCTCATCAACACAGTCATAAACATACTCACTCACCCAAACAACTGTTTCCACATGCACTCTTAACCTTATATACCTAGTGAACCAACTATTCACATATCTTTGCACAGAAGCACACCACCCACCCAGCCACGCACACATTCACCGTCCCATACAAATACTTACCTATCTAATCAATATCTAATATATAATTTCATGTAGCTAGTAACCAACTGATGCAGCAGTTTACACAACAACAGACAGAGTGATACAGTCATTCACACAGTTTAGTCACTAACTCATATATTGAGTGAGACACTTTAAATTAGTCACTTAAACAGTCAATCACACAGCTAGTAAATCCTTTATCCAGACACTAATACATCCACTTATTCTTCAATGCAGATTGCTATTTATATAATAATACATATTTAAATATCAAACCAAACCCCATTCACTGGATGATGTCATCAGTGATATCATCAGTGATGTCAATTGAGATGTCATCAGTAATGTCACTGACCATGTCAAGAATGATGTAATATGTGATATCATCAGCAGTGGATTGCGGGCACGTGAGTTATAGTTAGTAGAACTAACTATAATGGAGGAATTTCAATGGTTTTGTACGAGTGAAATGTCCAGCTAACTATAACAGCCCTGAAACTTATGGTTTTTTCACTCTATATATATATATATATATATATATAGATATATATATGTATATATATATATATCTATATATATATATATATATCCAAACAAAAACGCTCCTGCTGGCAACCCCTCGACTTCGGCTGGGGTGGCTCGAACCGGCGGAGCAGCCGGAATCAATATTCCTGGACAAACGGCGTTCCTTACGAGCACTCAGGCACAAGCCGGACAGACCACAATCCACTTAGAAGTCCAAAAAAGGTTGATTTATTCAATTCATAAATCACCATGATGCGTTTCGCACTCCACAGAGTGCTTGATCACACAAGTTGCAGTTGTTGATAAACATCTTTTATGTTTACACATTGGTTGCAATAAACAACGGACTATAATTATCAGTGCAATACTGTTAGTTGGTAAACATCTCGCCATTTTGTAACGGTGAATGCTTGTTATTGCTTTGGTTAAATTTATATACATCTTCCTTATATACTCAATATCATGAATCATATGTTAATGTACATCAAACTCATACTTATTTATAAATTGTCCTAATATAAAATAGGCTCAATCATGTTCATAGTATAAAAAATCGAATATACATGATTATAATGTCCCAGTGCATTGTTTACCGACACATAGGGTTAGGATATCAAGGAGTAACTGATGGTGAACAGCGAAAGGAGAAGGAGACGGTCACAAGTTAGTGAGCCGTCCCTGAAGGGGCAATGATCGTCCCAGTATCAAGGCAACCCGTTGCCAAGGTGACGTGCTGGAGACACGATGACATAAGAATAGGAGTCCTAATTAGTGGACTTGTGTATAATCGGTTAGCAAACAATCGCGGTTAGTGCGATGGCTTTGGGGGTTCACGAAAATTGAGTGTCCTGTTTAGAGGACATGAGCTACTTTTAGAGGGAAACCATCCCATGTGTCAGTAAATTGCACAAATGGAGGATATAATTTGCATGTAACCAACTATGTCAATTGATTCAACCATTTGATGCTTTCCAATTGTTCAGTTTGAGGCAACATATGCAACTTAACAATGTTTGAAAAGGTGAAAAAGGAAGAAGATTAAAAAGGAATCTGGTAAAATTAAACATATTCGCTACTTATCGTCGAGCTGGATGAAGGAAAACCACAGTGAAAGGTTTAGGGTAAACGTGTCATGATTGCTAGACATGTCCCTCCCTTTGTATCTGTGTGAAAGAAAGGATAGGGAAACAGGTTCAGAGATCATGTCCAAAAACATGCGAGTTATAAAAACGTTATACATTTGAAACAAGGGTATCAGCAGCTATCTAAACACAAAAACTTTCATTCTTGCAAGTGGACATTGTACTCCTCATCCATGTTATGGCCTTTAGGGTAGCGGGTACAGAGACTTATTATATATCTCGATTCTTTTTGTCTTAATTTCATAAGACGATTATCCCCTCTCGGGCCAATATTCACTTGTTCTAACACATAGTAGGCTAGTTTACTGGGGTCTGAAAAATGATGGCTCTCAAAATGGCGTGCTATAGGGTATTGTTGATCCAAATTACTGATAGCACGTGTGTGTTCTAATACTCTTTTTTTGGCCATATGGGTTGTGCTGCCTATATATATCAGTTTACATGGACAGGTTAGAGCATAAATCACAAAGGGAGTGGTACACGTTAGAAATTGTTTGATCTGTTGCATCTTTTTGTAACTCGGATTCCAATATTCTTTAACCATGTGGCTGTTAGCACAAGCCTTACAGTGGCCGCATGGATAGAAACCCTGTAAGTTAATGCCTCTGGGAATTGAGTTGGTACTCACATCATTGTGTATCAATAGGTCCCTCATGGTTCTCCCCCTTTTATAGGTTATAATGGGGCGACTTGGTAGAGTATCCCCGATTATGGGATCATTAGTTAATAGATTCCAGTTCTTGACCAAACTTTTCTGTATTTGTTTGGAATTCCCGTTGTACGTTAAGATGACTCTGGTGGTATCTGAATCATCTTTCTCTTTGTTGTCCTTTTCTCTGACAGTTAGTAAGTTTTCTCTCTTAGTTTCTGAAACTTTTTTACTCGTTTTTTTGATCACCCACAAGGGATATCCTCTGTTGAGGAATCTTTGTGTCATCACTTTTTCTTCTGCTGGGTAGTCTAGATTGTTGCTACAATTTCTTTTGGCCCTTAGTAGCTCCCCATAGGGGATGCTCCATTTAGGATTATCTGGGTGACAACTCTCTGCATGCAGTAGGGAGTTGCCTGCTGTGCTTTTCCTGAACAGTACAGTTTCGATGGTATTTTCCCTGATTTGGATGTTGCTTGTGAGGATGATATTTCTGGTATTATTGTTCAGTCTTTTGATGAATTCAGAGGCTTCTGTTTTGTCACCTTTCCAGATGACAAAAATGTCATCTATGTACCGTAGCCATAATCAGACTTTCTCAAAGAGCTTTTCGAATTGCACATCATTTCTGATGTCTGCCTCCCATGCTCCCATAAAGAGGTTCGCCAGGCTCGGCGCAAAGGAAGTACCCATCGCGGTACCATGGGTTTGTACAAAGATGTCACCATTGAAGCTGAAGAAATTGTTGTCTAGACAATGTTTGATCATGTCAAGCAACATGGTCGTGTGTCCTAGAAATCTCATATCTCTCCCTTTAAGAAATCTAGCACAAGCTTCCATCCCCTGATTGTGTTCGATTATAGTGTAAAGTGCATTTACATCCATCGTTATTAAGAGACACTCTTTGTCAATGCTCACTTTATTGATTTTGTCAAGGAAATCCTTTGTGTCTCTCACATACGTTGGAAGTCCTATGACAAATTCTCTGAGGAAGTGATCGATGTACCGTGAAATATTCTCTAGTACACATCCTCTGGAAGAGATAATGGGTCTTCCAGGGGGGGTTTGGATGCACTTGTGGACTTTGGGGAGAAGGTATAGGAGAGGTAAGATGGGATGCTCTTTTTTAAGATAACAAAATTCTTCCCATTCAAGCCAACCTTTGTCTCTCCATTCACCCAATTTTAGAGATGTTGACCAACTAACAGTATTGCACTGATAATTATAGTCCGTAGTTTATTGCAACCAATGTGTAAACATAAAAAATGTTTATCAACAACTGCAACTTGTGTGATCAAGCACTCTGTGGAGTGCGAAACGCGTCACGGTGATTTATGAATTGAATAAATCAACCTTTTTTTGGACTTCTAAGTGGATTGTGGTCTGTCCGGCTTGTGCCTGAGTACTCGTAAGGAACGCCGTTTGTCCAGGGATATATATATATATATATATATATATATATATATATATATATATATATATATATATATATATATATATATATATATATATAATTATATATATAGATAGATAGATAGATAGATATAGATGTAGATATATATATGTATATGTATATATATAAAGGGAGTGGTGCTGCAATGATTAAAGGACACAGTTTCAGCTTGGGTGTGCCACTTAACTGCTTTCAGGGGAGGGAAATGAAGGGAGTGCTGCTGCAATGATTAAAGGACACAGTTTCAGCTTGGGTGTGCCACTTAACTGCTTTCAGGGGAGGGAAATGAAGGGAGTGCTGCTGCAATGATTAAAGGACACAGTTTCAGCTTGGGTGTGCACTTAACTGCTTTCAGGGGAGGGGAAATGAAGGGAGTGCTGCTGCAATGATTAAAGGGCACAGTTTCAGCTTGAGTGTGCCACTTAACTGCTTTCATGGGTCTTCGTGGGAGCAATAGTAAAGACACTAGTGCAACACTAACCAGGTCAATCTGACACTGACTAACATACTTTCACGCATACTATATGCTATAAATAGTTCCATCCCTGTACCTGCAGAACATGTCAGATTAGCAGCATTGATGTACAAGTATGCACAATAATAAAATTAAATTTTCACCTTGTTTTAAGAAATGAAAAAAATGTGTGACGATTTAAACATAACAAAAATCACAGTCACTCACAGACTCACTCACACACTCACACACCCAGTTACAGACCCACTCAGACACTCATGTACCCACTCACAGACCCACTCAAAGACTCATGCACCCTCTTGCAGACCCACTCAGAGACGTATGCATCTACTCACATACCCACTGAGAGAGCCATGCACCCACTTATAGAGCCACTCAGACACTGATGCACTTACTCACAGACCCACTCAGAGACTAACTCAACCACTCAGAGACACCATGAGATACTCCTACACCCACTCACAGATCCACTTAAACACTCATGCACATACACACATTAATAGACCTACTCAGAGAGTCACGCACCCACTCACACACCCACTAAGACACTCGGGTACCCATTTCCAGACCCACTTTGACATTCAGGCACCTACTTACAGATACACTCAGAAACTCACACACCCACTCAAACCCCCATTCAGACTCACACACCCACTCACAGACCTACTAAAAGACTCGTACATCTACTCACTGACCCACTCAGAGAGTCACACACCCACTCACACATCCATTGAGATACTCACATACTCCCTCACACATCCACTGAGACACCTATGCACTCACTCACATACTAACTCTCAAAGATTACAGGTTACAGTTATGAAATAAAATGTAAAGAATCTCTGAAATTCACTAAACAAACAACAAATCAAAAAGCCCCTCAATCACCCATACAGCCACTTACACACCCTGTCATTCACTTATACAACCATTCAGACACAAACTCACTCACCCATACAGTCACTCACACATCCACTCACCCACCCATACAGCCACTCACACAGTCAGTCACTCACGTATACAGCTACTGACAAACCCACTCACTCATCAATTCAGCACTCACACTGCTATTCACTCACCGACACACATATTTACCCATACAGCCACACAAAACCCCACTCACACATCTAAAAATTCACTCACAAACCCACTCACACATTTGCACAGCCACTCATAATATATGTTAGAAGTATTATCACTCATTAGTAGTATACCTGGTATACTATGTAATGTTTGTAGAACCTTGATATCAATGTTGACAATCATAACCTCTTAGAAAATACTCACACTCACTAGATGATGTTATCAGTGATGTTCCTAGTGAGGTCATTCAAGATCTCATCAGTAATGTTATCAGTGATGTCAATGACCATGTCATAAGTGACATAATTAGTGAGGTCAACAAGCAATGTTTTGCCAGGGCATAAGTTACAGTTTTTTTAAATGTATTAGTAGTATGCAAATCAGAATCAGTGTACAGACAGTATTGTTACTGACATCAGTGCAATATACTGTTGCCAGTCTAGGGGCCCCCTGGCACAGTTCTCAGAACATAGAGCAGCACTTAGGGAGCACCATACAGGCATAAGCTATAGTTAGCTCAGGTAACTAGAACTGCTGAATTTCACTGGTTTTGTATGAGTGAACTATAACATACCTGTATCTCAAATGGCATCACTAATGATATCATCAAGTGAGCGTAAGTATTTTTTAGAGTTTATGTGTATTAAACAGATATAGTAACCTACTGCAAAAGTTAACTCAGTATACTAGGTGCACTACTACTGAGTGATATTCAGTAAGTAAATGTGTTGAATGGTTTTCTTTGTCTGTAAGTTTGCCACTTTGATTGTTACTTGAGTATCTTCAACAGATACCTGCACAAAGTTGTACTGAAATGAAAACACCCTTGTTATTTTCTACTTTGTAGAAATAGGTGGCTGTTTGAGTGGTGCAGATGTGACTGTATTTACAGGTATGAAGAAAGCCTTTCCTGAATGTTTGTGCAAAATCTAAGAGGCTCCTTTTAGTAAGATATCAATTACTATTGCTTTAAATTGATCAATAACGGTGACTTTTTTCTTTTTACTTTTAAGTTTGATAGAGCTCTGGACACATCCACAGCGGCATTCCTTTTCCAAAGACAGATGCCTTCAACCCACGCATACACCAGCCAATAACAACTAAGTGCCATGGAGAACACATGGCATATCATCCTCAATGACTATATTACTTTGCAACGGATGCAGGATCATTTGCATCCTGATTTACCCAGTTTACTTTCTCCACGAGAACAGATGTCCATATCCAGAGGCTCAAGGGATTATTGACCTGCTCCCACTATTCTAGTGCCTCATCCCGGAGAAACAAATACTCCACCTATGGAGGGAATCATTTATGCTACCGGACTGAAACAAATATATACACAATTATTTTTTTACAGTACTTGTTTAGTAATATGCTCTCAAGAGTTGTGTGTATATAATGATTTTTGAAGTGACTTATACTTCATGTTTTACATTTTTGCGGCAACGCCTGAAGTTGAGATAATGACAGCAGTCACAGAGAGCGCATGTTTTTGGCAAAGTCTGAAACACATATATAGATACATTTTAATCAAATGATGACACTAGTTGTATAGTCGCATGGACTTAAAAGTTAAGTATGTGTAATACCTTTCATAGAAAAACACTTTTGCATTATGATCCACATTTTCACGGCGATGCCAGAAGTTACAATGACGTCAACAAATGTGAAGAGCTCATGTTTTTGGCATAGTGTTAAACACACATGTACATATATTTCAAAGAAGTTAAGTATATAAGTTCACTACCATAATCCTGAACCTTTTGTTTCTGTGATTGGTTTTAAAGAAAACTAGTGTTTAATTCTATATTTGATTCCCGCAACTATGCTGTAATCGCGAACATGTGCATAATCACGAACATCACATGACCTTCAAAAGAAGATAAATGATTGGTCGAGGCACTTTTCATTAACTTGTATAAGAAGTGCAACCTCTTTTTTATTCTTGAAGATTCCATTGGGATTTTACTTTTCTTTCAGGAGTGTGCTGTAGGAGGAGTGGAGACTTTTCATAAAGAGCTTTTTTTGTGTTTTTTTTGTAAATCAGAATTGGGAACAGGTGAGAACCAAAAACATCAGGTGCCACAGAAAGTACAGCAAGAAGAGTCAGAGAGAAATGAAGAAGACTTGGAAGAAGATGGACTTCCGAGCAAGAAACAAAGCGTAGCTTGGGAATTTTTTACTATTCCATCAGGAGAGTCCAAAACTGGAGCCAGATTTGTGAAATGTACCCTTTTTGATAAGCCTCTTTCAAGGGGTACTAGTAAAAGTACTCTTGTGGTACTATTAGTATTCTGTAGCCTTTAAAAACTTACCATCGTTCAGCACTAAAGACGTCACAGAAGACCAGAGGTGCAGAGCAAGCATCTACTTCAAAAGCTGCACCTCCTGCTCCAGGAGAAAGAGCGCCAGCAGAAGTTGTTAGGCAATGTCGGCAGATTTATCGGGAACTATGCAATTTGATTTTTTTTTTGTTTGGATTGCAGTAAAACTCTGAGAGTAGAGTATAGCTGTTAATGTGGTGGCAGCAAGAAATCAGACTTGCTAGTTTTTTTTCTTTAATGCATTCTATGCAGATTTAAAGTTTCTGTTTAGACTTTTTTGTGTTCTTCTGTCATTTCTGGTTGAAAAAAATAGTTAAAAAAAGGTAGAAAAAGAAGCAAAAAATTAATTAAAATTCAGTTCCAAAAAAAAGAAAAAAAAGTTATTCTTAGAACTGCCTTTCATGGTTAAAAAACATATTAAGTGTATGTGTGTGTGTGAATATTATAAACAGAAGTTGTATAAGTGTGTCTGTGACTGTCAGTAGGTGTACGAGTGCTGTATGAATACGTTTATGAGTGCATGAAAGGTGCATGGATGATTGAATAAGTGGAGAATGGATGATTGAATCAGTGCATGAGTGCTGCATGGATGTAGGAATGACTTGATGAGTGGGGTATAGCTGAATGCATGAATGCAGGAGTGTTGCATGGATACTGAATTAGTGCATGAGTGGTGTATTCAATCAGTACATCAGTAGTATATAGATGATTAAATGAATTCATGAGTGGTGAATGGGTGATTAAATGAGTGAGCATGGGTGAGTGCATAAGTGGAGTATGGATGACTGTAAAAGTGTATGAGTGGTGCATGTGTGATTGAATAAGTATTTCAGTAGTGTATAGATGATTGAATAAGTATATGAGTGGTGCATGCATTATTGAATAGGTGCATGAGTGGTGTATGGATGCTTCAATGCGTGCTTGAGTGGTGCATGTATGAGTGAATGACTGCATAAGTGGTGCATAGATGATTGAATGAGTGCATGAATGGTGCATGAATAATTGGATTAGTGCATGAGTGGTTTATGTATGATTCAAAGACTTTATGAGTGGCATGTGGCTGATTGAACAAGTGTATGAGTGGTGTATAGATGATTGAAAGAATGCATTAATCTGGAATGGATGATTCAATGAGTGCATGAGGGGTGCATGGACGATTGAATAAGTGGAGAATGGAGGATTGAATCAGTGCATGAGTGCTGCATGGATGTAGGAATGACTTGATGAGTGGGGTATAGCTGGAAGCATGAATGCTGGAGTGCTGCATGGATACTGAATTAGTGCATGAGTGGTGTATGGTTGAGTCAATCAGTGCATCAGTAATTTATGGATGATTAAATGAATGCATGAGTGGTGCATGGGTGAATGAATGAATGCATGAGTGGTGCATGGAAGATTCAATGAGTGATGCATGGGTGAGTGCATACGTGGAGCATGGAAGACTGTAAGAGTGTATGAGTGGTGCATGGGTGATTGAATAACTATTTCAGTGGTGCATGGATGATTGAATGAGTACATGAGTGGTGTATGGTTGCTTCAATGAGTGCTTGAGTGGTGCATGTATGAGTGAATGACTGCATAAGTGATACATAGATGATTGAATGAGTGCATAAATGGAGCATGAATAATTGGATTAGTACATGAGTGGTTTATGTATGATTTAAAGACTGTATACGTGGTATGTGGTTGATTGAACAAGTGTATGAGTGATGTATGAATGATTGAATGAATGCATTAATCTGGAATGGATGATTCAATGATTGCATGAGGGGTGCATGTGTGATTGCATGACTGCATGAGTGATGCGTGGATGGTTGAATTAGTGCATGACTTGGATAAGGATGTTTGAAAGAGTGTTTGAGTACTACATGCATGATTGAATGAGGATGTGAGTGGTGCATGGATGATTAAATGACTGCATGAGTGGTACATGGGTGCTTCAATGAATGCATGAGTGGTGCATGGGTGAATGAATGAGTGCATAAGTGCTGCATGGATGATTGAATGAGTTCATGAGTGGTACAATGATGATTGAACGAGTGCATGAGTGCTACAGAGATGATTAAATACCTCTACGCATGGTGTATGGTTGAATGAAAAAGTGCATGGATGATTCAATGATTGCATGAGTGGTGCATAGATGATTGAATTAGTGCATGAGTGCTGCATGAATAATTGAATAACTGTTTGTGTGGTGCATGGATGATTGTATGAGTGTATAATCAGTATTTGGATGATTAAATTAGTGCATGACTGGTGAATTGAGGTGTCATTGAGTGCATGAGTGAATGAGTTTTTAAGTGCTGCTCAGATGATTGAATGAGTGAATGGGCAGAGCATGGATGATTGAAAAAGTTTATAAGTGGTGCATGCATGATTAAATGAGGATATGAGTGGTGCATGGATAATTGAATGAGTGTGTGAGTGGTACATGGATGATAGATTGAGTATATGAGTGGTGTATGAATGATTGAATGAGTGCATGAGTTCTGTGTGGATAGTAGAATTAGTGTATAAGTGGTGCATAGATACTCATTTGACTGCATTTCTGGTGCATTTATGTTAGAATGAGTGCATAAGTAGTGCATAAGTTATTGAATGAGTGCATACATGCTGCATGGATGATTGAATCAGGGAGTAGATAGGTGCAATAGTGTCTATATAGATGAGTGGATGGATGTACTAGTGTCTGTATGGATAAGTGAAGTGGTGTATGAGTACATGTATGGCTGTATTACTGTATGTATGAATGAGGGAATAAGTGTATTAGTGAGTGCATGGGTGAGTGAATAGCTGCATCGGTGCCTATGTGGGTGAGAAAATGGGTGGTTCATTTTGTGTAACATTGACAACAATAGTATACAAGTGACTGTATTAGTTAGTTATTGGCAGTATGAACAGTTGTATAAATGAGTGGCTGGGTGCATGCATGCATGGGTGTGTAAATGGGTTTATGAGGGCTTATATGTATGAGTGAATGGGTGCATTAGTTTCCTTATGAGTAATGAATCTGTCTATGATCGAAAAGTGATTTCAAATATACAAGTTCGGTATACCCCATCCACTCTGGAAAAAGAAAAAACTATGTTAGTATTTGATTTTGAAGATTGCAAATTATACCAATATTCATTACTTATACTAAAACAGTTTAATACAACATAGCAAAAACATGTTTTTCTCCTTTATACTTTTCTCAACTTTCATACTTGCTCACCATCAACAGTGGTCTGTATGAAGCATCATTGAGGAACAGTGGGGGGAAAAATCACTACATTACTATGCATAACACTCACTACAATTCACTATTTATTATAATATGTCTAAGGTTACTACAATAATCTAAAAAAACATAGGGTTTGACTATTTCTTAATTTGTTATATCTGGTACAATATGACAGATAACTGTGAAGCATTGCTAATTTTTGCTTTTATCCTTTTGAAAGCATCCTTTCTTGAAGGTAAAGTATTATGGAACATGGTGATGATCCATGTAGGCAAAGTACCACACCGTAGTATGTTGATGTTCTTGTTGGAGAAACAAAAGTTTTTTTTTATTTTTGAAGACAGTTGTAGGTGGTAACTGTTGTTATTTCACTACTTCCATGTCGTTTTTATCTGTAATAAGAGAATGTAAAGTTTAGAGGATATAGATACAGTCCTTCCTTGAAGGTAAAGAGAATGTTGCATTTACAACAATATTGTAAATACCTTACCCACAATAAGACAACTAATGTCTAGTAATTAATAAGAAATTAAAGCTCTGAGTTTGGTAATTGCCTAGGTAGTCTTGCTTTGAAATTTAGATCAGTATCATTACATGCAGATTGGGATCTTAAAGAAACTGTATAGTGTTTAGACATGTTATTTTCTCTTTCATGATAGATGATTGCCAATGTACTAAAAGTCCATCTTGAAATTGATATTTGTCCATGTACAAACTTTGTTATTTCATTATTTCATTTTGAACCATCTGGTATACATCGTTGTAACGTTATTATAATGTTTTTTCAAGTTTTTTTCAGACATAATGTAGATAGAAGGTCTGATTTGCAGATTGACCAAGCCATATTTTGGTTGCCTTTTTTGGTCAATTGTTGAATAGTAAAAAAATCCTTCTAAATTGATTACAGTACTGGAGGGGAATTGACAGTCTTTGCAATTATGGTCCCATTCGTAACTTAATCCAAATAGGTTATTAATATTTACTTCTTCTTCCTCCAATACTCCTAGTATCACCGTAGCAAATTCTTGTGCATCTTGGTGAATATTGTTAGTAAATACTATTGATCCATTAGACATATCTGCAGGTGTTGCAGTCCTGAAACAAAATATACTCTAGTTCTATCACTCTGCAAACATTCGAGCAAACTACAGAGCGCTTTAGAAATTCTCTTTTTTTTTTGTTGAACTTCAGTAACAAAATCTGGTGAATGGAATAGTATATTGACAACAACATTTGCATAGCAATTGACCACTGTAGTGTTGTCAAATCTGTATCCTGCATTTTTCTCTTCTTTGATTCTTTGGAATTTACCTTCTGTACTCTCTTTTGTTCATCATCTACATTCTGTTTTGTTATTTTTGGCTTTGGACAGATTACTCTTTTCTCATAAACTGGGTAGTGGTCTAAATGAGGGGCAAATGCACTCCTTAAAAAATTGTACTCTTTTACACAGCTAGTATCAGCACAAATGTTTTCCTGATCAAAGTCAATCAAAACCAAAACTGGCCAATGTTCTAATTCACAAAAATGCTAATTATGACTTTCCTTCTTTGAATACAGTTCTATAAATATTACTGAAAGCTGAATCTACACTGAAATCTTGTGATTTGTTGATATGGACAGCATATGCTATAGATAGTCAAAACTGCTTTCACTGGATATACAAGTGTTTCATGAGTAAAACAGGTACAACACATCTACTAATCTGATTAACTTCATCAACCTCTTCAAATTATATGGCTAAGTATTCCACTGCATTTCTGTTTGGGTAATTAATACATTAGAAGCCAATGTAGGTAAACTATTACCGGTTGGGTCAGTGTGTACATGTCTCTCCCTCTAGAAGTGTTTGACACCAAACATGACATGATTCAGTGCAGCCATTCCAAAGTTAGCATTTACCACAAGGTTATAATGCACTTGAGAGTAAATGGTCTGGCTGCATCACAGAACAGCCTCAGAGAATAGGCTCCGCAAGCTGCAGAGGGGCCCAGCTCCTGCATGGGCACCCTCTCACACAAAACCAAGCACTCTGCCTTCAGGATTGATAAGGCCTGCCATAGGAGTGACTGATAGGTTTATATGTGTCAGTGATTTAAAGGTAGATATAGGTAACCTATATTTTAGTAAGGGGTCCATTTACCACCTTACCCAGGCTGCAGTAGCAGAGCTGTGGTGCCATTTTGGAAGGCTTCCCAGGGGTGGCATAATACATGCTGCAGCCCCTGGAAGGCCTCTGGGGTACCTATGCCCTTAGTACCCAGGGAACCACATACTAGGGACTCACAAGGGTAACCCAGTGACCAATCTGGAGTATACCTAAAGTACATGCAATCATTTTAGAGAGGAAGCAGCTAGGCTGGGGTCCTAAAAGCAGGGCCCCAACCAGACTAAATTTGAGAAACAATGAAACACCAGCAAAAAGTGGGGGTAACCATAGTAAGCAGATCCTACTCTCCTACAGTTGGGTTTTTACTATCATTGGTGGCGCTGGCTGAGGCAATATTTCTGGAGCTCAGTTTGAGGGAATTTACCTGTCATAGGCTCCATACGAACTATAGCTTGAAATGGATGTATACATTGGATTAGTATGGATTCATAAACATTCAAATCTTTAAGTACTTCTCAAATAGGTACTACTTCTAAGTTGTTGCATACAGCTCTAGCAGGCCATTCTGTTTTCCTCTCACTTATTGCAGCAGTATTTACATATAACTTGTCGGGTGGACAAGTCAAACGGTTCCTCCACAAATAAACAACAAATTCACACCAATTATCATTATTTTCTTTTTCACTTTTCATATACAAATCAACATTACGAGTTTGACTTTTGTAGTGAGTACGCTGACAACATATACAAACACAGTTTGATTGCTCTGAACACACTGTTAACGTTTGTTATGTCTTTTTGGAAACTACCAACAGTAATACCTATATTCTGTTTTACACTCCTGTTCAGGAACAAAGAAACAAAACTGCACATCATCACAAACCTTTTCTACTTCTACTACAGTACCATGCAAAAGAGCTCTTTTCATTTCTCCTAAATATAGAGCAGGTGTTTTCTGCAAGGAAACATAAGGAGGAAAGTTCCCAATATATCAATTGATTGTTGTTGAATACTACAAACACTACTACATTTCCATTTATACACAGGGGCCTGTCTACACCTGCTTTGCACGTCGACAGCAATCACTTCCTCTACATTTCTAGGTACCATTACTTTTTTTGCAAAAGGAGTACCATTATTCATCTTATAACATCGTCCCAATTTATCAACTGCATGCACTAATGTGTTGTCTTGTAAGTACCCCTCTTCATTAAAGGAAAACTCAGTACTCAAAGTATGTCTCCATTAACCACTAAAACCTTTGCAAAAGTTACTTCTATTAACAAGTCTCTTCTTTTGACTTTGTCTCTTCATAGACAATACTATTGTGACCAGAGTCTTCATTCTGTTTAAAATCAAGATAAATAGCTTCTTCTCCAGAGCAGACACCTTATCAACAACACCTTTTGTCTGATTGCTTGTATTCTTTATTTATTATTCTTCATAGGTGCTAAGAAGTTGTGAATTACTCAAGTATGGAACATTATAACTCGAATTTCTGCCTTCTGCTTAAAGTCTCTCCTTTTTTCATGAATATTTTACTTTTTATTATACTAGAGATTTTTTTTCCATTGATAGTTGGTGTAATACTTTCTTTTTTGTTTACTTGTTTTTGGACTGCTTCCAGTTGTGCACATATAAATTTAAGAAATGTCTTTGTCCTGTTACCAGCAGTTTATTTTTTCTTTTACCACCTTTTCTGCATTTTGCAATTTCTGTTTCTCAGTTCTCAGGTGATGGTGTGTGTGCTGCTGCTTCTTTCTTCTCTGAGTTTTTGTTGGCATTGTAACTCTCCATAGTTAACTAAATATTGATGTCTGAAAATGAGAAAAGAGAAGTACATTTGCCATTTAACTTTTCATTAAGAGATTACATGTTTAACTATTTAAACATTTAGTTTGTATGAGTGCATATAGATCAATAAATCTTCTGACTACATGTGTTAACTTTTAAGCATGTATCAACCTCTTATAGTCTAGCTGCAGAGTACCTCAGTGATAACGTACACATGGCAGAAGACCACTTTATGACTTCTATAGAAGTTTGAAATTAGACAGTTTGGCTAACGTAAAACAACATGCACTGGCTCTAATTTAGCAGCCCTGAAACATGACCTGAGGGTACTGCACGCCACACCGCTGCACTTCGCACCGCAGCACCCGACACCTGCTGACGCCAACCCTCCAGACTTCAACCGCGAGGAGTTCGTTCTACAACGCATGTGACGGGGGGCCGGTGACTCCTGCACTAACCTCTGGAACTGACACCTGCAATCGTCGTGCTTTCGGAGCTCAACGAGAGGTCTCCGACGCCCTGCATTTCTAAAGGTACTGTTTTGCGGATCTTCCCCACACCGTAGCTGGCCTGCATTGCCGCGGTCTGGCAGAACTGTTTGGATTTGTTGTTCGCGATGCTGTGATAACCCCAGATGGAGCTATCAACTTCAAGGAACTTTATTTCAAGTTTATTTTAATAACTGAAGATTTCTAATACTGTATTGTGGATTTTTATCATTTTTGGTATTGTCTTAAGTATATAAAAGTATTTGATTTTTTCTATACTGGTGTGGTGGCCTTTTGTAGTGCTTACACTATATTACTGTTGGTTATGTGCAAATGCTTTACACACTGCCTCTTAGGTAAGCCTGCCTGCTCATGCCAAGCTACCAAGGGGGTTATTTTAGGAGTTGACCTCCCTTACTGTGACTAGGAAGAAGGGTCCCTACTTTGGCAAAGGTGCAAGCCCTAGCCAACTAGAGACACCCAGTATTAACACATATGAATGTAACTTTCATGGTAAATGACTATGGGGTATATTATCAATGCCTGGCGGTAACTATTTATTTATTTATAAAGTTTTATATAGCCAATGCAAGTTAGCGGGAGTTTTGTTATCGCCGTCCATCCCTGAAATGTATTGCCTTGTTAACAATGTATTACCAACACATCGATACCAGGCGATAGTTTCAGGGAACGGCAGTGAAACCTCCCGCTAACTTCTGCGCGATGGCAATAGTGATTTAGGCGGTAGCGGGCGATACCTAGCCATCAACGCATTAGCGTCAGGAAAATCCTGCTAAAGCGTCAATAATGGGCTTGACATTATGCCCCAGTGTGTGCAGTTGGCAGCTCCTGCTAGTTTGACATGCAAATGCCACCTTCCTTGTTTTTCAATGTGAATGCAAATTGGGGTAGGGTGCAAATGGCCCGCATTTGTTTCTCTGCATATGGCATGTGCAAAGTGTACATTTGTCTGTGGGTGCTGGTATTAGTCATCTGCCCGTTGCGTTTGTGAATGTTGTTTTTTTCCCATGTCCTCCTTCTACGGAGGGTGTATGGTGTGCTGTCTTCTGGGGGTATGTATCACCACTCACTGGCTTGAAAGGGAAGGAACCACAGTCTTACTTCCCTGACATGCCTCTGACTATTGCACCTCAAGTCTGCTCCCAGGAGACAGTAAAGATGGCACGAATTCAGTCACCATCCTGATTTACAATTCTTGGAACTGTCCATTTCTTGTGCAAGGATAGTGATTGCCTGTCAACGACGTCCTGCTTTTCTCTCCTAGTGCACGCCCTGAATTATCTGCAACCAACAGCCTTCATACAGAAAGCGTAATGCCCCTTTTCTGTTAATTCACCACTTGTTCCTCACGCTATCTGACAGGGCTTGAATACCCTTTTCACAACTGCCCTGGTTTCGTTTCTGTCCCACACTACACAGACACAAAACAAAAGCACCGCAAAGCAGAGATAATTGAACTGACTACTAATCAATTGCTGGAGGAGGAGGAGGAGGCGTGGCCGGGAGTCTGGAGTCATCTCGGCTCCCGGTCCACGCCCTTTATCTGGGCAATTTTCGGTGGCCCCCTCGAGGCAGAATCATCGGTAAAAGAACCTACCAGCGTCGGATGTTGTGAGGCTCCGGTGGAATGTATATTGCTCTCTCAGGAGCGTCTGCACTGGCCTTACTCTGTTGCGAAGTCCGGGAATAAAATCCAGCAAGGGCTAAGATGGCGGCCGGAGTCCACCTTCGACGAGAGACGGCTCGACCCCTCTGAACAGCGTGGCCTGGACAGACGCTTTGAATACACCGGCACCTTGAGGAACGCAGCGGTGAGCCCCGCAAAGCGTGCTCGGGGTTTCTGGAGGCAGTGGTTTCTGCGGCGCTGTGCTTCCTCATTGCCTGACCTCAACAATCCAGCGAGGGACAAGATGGCGGCCGGAGCCCGCCCGTGATGAGACAGCCCGACCCCTCTGAGAAACATCGCTGCTACTGACACTCCTGAACCTTGAGGATCCAAGAGGTGAGCCCCGCGAAGCGTGCTCGGGGTACCTGGAGGCGGTGGAGTCTGCGGCGCTTTACATCCTTAAATGCCTGACTTTAACATGGTGGCCAAAATTGCCCTCAAACGCGCCTGGAACTGAAGCTCCGTGTCCACCCTGCTCTCCAGGCTACAGATGAGATTTTTTGCAGCACCACACTCCGGAATGGAGAGCGTGTTCCAGCGCCGGAATTTGGTTGGAGGTGCATGGGCATAATATCAATGCCCTAACTTGTGTAGCTGGCCCTAAAATTGGAATTTTTGATTGCAAACACCGGTGAGCAAGATAGCGACTGCCCCCGAACTAAATTTTAATTTGTGACTTTGCCAGCGGCTGGTTGCTGAACCTTTACAAGCACCCTTACAAGCAGACCTCAGGCCGGACAGGGCACTCCTATAAGACTTGGGGAATCATTTGACCATTTTGCGGCTGTTCTCTGCAGTTTTTTCCCTGGTCCCCGACCCGTCATCTTGTCCATCCCCTTATCTTTTTACCCTTTTCCCTCTTTTCCCCCTTGAGGATCCTCAAAGGTTTCTTCCCCTCTCTGTTTCTCCATACCCTCGAATCCCTCCCACCCTCCCTTGGTGCTGTGACTACTTCCCCCCTCCTACTCCACTTAATGGAACTCTGCCTGAGGAAATCCACTATGTTTGTATATTTATGTATATAGGGATAACTCTAATCACTAGTATAGACAGTAGACTTTGTACCATCTACCATTCCTAGGTGACTCTTAGAGTATATCCATTCATATCCCTTCCCTATGTATATAGTGATAACTCTAATCACTAGAATAGGCAGTAGACCATTGTGCTCTCTACCATTCCTATGTGACTCTTAGAGTATATCCATGTGTATCCCTTCCCCATGTATATAGAGATAACTCTAATCACGAGTATATGCGGTTGACCTTGGTACTACCTACCATTCCTATGTGACTCTTAGAGTATATCCAGTCATATCCCTTCCCTATGTATATAGAGATAACTCTAATCACTAGTATATGCAGTAGTCCGCTGTGCTCTCTACCATTCCTATGTGACTCTTAGAGTATATCCATGTGTATCCCTTCCCTATGTATATAGAGGTAACTCTAATCACTAGTATATGCAGTAGACCTTTGAACTATCTACCATTCCTATGTGACTCTTAGAGTATATACATTTGTATCTCCTCCTTATGTGACTTTACATCTTGTACATTTGCAATTTTTTTCTGTTTGTATCCTTCATGTAACGCATGTAATCTAAAGTCCTTATGTTTCTCAACTGGTTCTTATGTAAAGCGCTCTGACACCTTCGGGTAAAGTTCACGCTATATAAAATCGCACAAATAAATAAATAAATTAACTGCAGTCTGCATATAGAACGGCGGTTTCATTTGCAGCAGTGGAGCCAGACTTTCCCATCATGCAGCTCTTCTTGGCCCCGGTGGCCTTGATGCATTTTTAAATCCGGGCAGCTTGCTCTGCGAGATGCACCATGCTCACTCAGATGGAGAAATGGTTCTTCAGGTCTCCAAAGCTGCTCTCTTTGCAGCAAGAGTGGAACTGATATAGCAACTCTTATTGCAGTGCAGTAATAGGGGCATGGCAGGGCACCTAGCGGATGACAGGACTGCCACAGCACCTAGCACGCCATATCCTCCGGTGCTAATCAAGCAACTTGAACATAGTGCATAGCCAGGACTGCCGATGTACAGCCGATGGATGCCAATGCAGTCTTCGGGGTTGGCAGTGAACCTGCCGGTGCCCATTGCAGGCTGTCGCCACTGCACATCACAGGGGTGCTAGCACAAGTCTCAGGACTGCCATGCATATGCAAAGAATGTCTGCGCTCATATCAGGGTTTCCTAGGACATCCAGAGCTGCCTGTGCCCGCCACAGGACTGCACTTCAAAATACAGGAATGTGAGCGCCCATAACAGTGCTTCTGTGATGGGCACATCCAAGGGCTACCCGTCACAGGGCTACCTCTTCATATCCCAGGACTGTCAGCTTCCATAACAGCTTTCAGTGCACATTCCTGGGATTACTGTGCAAATCCCAGCCCTCTAGTACCTATGACTGTGCTTCCAGTGCAGAGCACTGGCCCAAGAGTGCATACCACTCTGCCAGTGCACATCCAAGGACATCCAGCATCCAGCATGGGACTGCCATTGCACATCCCAGCACTGCTAGTGCCCATAAGAACTTAAAGTACACACCCCCGTCCTTACAGTGCATATGCTATGTTATGTTCCAGGGCATCCTGTGCCTGCCACAGGGCTGCCATTGCACATCCAAGGATTGTCAGCGCCCATAAGAGAACCTCCAGTGCACATTCCCGGGCAGACAGGGCACATCCTACAGCAAACTCTGCCCATCACATGCCCTCCATTGCACATTACGGAAGAGCCAGCACAACTTCCAGTGCAGCGACCACAACCCTGCCCGTCCCTGCGTGCAACCCCTGTGCCCCATGTTTTTTTTATCTGCAGCCATGCGCTGCTCCTTGGTGTGAACTTCCAACAACCAGGCTAAACCAGCGACTTGTTAAACTGAAACCCGCAAATTTAGAGCCCCAATGATCAGAAGTGGCCCTCTAATTCAATATGACAAAATGTGGTTGACAAAACAAGGACCAGAAAATGATTAATGTATTTCTTAGTAATGGTCTGAGCCAATGAATGCAACATGAATTAAACATCCGAATGCATGCTTTATCATGGGTAAAATCCAACTATCGAATGTGGTATCATACCAGGCAGCAGGTACCTTGATTCGCGAGCTGTACCCATCTATGGGACATATAATCAAAGCCTGGCAATAACTATTGCTAACCGCAGCTAGTGTGCCAGTCTGCTGGTGATAAGTGTATGGGTGACTGTCTTTCTTGACTCCGGAGGTGTTCCATTTGAAGGTCTTGTGGAGGATGCAGAGGGTGTTGAAGCAGCTGGAGGTAACGGCGTAGGCCTGTTGGTACATGGTGAGGGATAAGTCAAGTACGATGTTGAAGTTTTTGGTGTTGTCTGAGGGTGTAGGTGGGCTTCCGAGGGCAGCGGACACCAGGTGTTGTCCCATGCTGAAGGGGTGAATCCAAGGACGAAGACTACTGTCTTCTCGGTGTTGAGCTACAGGCAGATGTTGGTCATCCAGACTTCGATGTCATGCATTCCTTTCTGGAAGATGAATGTGGAGGTGGTGGGGTCTTTGGTGAGGGAGAGGATGAACTGGGTGTCATAAGCATAGGATACGATGTTGAGGCCGTGTTGTCGGACGATGGCGACGAGGGGGGCCATGTAGATGTTGAAGAGGGTCGGGCTCAGAGATGACCCCTGTGGGACTCCACAGCTGATTTATGAGTGATCAGAGATGAAGGGTGGCAGTCTGATCCTTTGGCCTCTTCCGGTGAGGAATGATCGGGTCCAGTCTAGGGCTGTTCCTTGTATGCCGGCGTTGTGTACTCTGGCGACTAGTGTGCGGTGGGAAACGGTGTTGAAGCCCACTGAAAGTTTGAGTAGGATGAGGGCTGCGGAGTTGCCTTGGTCCATGAGGGTGCGGGTTTGTGGCAGCCAGTAGGGCGATCTCGGTGCTGTGGTAGATGTAGGAGGACAGGGTTCAGTGGAGGCCCGACCGGATGCTTTTCATAGTTGAGGCAGTGTATTCGGCTGTAACTGGCGTCCAGGTGGAGATGGTAGGCTGTCTGGTGTGTTGGGAAGGTGGAGGGCCGGCTGTGGTGTCTGGTGGATGGTCAGCAAAGTTGTTGTGGAGTATTTTAATCTTGAGGTGGAAGTAGGTTCCACACTTATCGCAGAGGTCTTGGGACAGGATGTTGTCTATGGCTTCACTACGTGGGTTGGTACATTCATGAATAACCTTGAAGAGTTGCCTGGAGTTGGTGGAGTTGTTGAGTATTTGGTTGTGGTAGTCCTTCATGGCGTTCTTGGAGGTGGTGTAGATGTTGGGTGTCTTGGAGTTTCTCAAATTCTTCTCCAGGCATCTGCTGGTGCGTAATGCTTCTTGGAGATCGGCTGTGAACCAGGTGGCTTTCCTGGGACGCTGTTTGTCAAGCTTGCGTAGCGGGCGAGCTTGTATGTGCAGTTTGACATCCAAGCGTTGAGTTCCCTGGCTGTGACGCTGGTGTTGGCTGCGTTGGAGGCCGGGGAGGCGGTTAAGGTCTGGCAGTAGTGGAGGCAGGTGAACTGTCGTGGGTCGTGTTTGGCGAGGTTGTTGTCAGTCTCTGAGTTTTCTGTGGCATGCCCACTCAAGTGCACAATGACTGTTTGATCGGCCCATTCAGGATGCCCAAAGCAGTCAAGCGCACTTCCCCGCTCGTACTGCAGGCTGCATGGAGAACATGCCCACCCCTCTGGCCCCTGGCTGCATGACTTGTCCCATTGACAATTACCAATCCCACCTCCGCATCGCAGTGTTGTGATTGACTCAGGGGATGGAGCCTGGCTGCCTACTTCCTTTTCCTGGAAACAGACTCAGGAAAGCAGGAGCTACAATGACATGGGACATGGCTTCGAGGTAAGACTTCCCTCAATACATTTTTAGCAACACCCACTCACACACACATCCCAGCATCCACGCACCATCCAGTATTCTTTCCGGTGTTTACCACCTCACAGCTGTCCAGTCCCCCTCACTTCTAAATGGCGGCCGCTGTGCACCCATGCACAGCGGACATACCACTTGTATGCCAAAGGCACATACGTAACTGCGACGCATGCCATAACATTGCATTCCATTCCAATGCATACTAACACTAGGCACATTGCAACAGTAGAGTAGGTGTTGCATAGAGGAGACATAAAGATCACTGTTCCCACTTCAGTGATTGCAACCCAAAACTAACCTTTGCACCACAAACCCAACCGTGAAGCCTGGAATTCCTTTTTGAGCCCCCACAACACACACACACAAATCTCATTTGAGAAAAATGCACACACCATTTTTCATTATTTACCCCAAAGCACACCCCATTTTTGATATTTTATCCCAAAACACACCCCAATTTTCATTATTCACCCCATAACAAACCCCATTTTTCACTATTTACCCTAAAACACATCCCATTTTTCATATTTTACCCCAAAACACACCCCATTTTTCATTTTTTACCCCATAACACACCCAATTTTTCATATTCTAACACAAAATGCACCCCATTTTTCCTATTTTACCCCAAAACACACCCCAATTTTAAATTTATACATCCGAAAACCAAACCCACCCGAAAAACTTTAAATTACCCCGTTACTGACCTCACAATGCCCTGTATTGAAATGCGATGTTAATGCACCTGCGTTGTCAGAGTTGCGTTGTTAACGATATACTGCCTTCCTTGTAATGGTCGTCTCCCATGCCAAAGGAAACTATAGGCTACGCAGTTTGCGTCCCCCCTGCCCCTGGACCGTGCTCAGCACCTAGGAACCATCCTCTTGGACACTCCACTGATACGACACCATAAACCCTGGAAACCATCTCGACCGTAAGGCACCAACATCTGCTCCGGACTGGACATCGTCATCACTGATGGCTGCAGTATCACCCACAAGGGGCACCCCGACCGTTAGGGAGGAGGCATGGCCATCACCTACAGATGAACACTCCGACTTGAACACTCCGACTGCACTCTAATGACTCAAGGGTGACCATGAACTATGTGAACTCCAAGATCCAGACCTGGCCAAGAACTTCCTCTGCGGCACCCTCATGTACAGTCCCCCAGAGACATGGCTTCCCATTCTCCAATACCATTGTAGACCTCATTGCACCCCAGAGTCTTCCATCCACCGACGACATCCTACGTGGTGAACTCAAGTTCCACCTAGGCAACGCCAGTGACCAGGACACCTCCCCTTCATGATAAAGGTCCCCTACATCAGGCACAAGAAGCAAGTCACCGTAAGAAGCCACATAGCAGGACACATGGCCGAGCACGTCACCTCCGCCAGCGTGAACTTAAACTGCTGCCACAACACTGGACTCTCCTGGACCGACCATCATTGGTAACATCACGTCTTCACCTTGCCCATCGGATGACATGCCATCATTTACCCCCTCGCAGCTGGATCAAGGCCACCCAAGAACCTCTCGTCAACTACCTCAACACCAACACTCCACCAATGCATACAAACCATGACATCGCAGCACGCAACCACCACCAAGGGATCAACAGCACCAACATTGAAGCACCCCTCATACACAGCACTGCGTCAGTACCTTCCAGCTGCCTAGTGGCAGGCATAAGGGTGAGGCAGTGCCACAGGGATAGGCTATCCCCATGCATTTCTGGAGTTGCGTCATGGTTGTGACACAACTGCAGCAATGCGTGACTTTAGTGCAGGCAGATACAGCAGGATTCCTGACATATCTGTCATTACTTGCATCATGAAGTGCTGTCTAGTGATTACAGCGCATGCATGCTGTTGCAAGAAGGGCATAGTGTGAAGTGTTGCAATGCTGTTTTGTTGCAGCACAGCAACACTTTTCATGACTGTGGCACAGGAATGCACACTATCTTGTTAATTGTGCACATTCCTACACTGTAGTTTTGGTGCAGGGCAGTGTTGCAACATTGCTTGCAGTGATGTCCAGCACCAAAACCTGCAGAGATATGAGCCCAAGTTTTATCACCATTTATAAGATCAGCTATTTTATGGTCTTAAGTAATTGGCTCTAACTGCAGCTAGAGCCAGTTTTTTGGCTCTTCAGAATTTCAAGGAGCCGGGGGGCGTGGCTTGCGCCCGATGGTAATGGCCGCGGATCCGTAGCTCTCCAGGCGGCGAGGTGGAAGAACGGCCCGACGTCCCTTTTCTAGCTGCTGCCGGAGCCTGGAAACGGAGAATGCGCTTCACGAAGGAAACCGGCTGACTTTTGCTCCGGTTTCAAAGCCCCGCTGACCGCTGGTGTTACGGTCGTCGCAAGTGAGTCTTTGTGGCGTTGTCGACCTAATGGCCGCCATTTCGTAAACCCCGCTGACGGAGCGAGGCTCCTAGCGGCACCTTCCTTAGACTCGAGCGGCGTTCTTGCCTAGCGCTGCATTGCTTGGGACAGTTCGACCTCCCTGACGTTTTTATACCCTCTTTTACTCATTGGGGGTTCTCTTTTAAGGACTCTTTACTTCAGCATCTCAGCCTCATGACAGGATGCCGCCATTTTGAGCGTGGTATGCCACGTACTGCCTCATAATGTCTCACCAGAGTTTGGAAGGTTACAACTTAATAAGGTCATGATTGCAAGCATGCCTTTCTTCATAAATTACTAAACAGTTTACCATGGCTTTCATTTCTTCATGCCTGTTATGTAATAGACATTACATTTTCTGCTGTTGACATAAAGCGCTGCACTTACATTCTTTTTTGTCTCATATGCTCATGTTGCATTTCCTGGCTGCTCATAACCTCATACTGTTGTAATTATCACAGGCTTTTTGATACTGTGTGCATCTCTGTTTTGGGCGCAGGTTGCTCCTCATTCATGTTATAAGCAATGTGTTGCAAACATATTTTGTTCTACATATGTTTTAATTGAATGTCTTTATTCTTGCTTCACGCTTCTATTTTATTGAGGTGGGTTCATACAGTTATGCTTTTTCACATGTTGTCCTTTGAGGTTTTGCATTTTTAAGCTAGTTGGGTCACTTTTCCAGTGGGCTTTGAGAGGCTCATTACCTGCTCTGCAAATTTTGCGCCTACGCTTTATTTGGTCAGATTGTGCTGATTATCCCCACACATCTTATAGTCTTACACTTGTTATTCTTTTGTATGGGGAGAATATCTAAAGACGTGCCCAAACCTTCTAATACTGCTAAGAAATTCTTAGCTCACACAGGCTCTCGCTTTCAGTGTTTGGAAATGGGGGACTTACCTGATCCTCCGTCCTCAAAGGGCTCAACATCTTCAACTTCCTCATCGCTTGCTACCAAAAAAGGTACCATTAAAAGACTAAAGAAAGATCCACCCTCGCCACCTTCACAGGCTCCTACGTCCACTTCATTTGATCTGTTATTAGAGGAAATAAGAGCTCTGCGCCCTTTCATTGAAGAGACTAAATCTACAATTCAGCAACTTTCAGATAAATGGCTTTCTGTAGACGAGCGGATTACTGCACTTGAGCAGAATGTTGCCTCAATGGGGTCCTCTGTTTCCAAAGTCGATCCAGTTTGCGCACAGGTCTCGCTTTTAGGTAAGCAGATCGAAAATTTGGAGAATAGGAGTAGGCGGAACAACCTGCGCCTTTACGGCCTTGAGGAAGGTTTGGAGGGGTCGGATCCTATCGCCTACTTTCAATCTTTTCTGCTAAAACTCCTTAATCTGCCAGAGGGCACCACTCTCAATATTCAAAGGGCACACCGTCTGGGTTCCATTAGAGGCACGTCTTCTGCTGTTACAATGAGGAAACCAAGAGGAGTCATTATGTACTTCCTTGAGTATACGGACTTACTTACAGTCCTTTCTGCAGCAAGAGCTATGAAGCGTATCACTTGGTCTGGTCATCCTTTATTTTTTTCACAGGACTATGCTAAGTCAACAGCTGACCGACGTAAGGAGTTCTTATCTCTTCACCCACAATTGCGCTCCATGGGAGCACAGTATGGATTGTTTCATCCCTGCCTTTTTAAAGTGACTATTAACAATAAGACTACTACGTATGATGACCCATTGAAATTGAAGAGTTTTCTTTACTCGAATTCTACTGACAAGATGGATACCGCTTCTACTTCAAGTTCTTAGTAGTTTTCTGCTAGTGCAGTGTTGTTGCTTCTATTTTCTGCAGTTTGAGTTTATGATGGTTGCTTATGTTTCATAATCTATACAATATGTGAATTGTTCTCAAATGTATCCTTTTTTTCCTCTTTTCTTACACAGATCCTTTCCCTGCTCGTCAGGCTCCTTCCATGTGTTATTGAAGTTCGTCGGGTCCGAGCCCTTCCTTCGTCTGTTCCCTTGAGTTGCGGTCGCGTCATTGTCCACGTGGCCTCCACCCTCCCACCCTTTGTTTGTTACGGATGTTATGTAAGTTTTTTGTCTTTCCCTCTTTCCCATTGCTTTTCGCAAGTTGGTTCTCTGTATGTTTTCCTCTTTCTTTGTATCTTCTTCCTTGCCCTTTTTCTTATTTCATTTTCCTGAGTCTTTTAACGGGTTTCTCTTTCTTTTCCTTTCTCATGTTACTTTTCTGTCTCTCCTCTCTGACTCTTTTAGGACATTCGTTCTCTTTTTCTCATCTGGCCATTCTTTTATGTGGCCTTCACCCTCCTATCCTTCCATTGTCCTGGATGTTCTGTAAGTTGATTTTTCTGATTATATTTTTCTCATTCTCTCTTACCACCATTCTTTATCCTCCTTTCTGCTCTAGTAGTATTTTTCAAGTTTTTTCCTTTCTTTTTAAGTCTGTTAATTCATTCTTCTTTTCATTCTCTTTTCTCTCTTCTTTCCTCCTCTTTCTTTTTTTTCTATCTCCTTTATTGTCATACAGCTGGCATTCTTTCTTTCTCTTTTCTTGTTACTCATGGAATTGTTTTAACTGTTCTTTGATATATATATATATACAATTTTTGCATTGGTCTCAATAGTTCTTTTTCATGTTTTTATTTTAATTGGCTTTTATTGTATCATTATGGTTTTTTCACATGCCTTTAAAAATAATATCTTGGAATGTCAGAGGTTTGCACTCACCAATTAAGAGACAGAGAGTTTTAACACACTTAGCCAAACTCAATGCTGACATTGCTTGTATTCAAGAATCACACTTATCAGCTGAGGAATCTGCTAAACTAAAAAGGGGCTGGGTGGGTGAGGTTTTATTTTCCCCTGGTGATGGGAAACGTAATGGTGTTCTAATTTTGTTTCATAAATCTCTCTCTATCCAAATAGTATCAAGTTTCACGGATCAGCTAGGTAGATGGGTATTGGTGAAATTTAGTTTGGATGCTGTTCCCATTTCCCTTTTGAATGTTTATGCTCCTGCAACTGGTGATGCTTCATTTTGGTCCTCCTTGGCTCCACACATTACACAACATTACGAGGATAACTTCATCCTTGCAGGTGACTGTAATGAAGTCCTTGATCCATTTTTAGACAGGCATTCCTCCAGTGCTTACGTTCCTCACAAATCCCACAAATCTTTTACACAACTCATTTCCCAATACAAATTTGTTGACGCATGGAGACTTTGTAACCCTACTTTACGAGAATATTCTTTTTTTTCCCCACCACATCAAACACAATCAAGATTAGATTATTTTTTCATCTCACATCACTTATCTCAATCCCTAATCGCTTCTGATATTGGTTCTATTTTAATCTCTGATCACGCACCTGTTTCTATTGATTTGGATGTTCTACATAAACCCAATTCCACAAAAAATGCCGTTTTAACAATTCCCTTCTCCTTGACCCAACCTTCGTCTCTTCCTTTACATCCTTTTTTCACACATTTTTCCTGTTGAATCAGACTGATGATATTTAATTCCCTGTGGTATGGGACGCTTTCAAGGCGTCTGCTAGAGACTTTATTATTAGATTTGTTTCTCGCAAATGGAAAAAAGCTCAACAAGATACTAAGGACCTATTTGCCAAAATAAACGATTGGAACATACCTATTACACTTCAAAATCAAAAGATTGCCTATCGGAACTCATCTCTACCAAACTTCAATTTAACAAAGATTCCACAAATAACGCTTCCAATTTTTTACTAAAGTCCAGCGCCAAATTCTACGGTGGCCAAAACAAGGCTGGAAAATTATTAGCCAATTATTTGAAAGTTAAGAAAAATAAGGTCAACATAGAATCCATTTATGGCAGGGATGGCACATTGAAACATAAAGATGATGACATCTTGCATGAATTTCTCAATTTTTACGAGACTTTATACTCCACTGAATCACTTTCCTCTGAGCATTCCATTGCCCAATTTTTCTCCAATATTCGGCCACCCTTTGATAATCCTCCGGATCTCTCCTCATTGGAAGCAGACTTAACCCAAAAAGAACTCCTTCAGGCTCTAAATTCTTTAAAACATGGAAAGGCCCCGGGCCCAGATGGTTTTACGGTTGAATTCTTCTCTCACTTCTCTAAATTACTTTTGCCCAAATTACATACCCTTCTTACCACCTTTCTCACTTCTGGCTCTGCTTCTGGTACCTTTTCGGATGCTCTTATTTGCATTCTCCCTAAACCAGGTAAAGATACACAGCACTGTAAAAATTACCGACCTATTTTTTTGGTCAACATTGACTATAAGATTTTTTCAAAAGCCCTAGCCTTGTGTCTGGATCTACATTTACCTGAACTCCTTGGAAAGGAACAATCCGGCTTTGTTAAAGGCAGATTGCTAGCTGATAATACTAGATTATTCTTTGAAATCCTATCCAAGACTTCGCATTCCTCTCAATCTATTGCAGCCATAGCTTTGGACGCTGAGAAAGCTTTCGACCAGGTCGAATGGCCTTATCTTTTTCATACCTTAAAATGGTTCGGTTTTGGTCCAAATATTTCTACCCTGATTTCTCTTCTATATTCTCATCCCAGAGCGGCCATTTCGGCGAACGGTGGCTTGTCCTCTTATTTTTCCCTTAACAGAGGAGTCAGACAGGGGTGTCCTCTTTCCCCTTTTTTATTTAATCTTGCTTTAGAACCTTTTCTATTGAGAATTCGACAAAATAATGATATTCATGGTTTTGATTATCAAAGCTCCACGATTAAAATGGCGGCATACGCCAATGATGTATTACTAATTCTATCTCAACCCACCGTGTCCCTTCCTGCATTCTTAGAAGAAGTTAATTCTTTCGCTCACGTCTCTGGATACAAATTAAATAAGGATAAATGCGAAATCCTACCCCTTACCAAATTTACTTATAAAAATGATTTCTCCGATTCGGGTTTTATATGGAGCCCCACTTACATTAAATATTTAGGCCTTCATTTTACTTCTTCCCTTTCGAGTACAGTCACTCGCTGTATGGAAGATTGTATACAGAAACTCACTACCCTCACAACAAAATGGCATCCTTTGTATCTTTCCTGGTGGGGTAGATTAGACACAATTAAAATGATGCTTTCCCCTATTGTCCATTTCACAATTTCTAACATTCCATTTTCAATTCCCTCCAAACATTTCAAAAAAATTAATTCCATTTTGTCCGAATTTCTATGGGGTCATAATAAATCTTGTATGTCCCTAGCCAAATTGACTCACCCTAAATCGGAGGGAGGAGTACATTTTCCAAACTTTTCTCTCTATCACAAGTTCTTTTTATTAAATCAAGCATCAAATTGGATATCAGACTCCTCACGCTCTCCTCCTCTCTGGGTATCCCTAGAACATTCCTATATATCTCATTTTTCATTTAAGGAATACCTTTTGTTCTCTCGAAAGCCGCAATCCTTATCCACACCTATTCTTAAATATACCTCTAAAATTCTCCCACTCCTTCCTATTTCTTCTTTTTTTAGAACAACCCATTTGGCATAACACTTTGATTTTAATCAATAACAAGCCGTTTTTTTTGGAAAACTTGGCGCTCCCGTGGTCTCATTTGGGTTCACCAATTATTCCATAATGATCAGTTTGTTCCTTTTTCAATAGCCAGTTCTTCTTTTCTTTTACCCCCCGCTTTTATAACTAGATATTCTTTACTATTGTCTGCATTACAATCCGCTTATGTTGCATATCATACACCTTCTCCTTCCTACAGTCAGGATTTCTCTACTTCCGCTTCGTTACATTCTTTACTTCTTAAACACGCCAAGGCCTCCAAAATTTATGCTTTCCTCCAAACTCCAACTTCTTCCTGTGTCAAGTTTAACATAGAGGAAGCTTGGGAGAAAGATTTGGGTGTCTCCTGGCCTGTTGTATTGTGTGATAAAATGTGGTTAAAAATTCGCAAATCTTCCAGAGCGGCTAACACAACTCAGACACTATTTTTTATTTATAACCGACTTTTGTTCTGACCACAGTTTCTTAGTAAACGATTTCCTGGCTCTACTGATACATGTTGGTCTTGTTCCTCACCAGGTGCAGACCTTCATCACATGCTCTTCACATGCCCTCTAGTTCATAATTTTTGGATAAAGGTATGGTCTCAAATTAATAAAAAATGTTCATCTACTCACTCCTTCTCTATTTCTCACATTTTCAAGGGCAGCGTTTCTCCTATCTGGGATCAATGCACTTTTAGAATACGTATTATTGATTTATTACTAGCAGTGGCTTTCCAACAAATTACTAAATCTTGGAAGGATTTCACCAAAATATCATTTCAGGCTTGGTGGTATGCTGTGTGCTATAATCATAGATTAGACACAACGTTTGTATACCCGATGAGTCTGGCCGCCAAAAGAAGAGAATTGTGGGGCCCTGTCACTACGTTCTTTGATGCAAGTGCTAGTCGATTTTTGTCTCCTTCTCCGTTGCAACAAGAAGTTACTAAACCTCCATGACTTCCTTGAGTTTGTTATATATACCTTTCATATTATATGTTCCATGCCTACATTGTATATTTATTTTTCCTTGTTGTTTTTCTTTCATATCTCATGTAATTTCTGCTGGTTATATTCATATTTCTTTTTGGATTCAGTTACTCTTATTACCAAAATTACTTGTTTTTGCTGTATGATTTTTTATAATATTTTCATTGTTGTACTTAGTCAACTTTTCTCTTATTTGCTTCAATAAACTTTCTTTTGAACTTAAAAAAAAAAAAAGAATTTCAAGGAGCCCCTTGATAATATGGAGTAGTGGTGTTTTCGTGCATTTTTGCACGGGAACGCCTACTTTGCATGTCATTAGCGATAAATATCAGTGAAATGCTTGGCGTTAAAAAAATGGGCCGCTATCACCAAAAAATCGCGCTAAGGTCGGTTAGCTGCTGCTTGCTAATACTGTGATAATGATGTTGCCACATTAGGGGCAGAAAAGTGCCGATAAAGCGGCGATAATGAGCTTGATATTATTCCCCTATGTCTTTTCATAACCTGTATGATTTTCATACATTTGTCTGTAAGGGATGCATGGTTTACATCCTGGTTATGCTACTGAGTATTAGATTTTTGAGGTGTGTGTGCAACTATCTTCATTAGCACTATATTGATAGCACCTGTGTCTCTTCTTTATCAATAAATGTTTAGGTGCTTCTATCCCTATGTCAATGGGTGTTTTACTACCAGTCAGCTTTACTACTAAGCTGTGTCAGATTAAAATCTGGTTTGCAGGGTGGATGTTTAATAGTACACATGAGTTTGTATTAGCACATACAGCTCAATGAATCTACAGACTACATGGGTTACCTTTTAAGCACATATAAGCCTACCCTTTGGCCTAGATGCAGTCTATATCAGTAGTGACTTATATATAGTAAAAGATCAGTTTATATATTTTGAAGGTGTTTTAATTGAGGGTTGGGCCAGAACTAAAACTCAATCCAGATGCTACACTGCACAAGGTCCAAAACATGATGCAAGGTGTACTTGTGTGCATGTTAGGTATAAAAGTGTCAATTCTTTAGAGATATATGAATGCATGTCCCCGTCAAATATGGGACTATCATTGCATGTGCATGTAAGTTTGTGGGTAAATCACTGCCCTTGTTTGTAACCTCTGAGGATTTCTAAATGTGTCTGTAAGAAGCTGCATCGTTTGCCTTCTAAATATGCTAGTGACTATTGTTTTTTTTTAGGTGTGAGTGTAACTGCCTTCATTAGCGCTACATACATATCACTATTGCCTTTGTATATCAGTGCATCCTTAGCTGCTTATCTCAATATGTTAGTGAGTGTTTTACTGCCTGTCTACTTTCCTAATAAGGTGTGTCAAAATAAACTCTGATTGACAGGGTGGATGTATAATGAGGCACATGAGTTTCTATGTGTGCATATAGCTCAGTGAATCTTCATGTGTTACCTTTTAATCACATATCAACCTGTCGTATAGCCTAGCTCCAGAGCTGCTCAGTACTGGCTTGTATAAAGTAAAACATCAATGTATAACTTGCGTAGAGTTTAAAATATGATGGGTGGGCTAGTAGTAAAACTGCATCCAGATGCTAAACTGTACAAGGCCCAAAACATGATGTAAGGGCTACTTTTACATTTAAAAGTGTCAGTTCTTCAGCAGATATGGGAATGAATATCTTACTTATATCTGGCGCTGTCATTGCATGTACCTATATTTTTTAAAATAAATCACTGCCTCAGTTTGTGAACTCTAAGGTTATCTGAATGTGTCAGTAAGGAGCTGCATGGTTTGCCTCCTGGATGTGTTGGTGCGCATTGTTTTTTTAGATGGAGTGCAACTGCCTTCATTACTGATACATAGATACCACTTGTCTTTATCTTTAGATACTTTTGTCACGAGGTCTTGGGTGTTTTTGTGCCTGTCTACTTTTCTACTAAAGTGTGTCAGATTGAAGTGTAGGTGGCAGGATGGATGTTGAATGGGATATATGAAGTTTGTATAAGTGCATATAGCTCAGTGACTCTTCGGACTAAATGTATTACCTTTTAAGCACATACCAGTCTACCTTATGGGCTAGCTAAAGCCTACCTCAGTGATGACTTATATCCAATAAAAGATCAGTTTATGACGTGTTGAGCAGTTTAAAATATGAAAGCGGGACTAGCAAAATAGGTGCATCCAGGCGCTAAACTGTACATTGCCCAAAACATGAGACAGCAGCAACTTCTGCTGCTGTTACCCTTAAAAGTGTCAGTTCATTAGTAGATGTGAATAAATGTCACAGTGATATCTGGGGCTGTGATTGCATGTGTATGTAAGTTTGTGGGCAAATGACTGTCTCTGTTAATAACCTCTAAAATGTTCTAAAAGTCTCTGGAAGAGGCTGTCTACATGGTTTGCTTCCTGGATGTGTTAGTGAGTATTAGTTTTTTTAGGGCTGTGTGCAACCACCTTTATTAGTACTACATAGCTATCACATTTGCCTGTATATATATCTGTGAATCTGTAGGTGCTTCCATCACTATGTCAGTAGGTATTTTCAGGGCCGTCTGCTTTTCTACTAAGGTGTGTCCAATTAAGCTCTAGGTGGCAGGATGGATGTTTAATGGGGCATATCTATTTGTATGAGTGCATATAGCTCAGTGAATCTTCAGAGTACATGTGTTACCTTTTAAACACATACCAGCCTGCCCTATCGGGTAGATAAGCTTACCTCAGTACTGAGTTATACATAGTGAAAGATCAGTTTCTGTCTTTTGTAGGACTTTAAAATATGAAGGTTGGGCCAAAACTAAAACTGCCTCCAGATACAAAACTGTACAAGGTCCAAAACATGATGAAAGGGCTAGTTCTGTGCATGTTAAACTTGAACATGTCCTCACCTGCCTCTATTAGCACTATAGAGATATCATTTATGCCTCTCTATATCAGTGAATGTTTAACTCCTTTTAGCACTATGTCAGTGTGTATTTTTCTACCTGTCTGCTTTCCTAGTAAGATGTCACATTAAACTCAGGTTGGCACAATGGATGTTCAATACAGCATATGAGTTAGTATGAGTGCATACATCTAAGTAAATCTGAGCACAGCCAACCTCAGTAGTGACTTATATGTAGTAAAAGATGAATTTATGCCTTGTGAAAGAATGTAAAATATGAAGGTGAGGCTAGCACTGAAACTGCGTCCAGATGCTAACCTATACAAGGCACAAAACATGATGCAACGGCTACTACTCTGCATGTTACAGTTGAAAGTGTCAGTCCTTTAGTAGATATATGAATATGTGTCTCACTCCCTATATAGGGCTGTGATCACACGTGTATGTAAATGTGTGTGTACATGACTGCCTCTCTTCATAATCTATAATCTTATCTACAAGTGTCTGAAAGGAGCAGAACAGTTTGGCTCCTGGTGTGCTACTATTAGGTTTTTAGCTGTGCCTGCAACTGCCTTCATTACCAGTCTATAGATATAACTTATACCTGTCTATATCAGTGGATGTTTAGCTGCTTTTATCACTTTGTCAGAGGATATTTTACTACCTGTCTGCTTTCCTGGTAAGGTGTGTCACATTAAACTCTGTTTGGCAAACTGGATGTTTAATAGAGCATAAGAGTTTATAAGAGTGGATATAGCTCACTAAGGGCCAGATGTAGGTAATCCCAGATTACCGATTCTTAAATACCGAATCATACCGATTCGGTATTTAAGAAATGGCAATCGGGATGTAGGTAATTTTACCGATTTAATTACTGAATCGGTATGATTCGGTAATTACCGAATCGGTATTTACCGATTCGGTAATTGCCATTCATTCCTATGGGCCTGGAGGCCCATAGGAATGAATGTCAATTACCGAATCGGTAAATACCGATTCGGTAATTGGGGGAAACATTGAAGGGTGGCAGGGTGTCACTTTGACACCCTGTTGCACCCCCCAAATTGTGCATGGGTGCACATGTTGCAGACATACATGCCCTTAGGGCATGTATGTCGGCAACATGGCACTGTTTCAAAAACAAAAAAAATGCTTTTTAAAGGGTTTTCATAATTTACCACCAACTTCTAGATGGTGGTGAATTAAGAATTCTTAAACCCCTGTAGCACTGATTACAGTGCTACCTACATGTCAAAATACAGATTCGGTAATTATACCGATTCGGTATTTTACCGATTCTGTAAAATTACCGAATCTGTATTTTAACATGCCCCTACATCCCAAACTTCAAATACCGGTTGGTAACGGCCGAAATCTGCCGTTACCGACCGGTATTTGCCTTCCTACATCTGGCCCTAGATCTTCAGAGTACACGTATTTCCTTTTAAGCAAATACCAAGCTCCCTATGATCAGAGATCAGGTATACGTACTAAAACAAACATCCATTTAATACTTGATAAACTAATTTTACATACTGCTAGTAAAAGTCCAAAGCCACACTCTGCACTAGTAACCTGAATTCACATGTAAACACTTCATGTTTAACCATACCTATCAGTGGCTTATCACACATGTCATTCATTATCATTTTAAAGACTGTATCTCACAATCTAGGCACATACAATCTGTCATGTAATTTTACAAAAGCAGTGTACAAGTATATACTACATACCTGTGACCTTTGACATATTCATAATTAGGAAACACCTACAGTGTATGGTTTCCACTCTCAATTCTAAGAGTTCTACTCTCTTTTTGTAATGGTGCTAATAGGACTACAAATCCTACAATTCAAATAAAAACATTGTTTGTGGCCAGCACTTCATTTATACATATATAAAACTTTCATATCTTATAGTGCATTATTATATATAATTGTAACCATTAGTATGCAATCTTTTCTTCTATTACTTACAGACTGGACTAAAGAAACTAAACTGCAATGTACAGCTCCATGGAAATACTTTGTAAACCAACTTCACAGACACCTAATATGTGCCTGAAACAAACTATATCTAAGTCACTTATTATTAGATACATAAAGACAATCATACTATCAGTTATAAGCAAACTTAACTTTTTTCAAATACTTTTTTTATATTTCAAACTCGTTCATTACAATATGACATACTATTATAGCTTGTTCATTAATTATTTTATTTATAAAAAAATATATACGGTTGACATACCAGAAAATTGAGTCAATTGGTCTTTTTTTCTCTTATTAGATAGATGCAATACTCTCAGAGTTTGTAAATCTTAGCACAAGAGTTGCACACCACTCAAAGCAACCATAAATGGCAACATTCTAAACGTTGCATTGCCTGATACTCTAAAAGTCGGCTAATGAAAACATTCCTTTCTTATTTCATGGTTGTAAGTGTATTTCTGAATGGTCAATGTCTGTTAACACTTTGGCTTCTCTAAAGCGGTAGCCCAGAATGGTGGCCTTAGTGTCAATTCTTGCAATGTAATTGTGATCATCACAATAAATTTGTGTTAAAAATAAACAGGAATCGGAAAACCTACTTTCCTTTATTATTTTATTTTTATTGCTACTATTATACACTTTATTGCAAAAATCCACACTGGGTAATCTTACCTGCCTTATGAATTGATTAACCTAAACCTCTCTAATTTGTAAAAATGAATACCTGTCTCTTTAACACCCTTCCCTTAATACATCCTCAGCACATTCTCCACAAAAACCCACTAGAACCAGTAGGTCACAAGTAGTTCAGAGCACATTCCAGAAGGCCATACGTGTTAGAAAATGAACTACAGAATGTATGGCTTACTGCACATACTGTAAAGCATCTCCAACTCTCTATTTCATTTTTTTCTATTTACCAGAGCCTATTTACTAATCATTTCCAAATTCTACCTACTTTTTTCACCTGCATACTCCTTCCATACAATCACATTTTTCGTTTTATTCACACCACCAGCACACGTGCATTTTCGCTGTCTTTCATTGTATGAACTGTGACATTCAGCTGCAGACCTGCCCTGTGTGCTACTCCTCCTTCCTTCAAAATGCTTAGAATGTCGATTGTGGGCCACAGCTATGTCTATTGGGCTATTGAGGCTGCAAGAAAGAGATGTATTGACAGGGACTTGGATTTGGCTAATTTGGAAATTTTTTGGATTGGGCAGAGAGGATTAAAGTGTCATCAATTGCTGCCTTTGGTTAAAACCATTGTGGATTCACCAGCCCCAGACTTCATGATTGTGCACTGTGGTGGTAATGACCAAGGCACATTGAATGGGGGAGGACTGGAACTCCTAATGAGTAATACATTTTGTGAATTGATGATGCTTTTCCCTCACACTGTCTCTGGGTACTCTAACATATGCCAAAGGCAAAAATGGAAGCAGTCTAATCAATTCTGTCCACAGATTGACATAGCCAGCAAACATGTCAATAAAATAGTTTCTGCATTTCTCAGAACCACAACATGGGCTCTATCTACAACAATAATCTGCATTTCCATAGTGCATGGAATATATATAAATGATTGTGTGCACCTTACAGATGAAGGCAACAGGGTGTTTCAAAGCAACTTGAAATTTTGCATCCAGTCTTATGTGTAGCTTCCATACACACACAATTGAAACAAAGGTTCTTGTCAGAGCTATACTAGTGCCTAAAAGTTTCTTTATAAAGATTCATTTTTTTTGTTTTTACCATCTTCGCAGTGCATTGCGATAGTCGCAAATATGTTGTGGCCTCCCCTCTTCCTGGTCCAAGGACATCATTCTACCTATTTTGAAAAAGGGCTCGAGGGACAATCCAGCATGTCATCGAATGATCTCTCGTTTAGGTTTGGCTGCTCATATTATAGGGAACGTGATCCTGGACCTTCTAACCTCTTGGTTAAATCATTTTAATTTCATATCAGGCCTACAGTATGGTTTTAGGCAGGGTAATGTGAAGCTAGATCAATGTATTAAGCTACACTTGGTGGTGGAAAATTACACAATGGCAAAGAAGGGATCCCTGCACATGTCTTTTATGGACTTAACATCAGTGTTCAATCGTGTCAATAGATGCAAACAGTGGTTGACTCTTTTGGATCTGGGTTTGGGTGCAGATTTAGTTGGTTTTCTACACTCCGCCCATATTACCATCACTGCTGCGGTGAGATACAATTAGGGCGACTGTGTGGCAGCCTCTAGGGAGGTCAAGAGAGGGGTCTACTGGGGTGTATTTTGCCCCCCCCTGATGTTTACGCTTTATATCAACAAGCTAGAGGACTTTCACTCGGCAACTAGCAAAGACATCCCGACAGCTAACTCTAAACTTATTCCCGCACTTTTAAAAGCAGATAACACAGTGTTGTTTGCCAGGACTGCTGTAGGTCTCCAAAAACTCCTAAATGCTTTTAAAGATTTTGTGGATTCACTCGATCTTGCTACAATTTTTCTAAATCCCACACCATGATGAACTGTACCCAAAAGGCTGCTAGGCATACATTTTTTTGCAGGGGGGCAGAACTAACTAAAGTCTCGCCCTTCCCTCACCTGGGTGTGTTGTTTGATGACAAAGGGTCATGGGTTGTGTGAAGAATATATAAAAATAACCTTCTGGCAAGTGCAGTGGGGGCAACCATAGATTACACAAAAAGATTTGGGACAAAGCCTGTACCTGCCCTGTTAAAGGTGTACAGGGATTAATGTATCTCTATGGACAGTTATGGATGAGATGTGTGGGACAAGCAGGTGGTGGAAAACAAATTTATGCACAGGCTTCTCGCTGGCCCTTCTACACTCCGGCCTTCATTCTGCATGAGGAGCTTGTCATGGGATACATTTCTGATTATATTGCAGTTGCGCCTTTATTGCGCTGGATGAGAATTTGGTCTTGCCCAGCCCCCACTTTAAAACAACTTGTAATAGTGGACTGAGGGAGCTTTGCATATCCCTGGTTAAGGTATATTTCGGAGCAGATGAGTTGGCTAGGCTGCCATGACTTGGATACTAACCCGAGGCCTTTATGCCTAGTGGATATTATGAACATTAAACATCTGTTTCTGGCCAGGCAGCAGGGGTAAAGAGAGGGTAGGGAACTTGATAAGCATCTGGTGAGAAATGATATCACAATGAGTTTGAGCCCACAGGTGCAGCCCTACTTGTCACTGGTTAATAGCGCACACCTTCCCTTTCTGCTAATCAGATTCAAACTGAACCTCATTCACTGGTTATTAGCCTTTCCCACAGGCTTCACGAAGACCAGTGCTCTAAAGCCATGTCCATGTGACAATTTCACTTATCAGAACACTCTGCATTTTACTTTTTTTGCAAACTGTATGCCCCTCTGCATAAAAAATGTATTCTCCCGCTCCTTAGTTCAGGCCAATTTGTCCAAGTAGGGCCTGCATTATTATGTTTACAAATGCTTTACTCTCCTATGGTTTATTTTGGGGTCTCAGGTTTCTTTACAGGAGCCTTAAGACTTAGGAAGAAGATGCTCATGGTTTAGTTTGGCTGAACCTGACCAGTGTTCTCTGGGAAATACATGTGCTTATTCTATTATGGAGTATGGTATGGCTTGAAGATGTAGTTTGCTTACTATGCCATTGTTTTGTCATTTATGCACTTTATCTGTTGAATTTTATATTTCGAGCTGCATTCAGTACTTGTTTTTAATAATGATCTCTATTGTCTGTATAAACAGTCTTAGACAAATGTATTCAGATTAACTGGACCTTCTATGAATGTATGTTCACGTTGTAAGCTGTTGTATTTATACGTGTTTTTGGTATAACTGTTTTATCTGTGTGGTTTTATGGCTTTTATTGGCCAAATAAAGAACATTTGACAGACTGACTGACCTAGGCACATGAAATGGCGTAGAACTGGAAATCCTAATGAGGAATCCCTTTTGTGCAGTGATGATGCTTTTCCCTCACACTATCTTTGGGTACTCTACCATATGCCAAAGGCAGAAATGGCAGTGGTCTAATCATTTCTGGCAGCAGATTGACAAAGCCTGAAAACATGTTAATAAAACTGTTTCTGTATTCCTTAGAGACCATAACATGGGCTCTATTTACAACAACGACTTGCGTTTAGATAGAGTAAATCCGAGTCAGTGGTACTTTTATAGGGCTAATGGCGCCAGTAAGGAAAGTCCACATATATATCCGTCCAAAAGCTAATATTGTATGACGGTGCTGCAGGAAAGAGAGAACCACCCATCTCCCTATTCCATGGCCTAGGCCAACAAAACACAGCAAACACAACCCCTAGCCCACATTCAGAATATATGGTAAGTATTTGATTTGATAATGTAAACAATATTTCAGTCTTGTGTTGTTCCTCTTTTCTTTGTATTCTTTCTTTTTTCTGCAATAGTGTTGTATTCTTAGCCAGCTAACGCGTGTTTTGCCGCCAAAGGGAAGTTCTCCCGTGACTTTTTCAAGGCTTAAACATCTAGTAGATAAACTTTTCATATGGTGATAATTCCATCCCACATGGCGTAAAATGAGAGTATATTTGTATCCCAATCCGAACCGTAGTGCAGTAAGTAATCACAAATGTTTCAAATCAGACCAGCACGCTTGTACGGTCAACAATTAGTCTATTTCCAGTCTCATACTCGAGGACGCAGTGCTCGGGCTGAGATATGCCCCCTGGAGGACTGATTCAGTGAAAGTAAAATGAGCCTATCGGCTATTTTGCTTTCGCTTTTACTGCAATGACGTCAGCACACCATGCGCCTTGATCGTCAGGCTTCTAGGGAAACTTCTCGAGCAGCTTGGTGAAAATATTTAAGGGACTCCTTCTGGTGCAGAGCACTAGAGGTGCCCTTATAACCCTCCCCAGTGTTAGCCAACAGCCGACGCCCGTACTGGGGAGGGAGTGCAGTCAACAGTTTTAAATGTCATTTAGAGCCAGATGTAATTAGAACTACATCTGGCCAAATGTATTTAGAACTGGTCACAATATACTGGTTTCATTTTGTGACCAGTGTGGTAATTTGCAAACCAGCCTATGTACTGATAAGCTGGTTCACAAATTAACGATACCTAGTGACTCACAATGTGATGTAACTCATGAATACTTATGAGGCAAGTCCAAATGGAGGCCCATTAGGAATCGCAGCCATCACAGGGATGGTGGCCTGTTGAGGTCAGCAGACTACCATGTCTGTAATTGCTTTAAAATAGAGCAATGTATTTTTTAACTCAACCCCCTTCCTTAAACAAAAATAAAATGCATTTAAAAAAATGAAAAGAGCCTCTTTCATTTTATGAGAATAGGCAGTGGTTCAGTGGACTCCACACAGGGTACTCTAGGAGGAGGACATTCATTGCTCATCTGAAAAAACAAGTAACTAAGACTGAGGTCTTCCTTTGGGAGATTATTGTGTCCTGGCTATGTTTATACCCAGGCTCCTGTGAGAATATTGGGTTGCCCTATTGTGTAATGTTATTATTGAAACTATCCTTTGAGAGCAAGTTTTCAGGGCTTGAGTTCACGTTTTAGATGACTGTGCAGTTGTGGAACAGAGACTGAAATATTGTAGGTCGCAGCCTACCTGAGCCTTGAAGATTGGTCCTTGCATTTTATACTTAGAACCTGATTGAAATGTTGGTGGATGGGATAATCCCGTCCATTGTACTGCAAGTGCCATAGGATATAATGCACTTGTAATATGGCGGATGGTATATCCACCAAGATCTAAATCAGGCCCCTAATTTTATCAGCCACAAGGAGCCCATTGAGGTGTTTGACAGATGAGATCACTAGAATTCAGTCACATCATGCTAAACATTTACGCCAAAAGGGAAATATTCATATGTACAAGTGTTAATGTAACAGGGCATGTTAGGTGGTAAGAAAGTGAACTATGCTACAATTTTTGACTGAGACTTGTTGTGCTGCTAGCCCCCAGGTTTTGAATCTGTTGTGCAAAACATTAGCAAGAAAGGACATTGCCGGCGTGGCTTGGCGCCGTAGGCAATGGCAGCGCCTGAGTGAGGCTCCGGCTGGACACCGGGAGAACTCCCTTTCTGCATTCACAGTTCCTGCTCTTTGGTCCTGAATCCCCGTCGGAACACTTCCGCCATGTAGTGGAACCTTCGTGGACCTTTTTCCGACGTCGGAGGCTGAGGTATCTGCGAGTCCACCTTCAGGGACGCTCCGGTATTCGTGGCCGCCATTTCGCGGCTCCAGTCACGGAGCAGTCCCCTGGTGAGGGCGTATGTGATTTTCCCCAGTGTGAGCGCTCTCCTCAATATGCCTGCAGTCCGCCTCTGACTCCCTCTCCAAGACCGCGCTGCATGTCTCGCCTGCTCTGCGCCGTCCGTCAGCAGTAAAGATTCTCCTCACACAGAGTGACCGCCATCTTGCGCGTTACGGAGTCCTTCAGCCTGGAAAGCGGTATGTTTGTCAAGCTTTCATTTTTCCTCAAGGCTTGACTTCTCCTGCACTTTCTACTATCTGGATGCTTTTTGAAACGTCTTTTGGTATTCCTTTTTCGTTTTAATACCAGCAGGGACAGCAGTTTGATTAATGTTCCCACCAGTCCTTATGTTTACATGGGATGTCTTTCAATGCTGCAGATGCATCCTTCCTGCCTTCTTCTAATTTCGGTGGCGCACTGGTGATGTGTCCTATTTACAAGCTTTGCGGTTTTTGACTTTCTCTGCATTTCTGATGAGCTCTATTTGCATTTAAGCCTCTCATGAACTTTAAAGCAGAATTTCATTTTCTTCTGTGACACAACTGGACGCACGCTCCCACCTTCATGCATTGCGCGCTCTATGGGTGCACGTATATCCTCATTGACTTTTCTCATTATGCCTGAGTGGGTTATCTTTATATGAGCTCCTTCTTTGTTTTCTTCAGCAGCGCACCTTCTTCACTAAGGTTGTGACTAGTGCTTTTGCTTGCTACCATCAAGTGTTTGTCACTCTTCGTCCCAGGCTCCTTTACATGGGAAAACAACAACACATGTCTCGCTTTTCATCTAAACCACCTACAAAGGTGGCTTTTGTCAAGAACTCTAAAGTTTTTTCAGCTTTGTCCCAAATGGAAGACTCCCTTCCACCTTCTGACTCGGAGGCACTCATGGAAACGCCATCTCCTACTTCTTCGGGAAAAGTAACTGCCAAACGACTCAAAAAGCATCCTCCGTCTCCACCTAAATCATCGTCACCTGTTTCCATGGAACTATTATTGGAGGAAATCCGTTCTTTTCGTCCTTTCCTTGAAGAAATTGGAACTTTACGCCCTTTCATGGAGGAAACTAATACCAAACTCCAAGTTTTAACGGACAATTGGTCTCAAATTGAAACGAGAGTTTCTACGGTGGAGCAATCTGTTGCATCTTTTTTTTTATTTTTATTTTTATTTTTTATTGGTGTAAGAATTTTATTGCACTTTTGTTCATTACATACAAGATAAATCAGGTAACAACAATAGCCTGCCTGCCTACATCCCCATGGGCCGGCGTACAGCAATCACTATCAACAACCATATTGTGAGATGTACACAGCCCATCAGCCGACATCCAGAGGACCGGCGGCGCCTTGTTAGTAAGTGTCCAGTCGCACTCCAGTGCCATGGCCGTTGTCTGTTGCATCAATAATCTTACTTTTCCAGTTTTCTTTTCGTAAACTTATATGTAACTTAACTGTATATTCCCCAACTTGTAGTACCCTCCCTGCATTTTCCCCCCTGCATCCCAGCCTCCTCCCTCCCAGGTGCCAGCACTTTACATTCGTTCGTCCTATGTTGCCTCCTTCAGAAGACCAATTACATCACTTCCGATTCTGAATCTGAATTTCCATGTGCGAGTAGATAGTCACGTAGGTACCCCCAGTAGTCTTTGGGCCGCGAGCCAATCGGTAGTTCCTCCTCGTACGTGTTGAGCGTGTCTCGGCAATATACCATGTCTACAATCCAGCGTTTCACCTCAGGTGCCCTTTTACTATTCCAATGGATGGACACCCTCCTCTTAGCTAACAGGAGGGCAACTGCACAGAATTTACGCCTTAGGGCTCTTAAATTCGGAGTTATACCCAATAAACAAATTTTCGCTTCACACGGCATGGTAACCCCCAACATTTTATTCAAAACTAGCATGACTTGTTCCCAATATCCCGCCACCTTTCTGCAGTGCCATGCCAGATGCATGAAGTCCGCATCCGCTTGTCCGCACCGGCAGCAGTTGGAATCTTCCCGCAGGCCATGTTTGTGTAGCCTCTGGGGGGTGTGGTAGACCTGGTGTAGATATTTATAATGTATTATTTTCAAATTGCCGTTGGGTGTCAGCATACCCGTAAGCATGCATGCGGTGTCCCATTCTACCTCCGTCAGGGGTTCTGCTAGCCCTGCACTCCATCTTTCCCTGGCCTTTAGTGTATCATGTCCCACCGCCCCTTGTGTACTCGCATACAATTTGGACACCATGTGTGAGGCTTTGGGCGTAGTTAAGAGCAGTTGTAGAGGCACCAGGGTTGTTGGCTCCTCTGGAAACGTTGGGTAGTGCTCTCGTATCGCTCGCTGCAGCCTGTAGAAGTTAAATGTAAACAGCGGTGATGGGTTCATGATGTAATGCAGCTTATCTAGTGTCTGGAATTCTCCATCTTTGTATAGGTCCCCTACTGTGTCTATTCCCGCCTGCCTGAGTAGATCCATGCCAACCCTTTCCTGTGTCACAGAGAGGGCTGGATGGTGTGCTAGTGGGAGCGCGGGTGCGTATAGTGGCAGGCACCTTGTTGCCTTGCCTATTAGCCGCCAAGCCTCAGTGGACGCATTTATTGTATTAATATCCCGATCGTGTAGCCTGGTGCGTTTGTGTGTGAGTATATTTGCCAAGGGAATCGGGTCCGAGTCGCCCGCCTCCACCGCAACATGTGTCAGGAAGGGCACTTCATGATACCAAAAATGTGCGTATTGCGCTTGCGCGCACAAGTAATAAAGGTAAAAGTCTGGGACCCTGAACCCCCCCCTGGCATACGGCAATGTCATGGTGTGCAGTTCCATCCGCGCCTGCTTGCCCGCCCATAGTAAGTTAAGCACTAGCGTTCTGATATTACGGAAGACCGCGGCGGGGGGTTTTATTGGGATGTTGTTGAATAAATAAAGAAATTTCGGCAGGAGCACCATTTTTATTATCGCTGCCCTGTCCGCTAAAGAGAGAGGCAGTCTGTTCCATTTCTCGATTTTATCCTCCAGGGTTGCTATCGCCCTCCCGTAGTTCGTCCTAATGACCACCTCCGGGTCTCTGTGGAACCATACACCCAAGTATTTAGTTGGTCCGTCTTGCCACTCCAATGGATAGTCAAGTTTGGTCGGTGTCGTGCTGTCAGTTAGTGCTATCACCAGTGACTTATCCCAGTTTATCTGTAGGCCTGCTTGGTAACCAAATTTTATATATTCCCGCAGCAGGGGATTGAGGTGCTGGTCCGGGTGTTTAACATATAACACCATGTCATCTGCGTATAATGAGATGTGTATGGGTCGGGAGGGCATTTGAATCGCTGAGTGGTGGTAGTGTTGTCGGATTTTGCAGGCTAGCGGTTCTAGGACCAGAGCGAATAGCATCGGCGAGAGTGGACACCCCTGTCTGGTACCTCTGCAAATTTGTATGGGTTCTGATATGTATCGGTTCACTCTTATGCGTGCCGTTAAGTCTGTGTAGAGCATCGCTATCCACCCTTGAAATATCTGGGGGAACCCCATGCGCGTCAACACCGCGTGTATGAAGGGCCAGCCTATTGTGTCGAATGCCTTGGCTGCATCTAATAGTACTGCCACAGCTTTCGTTTCCGGTGCCAGATAGTGCGCCAATGCGAACAGCGTCCGGGTGTTGTGTGTGGTGGCCCTGTCTGGAATGAATCCTGACTGGTCGGGTCGAACCAAAAGAGGCATGAGTGGTTTCAGCCTATCAGCCAGCAGACTCGCTATAATTTTGGTATCTACATTTAACAAAGATAACGGACGGTAGGAGTCGCATTTAGTAGCGTCCTTGCCCGGCTTTAGCAGTGTGATAAGCAGGGCCTCCCTCAGTGACGCTGGCAATTTCTGTGCCTCGTGCGCCATCCCGTACATTCGCACTAGGTGCGGCGCAAGGAGGTCTACGTACGCTTTATAGAATTCCGCTACAAATCCATCAGGGCCCGGTGCTTTGTTGTTTGGTAGGCGCCTAATGGTGTCCGTGACTTCCTCTACCGTTACGGGGCGTTCTAGGTATTTTCTATGCCCATCCGCTAACCACGCCAATTCGATGTCTTCCATGTATTTCAGTAAGTCATGGTGGGACGGCGAGGGGCGTGCCTCGTATAGTGTGCCATATGTGTCCATGAATGCTCGCAGAATACCCTTAGTGTCCGTGACCGACTTCCCGGTGCTAGTGGTTATGGACGTGACAGTATGTGGTGTTTTGCCTGCGCATATCTTTGCGGCTAGTTCCCTGCCGGGTCTACCCCCCTCTCCGTACCTTCTCGCTGTGGCTCGTTTTGTGACGTAGTTAAGTTCATCCGTAGCAAACGTAGCATGTTCCGTCAATAGCAACTGGATATCCCCTAGCAGCTTGGCGTCTCCCGTCTGTGTGTAGGATTGTTCTAGCTTTTGTATGGCCTGTTCCCTCGCGTGTAGTTGGCGTCTGATATCCTTTAATATACCCGAGGCCGTACTGAGGCAGACTCCCCGGATATTGGCCTTACAGGCCTCCCACAACAGACCTGGGTCTTCCGTGGTCGGGCCGTTGAGGTCGAAGTAGTCCCCTATCGCCTTGCGTATGGTGGATGCGTATATAGGGTCTTTTAATGAGGCTGCATTAAAACGCCAGGTGAAGGGTGGTGGGTCGTAGTGTGGGATGTCGACTTCCAAAAGCACCGGACTGTGATCTGACAGTGTGCGTGGCAAGTGTGTGATGTCCACAACCCATGGGAGTATTGCTTGTGTGCCCAACCAGTAATCCAACCTGGACCAACTGTTGTTTGCTGCGTTTACGTGTGTCGCTACTGCCACTCCTGGGTGACGAATTCGCCACAGATCCGCCAACTGTATGTCTGCCATCACCTCTTTTACCATTGCCCTGGCTTTTCCATGTTGTTCTAAGGTGTGAGCTGCTCTGTCTAGATTGTCCTGTAGTGTAACATTAAAATCACCTCCCCACAGTACCTGTTGCGTCTGCATGTTTGCAATGTTGTGCCAGACCTTGCTGTAAAACCCTGGGTCATCTATATTTGGGCCGTATGTGTTCACCAATAAAATCTGCTGTCTCCTAAGTCTGCCTGCTAACATAACGCTCCGCCCTTCTGCGTCTCTATGCACTTCTGTGACCTCAAAGCCCGTCCCCCTCCTGATCAATATGCTCACTCCCCGTGAGTACGTGGAGTAGTTAGAGTGAACCACAGTCTCAGCCCATCTATCCCCCAGCTTGGAAGTGCCGTTGCGGTCTAGGTGCGTTTCCTGCAAGAAAACAATGTTAATGTGCAGTCTATCAAAATATGCAAACAATCGTCTGATCTTCCCTGGGTTTCCTAGGCCCCTAACATTCCACGTTAGGAATTTCAGCGTGCTACTACGTGACATGAGTGCGTGTGTGGTGATGATTCGCACATTGCAGTTGGTCAGATGTCATGGTATATCCCGCATGTGTGGTGCCTTGGTGTGCCTCTTGCCGCATCGACAACATTTTACACAGTTTGTAAACAGTAAGTACATTCCAGCATAGCCCCAAGGAGTTCGCCATGTTTCTGAGATGCAGAGGATGCAGTCGGTTATCTATCGATCCCCTCCCCCTCCCCCCACCCACTTCAGCGCCCAAACTGTGCCAAAGCCATCCCTTAGTAAAATCTAACTGTAACTTAAACAGTAACTTATATGTCCAACAGAGTTCGGGGTACTCCCGCCTGGGGGTGTCACCAGGTTCACACATCTCCACCCACATAGTGGATGTGGACGGTCGTAATTGCGTGAGAGTATAGCGTGTGTGTTACCTCCCCCAGCCCCCCTCCTCCCACCAATCATAATGGCATCTTACAGTGATACATCACAACGGGTCCAGGCTCCCCCATGCCTCTAGTTCCGGCGTATATCTGGGCCATGCCGCTCAATGCGCGTATGTCCCTTTTATGGGAATCCGTTACATCAACAGGTCCGCTATGGTCATGGTTATTCGTTCTCCGCCCCATATCCTGGCAGCCGGCCAACCCGATCCTCCATACCAATAATGTCGTTGCGCATACTCACAGTTGACGTGTCAGTTCCTCGGCTCTACAGCCATCAGGGCCACATTTACTGGACGTTTGCAAATGCCAACCACATATGACCTGCGTCACCAATGTGGCCTCTTTGGTCCATGCGAAAGTCTGCAGGCCAAACTGTTTCTAGCCAGTCGCTACACATTGGCGAAGACCGTAAGTTCTTCTTGCTGGTTAGCGTCTTTCCCCGCTCATTCCACGTCACTGGTCGGTTCCGTCCTTTCCTGCTGTTTTCTCCTCTTGCCTTGTTGTTTGACAAAGTCCTGCGCTGCTTGCACCGTTTGTAGTATGACTGGTTTCCCGCCAGTCATGACTTTGAGCTTCGCCGGATATAGCATGGCGTACTCCATTCCAAGTTCCCTGAGCTTCTTCTTGACCGGAGCGAATTCCTTTCTGGCCAGTTGCACCGCCATAGTGTGGTCTGGGTAAAACTCTAGCGTGTTCCCCTGGTGCATTATTTTCCCCATTTCTCGTGCCAGCCTTAGGACCGTGTCTCTGTCCCTGTAATTTAGCATGCGGGCAATAATCATGCGCGGGGTAGCTCCGGGTTTGGGTACGGGCGCCAGCGACCGATGCGCTCTTTCCACCAGGAAAACTGCAGATAGTTTGTCGGCACCAAAGATTTCTTGCAGTAGGGTCTCTACATAGGTCTCCATCTTTCCTGTGTTTGTGGATTCCGGCAGGCCCGAAATCCGCACGTTGTTCCGCCTGGACCTGGCTTCCTGGTCTTCAACTCTCGCTCGCAGGTGTTCTACCGTCTTCTCCAGGCCAGCACAGGTCTTGGTTGTGGCGGTCTGGTCATCTTCCAGCTTCGAGACCCGCTGCTCCGCCTCGGTGAGGCGTCCGTCATGTTGTTCGATTTTCGCCGCCATGTTGTCGACTCTTTGCACCACGCTGTCGAGTTTTCCGTGCATTTCTTGCAAACTTTGCTGTATTGCTCGCAGTACTGACTCCATGCCTGCCCCTTCCGTTGAGTCCTGGCCCCCCTCCACCTCCAGGTCAGTCGCGGTACTTTTTCCCTGGATCCGCTTTTCAAACTGGATCTTGGTTTGATTTCGGTCAGGTTTCCCCATTTCAGGGTGCTGTTTGGACGGGTGCAGTTCAGTAAATTTTGGGCTGCTGCCCGATGTCGCGTTGGCAGCGGAGATTGCTCGAGGCACCGACACTGCCGCCCCCCCTCTTGTCGATCTGGTGGTCATCTAGCGCCCGAATGGACTTAGGCGCCCGATCCAGCCGCCTCCGTCCCCCTCTGGTGGCGGTGTCGCTGTCTGGGCTGTTGATGCACTTCAAGGTCGGTATTTCCCAGCCCCACAACCCGCTGTGTGCAGGGGGGCAGCCCCACGTGGGTGGCGTGGTCCGTGCTGTTACTAGATGCAGGTGCTGCTGTGCATAGCTTCCAGGCTCCCCGCGCAGTTCCTGGGCAGTCCGCTCACCTCCGATATTGAGACCTCCAGCGTGGTCCCGCTGATAGCGCCGGTGCCGAGATCACCGCCGGGGGCCTCCTCTCAATGCCGGTACACATTCACGTCTCGCGCAGGCTGCTTACTCTGAGTTGCCGTCCGTCGGGATCGTCCGCCGTCTCCTCCTGTCAGGTGCGTTTCACGGGCGCCGCCATCTTGCCCGCGGTGGAACGCACGCTCGTCCGGTGTGGCGCTGTGTCCAGGGGGCCTTCACGAGCTTCGCCGCCGCCGCGCTGGTGGTCAGTGACCTCACCTCCGGCGGCGCTGGGTGTGCACCGTCAATGCCTTGCCTCTGGAGCCCCGGTATACACCCAACCGCCAGGCGTCTGGAGCGGCCATTTTGGCGATGTCACTGCTCGGGGCCGAGTTGTCCGCTGATTCTTCCTCGCACCGCATATAACGTCCTGCAGCAGTTTCTCGGGACGATGTCCTCACCTTCCGACGCCCAAATCTGCCATCTCCACTCAGTTTTGTGGGATTACAAGGGGCTAAAGGCCGCTATTTACACGACCGTTCGGCGGAGCTGACAAGCTAGTCAGCCATTCCGCAGTGCGCCCTCTAGCGCCCCCCATCTGTTGCATCTTTTCAGGAATCTCAAACTAAAGTCACACACCTGTCTTCACAGGTAGGAGCTCTTCAGAAGCAGGTGGAGGAGTTGGAAAATAGAGGCAGGCGTAATAATCTTCGCATTTACGGCCTGGCGGAAAATCTTGAAGGGTCCGATCCGCTTGCCTTTTTCAAGTCCTTCCTTCCCAAACTGCTCCATTTACCACAGGATACCTCTCTCAACATTCAACGGGCGCATCGTCTGGGCCGTTTGCCCACATCCCTCTCCATGTCACAAAGGCCACGAGGTGTCATCCTTTATTTCCTGGAATACACTGACCTCCTGAAAGTTCTAGCAGCTGCCAAGGCTCTTCCCAAATTGTCTTGGCTGGACTCTCCATTGTTCTTCGCCCAGGACTATGCTAAAGCAACTGCTAATCGTAGGAAAGCTTTCCTCAGCATGAGAGAGGCCCTCCGTGCCATGGGTGCCCGCTATGGCCTGTACCATCCATGTCTGTTTAAGGTCACTTACAATAACAAGACCACCACCTATGAGGATCCTGTGAGACTGCAAAGTTTCATTAATGCGCATCGTACTTCTACCATGGATACCTCTGGTCCTTCGTCCTTCTCTCCTGGCTGACTTTCTGCACCACACGTCTGTCTCAAAATTCCAGTTTTCATGTTGATGCGCTGTTGTTCGCTTCATGTTTTTGGCTGACTTTCTGGTTATGTTAGCAAAGTTCTTGTTCTCCTCATACGTTCAGTTAATGTGTTTTCCCCTTTTTGAAATTCTATGCTGTTTGTTTATTCTATTCCTTTTTCATATTGTAATGCATTTTACTAAGTTTCGTTCCCTTCTACTCATTTTTTTTTTTCTCTTTTTTGCTATTGCTCTTTGTATTATTGTCTCAGTTTTACCCTGTCTTTGTTCCCGCAGGAACTCCTCATCGTACGATGTCATCTCCCTGGTTCCTTGCCCGGCTGCCCTCAGTAGTGTTGCCTTCCCTACCTGGCTCCTTCCCCCCTCAACTTCTTCTCGTACTTCCCCTTAGTAGGTATGTTCTTTTCATGTTTTTTGCACCTTCCTTGTTTTTTGTTCCTCTTTATTTCCCCCTCCCTCATCAATGACTTTTTGTTTTGCTTTACGATGATGATTTCTTTCCCCTCAGGTTATATTACATCTTTCCTTCCCTTCTTTTCTATCTATTTCTTAATCCTATATCCTTCCTTCTGTATTCCTTTTCTACTTCTTACTCTTTACTCGTCACTTTTTGATCTCTTTCCTCTTCACATTCTCACTCTTCATGTATATTTTTTCCGTCCTCTACAGTTGCCTGTCATCTTTCTTCATCTCTTTTTCCTCGTTCATCCATTTATCTCTACCTTCTTTTCTTCGATTCCTCATTACTTCTTTACATCATTGATTGTGCACTTTTTGGCGTTCATGTTCATAATATGTCTTTAAATTTGGTTTCATGGAATGTTAAGGGTATGAACTCCCCAATCAAGCGTCAACGCATTTTATCTCACTTGGCTAAATTAAATGTTGACATTGCGTTTCTTCAAGAAACTCACCTTTCGGACTTAGAATCTGACAAACTCAAGAGAGGTTGGGTGGGTAACGTCTTTTTCTCAAAGGGTGATGGGAAACGTAATGGTGTTGCCATTTTATGTCGTAGGTCACTTCCTCTAACGGTTCTCTCTCAAGAATCGGATACTAATGGCAGATGGATTCATGTCAGACTATCCCTTAGAGGTGTTCCAATCTCTCTCCTTAATGTTTATGGCCCCACAGCCGGTGAACCCCTTTTTTGGGTTGATCTCTCTCCCCGCATCACCCAATTCATGGATGATAACTTCATCCTTGCGGGAGATTGTAATCACCCCTTTGATCCTTTCCTGGACAGGAAGTCCGATGCCAATTATATTCCTACGAAATCGCACAAATTGTTCACCCAAGCTATTTCGCAACATAAGCTTGTGGACTCCTGGCGTTTATGTAATCCAACTTTACGAGAATTCACTTTTTACTCCCCTCACCATCGGTCCCAATCACGGCTTGATTACATTTTTGTCTCCCACGCACTTACTCAAACTCTTCATGCTGCAGAAATTGGCCCGATTTTACTTTCTGACCATGCCCCTGTACTGGTCAGTCTCGAAATTTTACCCAAAACTGATGGTCCTAAACGGTGGCGTTTCAACAATGCCCTTCTTTTGGATCCCAACTTTTCTGCTTCTTTTTCTGCCTTTTTTGATGAGTTTTTCCTCTTTAATGATATCCCACCTATTTCGAAACACACCCTGTGGGATACCTTTAAAGCAGCTGCTCGTGATTTTATTATTACTTTTGTTGCTAAAAAACATAAATCTGCACGCCAATTTACCAAAACCCTTCTTCATGACATTAAAAGATTGGAACACGCCTACTTCACTTCCCATTCCTCAGATAGTCTGACATCTCTGGTTGCTGCCAAACTTAAATTTAATGAACAGTCAACTGAAGACGCATCTCTGTACTTGCTTAAATCTAGTGCCAAGTTTTATGGTGGTAGGAACAAGGCCGGGAAGATTCTTGCAAATTACTTAAAAATCAAACAAAATAAAGTCAATATTGAATCAATTTATGATGATACTGCCCAGTTACACCATAAAGATGCTGACATTCTTGCTACCTTCTCACATTTTTACGAGTCCTTATACACTTCAGATACACCCACTTCTCCTCAGTCTCTTACTCACTTTTTCTCTACCATTCAGACCCCCCCTTCCTTCCCTCTTGACTTGTCCTCCTTAGAATCCGATGCCTCGCAGCCAGAATTGGTTGCTGCTCTTCATCGTTTGAAACTGAACAAAGCCCCCGGCCCTGACGGTTTCACCGTTGAGTTTTATCTCCACTTTTCGACGCTTCTTATTCCAAAACTCCACTCCCTTATATCCTCTTTTACTGAATTAGGCACTTCTTCTGGTACTTTTTCGGATGCCCATATTTGTCTAATCCCTAAACCTGGCAAAGATGTCCAATATTGTAAAAATTACAGACCTATTTCACTAGTCAATATAGATTACAAAATCTTCGCTAAAATGTTGGCAATGAGATTAGATCATCTGCTCCCTGACCTGCTTGGAGATGAACAATCAGGCTTTGTTAAAGGCCGTTATATTACAGATAACACGAGGCTCCTATTTAACATCTTAACAAAATCTTCTCATCTCCAATCTCCCCTTGCAGCCATAGCTTTAGATGCTGAAAAGGCATTCGACAGAGACGAATGGTCGTACCTTTTTCACACCCTTAATTGGTTTGGATTTGGTCCTAAATTTATCTCCCTAGTCTCCTTGTTATACTCTCATCCCCGAGCTGCAGTTTTCGCTAATGGCCAAATTTCTCCTTATTTTGACCTCGGTAGAGGTGTCCGTCAAGGTTGTCCCCTCTCACCCTTCCTTTTCAACCTGGCCCTCGAACCTTTTTTATCCAAACTCCGTCAAAACCCTAACATTACTGGTTTTAGTACTACAGAGCTTTCCGTCAAACTAGCTGCTTACGCGGACGACATTTAATTATTTATCTCGAATCCTACTGTTTCCATCCCTGCCTTTTTAGCGGAAGTACAACATTTTTCCTCAGTCTCTGGTTATAAACTTAATAACGATAAATGCGAAATTTTACCTCTAACGAAGTTTACTTTTAAGACTGATTTCACTGCCTCAAACTTCACCTGGAGTCCTTCCAATATTAAATATCTAGGCTTACATATTACCCCCTCAATTCGTGACACTGTTTCCCTTTGTTTAACCAAGTGCATCCAGAAAATATCTGATCTCACAGCTAGGTGGCATCCCCTTTATTTATCCTGGTGGGGCCGCCTTGATACAATCAAGATGATGATCTCCCCTATTATTCTTTACACCTTATCCAATATTCCTGTCCCCATTCCGGCTAAATTCCTCACAAAAATAAATTCAGTTTTATCTTCTTTTCTTTGGCATAAAAGCAAACCTAGAATGTCTTTAGCTAGACTCAGTCGTCCTCCCTCCGAGGGTGGAGTCAACTTTCCAAATTTCTCCGCTTATCATAAGGCCTTTTTGCTTCGTCAGTCTTCCTTCTGGTTACAAGACCCTGATTCTCCATGCCCTCTATGGACAAAGGTAGAGCGCCTTTTTCTTTCTCCTTTTTCTTTTGCTGAATGCATCTCTTTTTCTCGTAAGCCTGCCTCACTTCTTACCCCTATTCATAAATTCACCCTCAAACTCCTCCTTTCCTCTCACCCTCCGGCCCCTACTTGCATTGCTGACTTTCTCTCCTCTACTATATGGCATAATAAGTACCTTCTGATCCGGGGCAAACCCATTCTATGGAAGTCTTGGAGATCCAAAGGACTGCTTTGGGTTTCCCAATTGTTTTCACGTTCCACCTTCTTACCCTTTTCCACTCTTCGTCTCACCTTTCACCTACCCCTCACTTGTCTTCCCCAATATCTTCTCCTCAAGGCGTCAGTCATGGCCGTGTATGTTACACTCCCTGCCACTCCTCCTCCTACATCTACTCCAGACCCTATTGCTCACCTTCATTCCACTCTACTCACCCTTCCAAAAGCTTCTGTTCTTTACAAACAGCTTCATGTACACGCTATTCCCAGACTTAAGAGCAAAGTTGAGGAGCAGTGGGAGACTGATCTTTCCCTCTCTTGGCCGACTCCTCTTTGGGATAGGATCTGGTTAAAGATCCGTAAATCCTCCAGGGCTGCTTCCTTAACGCAATCTCTATTCTTCATTTATAACCGTCTATTACACACTCCTTACACCCTTCACCTACGTTTCCCTAACACACCCGACACTTGTTGGTCATGTACTTCCCCACATGCTACCTTGTTTCACATGTTGTTCCTTTGCAAGGATGTTCATACCTTTTGGTTACAAGTTTGGGCACAAATTAATGTCATTTTTTCTACTACTATTCCATTTTCACATGCTCATGTTTTCCTGGGTAGCCTGTCTTCTTGTTGGGACTGTCATGACCTTAATGTTCGAATTGTTGATTTATTATTAGCCGTTGCCTTTCAACAGATCACGATCAATTGGAAGTCTGCATCCAGTATTACTTTTAAAGCTTGGTGGTTTAATGTACTTCACAACCACAGACTCGATACTGCTTTTGTTTTTCCTCCACAGCTGGCAACTAAACGTGCTGACTTATGGCTTCCTATTACATTGTATTTAGATAAATGTGCACTTCGTTCTTTCCGCCCTCGACCTGCGCAGCAGGAAGTACCTAAACCTCCTTGATACCCTTCACATTACTTTCTATTTAACCATTCTATTTTACTGCATAGCCATATTTGCATTCTATTACATTACCTATGTATTGCACCCTTTATTTTTTATGCTTTTTCCAAAATGATTCACCTTTATATTTTGTATATTGTCTTGATTTTGTTGCATTGCATTGCTATCCTTTTTATTATTCCATCATTGTAAGTTTTTACTTCCCTTCCCCCCATTCCCCTCTTATTATTTCTTCACCATTGCTCCCTTATTAGTTTTGTCCCTGATTTGTATTATTACCATGCTTTTCTTTAATAAACTTGATTTTGAACTGGAAAAGAAAGGACATTGCCACCTAAAGAAATCTATAAATGCAGGACTACTTATGTTACTAAATAAACATAACATAATGGCCAGGAAGTTAAGATGGAAGGATGGGTGCTGAAAAAATAGTTGCATCTGGGCGCTGAGCTGTGGCTCCAACGCGAGTTGGCACTAACTGAATGTTACGTCTAAAACTCTAAGCACTGATCTACGCAGCAGGGGGGCACTGTCAGCTGTTTATCTGTACCACACAAAGCGAGCAGGAATATAAATCGAATGCTGGGTAGGTCACTGTCACAGCAGGACACGGTACCCCTTTGTCCCCAACTTGAATAAACGTAATTAGAGGTAGATATGAAAATAAATACCAAATACGATTACTGTGATGTATAATCAAGAAATGTAACGGCTCAACTAGCATAACCACAGTTTATTTTTGTAATATTGCGATGTTAAAAAACCCCAAAACAATCAGGGCTGTAACCCTCTAAAATATATTTACCACGGGAACTATTCATTACGTGTATACATTTAATTTCTTTTAATGTTTTCTGTTTATAAGTTTTAATTATAGAGCTGGCTAATGTTGCTTATTTTGTGACATTTTGTTTTTTATGAATGCCAAATAAACCCTGTTATAAATTATTGAAGCCTAAACTGAAGGTTAATGCCAATTTAACCAGCCAAACTTGACGTCCCTGTAATGTAGCCTTGTGGAAGAGGCACCTATCGCTTGAAAGCTGTGTGAAACTGTTGCCTACAGAGATGGGTTCTTGACATTGTCTGCCAGCCCCAGGCTGTCCGCTTTGTGTCTGCTTTAATTGAAAATTAATAGTTAGGGGGTTGCTATGGAAATGATACCATTGCTTGCAGACAGCAAGCCCAGTCTTTTGCAAAGAGACACTAGTGGTATTGTTTGTCCTTGTTGACCTTGGAAGTTCAAAAGCCTGGAGGAGGAAAGGAGATGCAAATATTTTACTTAAAAAACATCATTTACATATTTATAACATTTTTGAGTGTCAGGCGTATATTTTTTTTTTACTTTTATATTTTGAAATGAGGCAGTGTGTTGAAATTCTGTGCTAATTGCCTCTTCACTGTTTTTACAGGTTGATAGGACAACACTGGAGAAGAGCATGTTATGTTAGCATTTTAGTGAAAATAAACAGATTGTGATAAAATGTTGTTTGGCTGGTGTGATTATGGGGAATGCTATTATCTTTTTCTTTAGAGTACAAGATAGCACCGCCATGTCTCATTCTGTACACTATCAATGCATTTATGGTATTTGCTGCACTGCATTTCTGTGCAGAGTTGGTCCAAATGCAGTGCAAAGCTGTGCGCAGTAGGGACATTTTCAAACTGCTGTGCAAATCGGTGTACAGGTGTAATAAAAATACGAAATGCAATGCAAAGTTTTCGTATATTTGGGACAAATACCAAGCAATGTGATGAACCCCTCTCTGGAACCCTAAAACACTCAATAGATGCAAGTGAAACCTTTACAGAAAATGGCTGCCTGTTGTCAGATGATCTTGAGTGGCCGAGGATTATCTGTCACGCTGAACAAATTTGACACGTTTCATTGAATATATTATGCTCATTTACATAAGCAATGTGTTTGCAATATGTTTGTTTGCTTAAAGAAATGTCTCACGCAGCACATTTAGGCAGATTTGCTCTTGTTGAAATATTTACTGCATCATACTTTTTAATTCGTGGTCAGTTAAAAATGTGTAGGTAAAATGTTGTTGGGGGCAACCAAGCTAGAAAGTGTTTTCTTTTTTTATTGGAGTCATACTTTAGTCTCTAGGGTTAAAGGTGAAATGTGAAAGTTGCTGCAATTACTTACCATAAATGTCTGAATGTAATGCTGTTAGAAGCGGCTGTTTCAAGTGCACCGCCACCCCTTGGGTTTAGTATTTAAATATAATGCAAACAGATGTTATCCATTGACTTCTTGCTAAAGCCACAGCAAGGTAGAGTAAATCTGTGCCTGAGCAGGTTCTGTTTTTTTTGTGTGGTTGTTTTTTTTGTGGCGCTAGGGCTTTCCTCGTGCAAGTTGGAGGTGTCAAGAGAATAAAGCCTGTCCACTCAAGCTAGTATTCAGCTGGAAGCTGTGATTTCAAGTAGTCTTTCTCCTGAGTCAGAGACCATAACACTGAAAGAGAATCGCGCTAGCCCAGGGTGCAACTTTAAAAAAAAAAATCCTTCTTGAAACCCTGGTGGGAAAAAAAACGGCAAACAATCTGGTTTGCTGAATTCTGCTCTGCCAGTTTGGGGAGTGCTGGCTGTAGCCTTTACTGTGACATGCAGAGGTTTGGACTTCCCCTCCTTTCATGCTGATGATGTCTATACAAACACTGCTCGGCTACCTGCAGCACCAAATCCTAAAACTCCATGTGGTGTTGTGAGCTGGTAGCAGATGGACTTTCGTTTGCATCTGCTGTGTACAGGCTTGGCTTTGTACTCTTTTCCTGGGGGAGAGAAAGTCTTTCTTCATCGCTAGTTCATTCCTGTTTTTATGAAGCAGCTCAGAAAACATCTGTGGCAGGCAGCAACATTGACAAAGGATTGACAAACACCATTAGCTGAACACTTTCCATCTCATTGCAACTATGCATTGTTTACTTTACTGTAAATATCCTAATACATCACCCTCTGAATATGCTGGCAGAAAGACTGGAGCACAGTGATTTCAATTAAGGTTAGTAATTGATGCTGTCTTGCTTCAAAAGATGTAACTTGATTAACATGTGCCTGGACAAATTGCATTTGTGAAGTGGTTTTGGTTGAGACTTGAAGATTATTCCTTGCCCTGGATTATCGGATGTTGTGGGTGCTAAATGCGTTCTTCTTGTTTGCGTGCTCTTGTAAAAGACTTCCATCGGGCTGTAAACTGCAGAGCTTTGGAGTTTTACCAAAAGCATAGTGTATAATGAGAAGATGTCCTAATAAGGAAAGCAAAGAATCGCTCTTAATAACTGGCTAGGAAGCTCACTGAGAACTCCTGAGACTAAAACTGTGTCGGTTGCCTTTTTTGTTATAAAAAAAAGCGAAATAAATAAACAGGGCGATTGAAGTTGCTCTTGCTTTAGGGGGATTATGGTAAGCACGCTGGTTCAGTCTTGAACCTTTGCCACCCCTCACGCTGCTCACCAAAGACATGCCCCAGTGATTAAATGCTGATTTTGTGTACGATTGTCCGCAGACGCCCAGCAATCAGAGCTGCTTGCTTGGTTTGTTTTAATTAACCGCGCAGGATGCCACCAGGCAGCAGCAGGGACGCGGGCGGGCAGGGGCGCACTCGCAGTAGTGTAAACACCGCTGTAAATAGTTGCCTGGCGGTGGCTGCTCAGACTCGCAGCTAGCCGCGCAGTTTTCCCTCTTTTTACACTGTTTTCCTGCCTCTGGAGTTGCTGAAGCTTCCGACATCCACGCCTCGGCTGCGAACTCCCATGAACCGGAAAGTGGGAAGCTGTTTTGTCTGAGGGAAGGGGGAGGTAGGTAAACTTTTTTCCGTGGGGTTGACAAGCATCTGAGTAAGTTTGGAGCGAGCGCCGGCTTGCTGCTGCTGTCATTGCTGCGCAGGCAGAGTCGGCGCTCGCTGGCCCTTTCTGGCCAGGAGAGCAGTCCATTGAAACGAAGAGGGGGGCATTGTATCTGTTTGCGCGCAGGGAAGCCGGGGACCCCGAGCCGGGGCCGCTTTTGATCTCCCGGTAATGCAATGGAGATTTAAGCTGCCATCACCATTAGAGACTCGAAATAAAAAAAAGGCCTCGTTAGTATTTAAAATCGGCGAGAGCTCCTGTTGTCCGAGGGTGCTGCTTTCATGGTTTAATAAAAACCATGTCATCTTCGGTTTAGGAAGTGCCCTCCGTGCGAGCCGGGTGCAAGTTTCTGAAAAGGGAGTTTGACCACGCGTTCTGCAGCTCTCGGCGCCGCGCTGGGTGGGAGCAGATGTTTATTTTGTGCTGAAGGGGGAAAGTCTTTTTGCTAAGCTTGTACAAACATGAAAGGAGTCAGGGCTCAGAGAGGATTGTTGCTGCCCAATGTGCATGTGGCTCAAAAACACCAGCAAGGAAGGGCATTGCCAAACCTGTGTTTGCAAAGAAATGTATATTAAAAAGGACAAACCCGTAATGTACTGAAAAGCAATGCTTTGGAAAATGTCATTACATTTCATCAGCTCGGTGCAATGGTTTAATTCTGCGGGGCTGGGAGAAAGGTGCTTTGCCTGGGCTATAAATTACCATGCCTGTACTTTTCATTCTATCTGCTTCAGAAAGCAGCCCCAGAGCCTGAGCTCCTATTGGGCCCGTCCTAGGGCTACAGTAATTGCCTGATGACAACTGAAAATGATAGAATAATTGTCAAGAGAGACATTTTTAATGGGCAAGGTGATTTAAGTATGCATGAACAAGCTATGAGGGGAGATGAGCTTGTTTATGATGCAAGCCAGTATAAACACAGTCGGGGCGATGACACACAGAGCTGCACTTTCCTCAGTGACATGAGCAGGATCTCACCGCAAACACCAACAGATTCCTCCTCTGAACAGTTTGCCTCTCTTCACCCACAGGTAACAAACCTTTAATTCCTTTGGTGCCTTGTCATTTCTTCGCCCCCCCCCCCCCCCCGCTCCACCACCCCCACCCAGCACGTGTAAAGTCGTAGTCTGAGGCGCGCGTGCTCGTTGTGCTGTAAATATTTCTTAAGCATGCCTTCAATTGCTGTCCCTCTCACAGCTCGACGGTGCTGAGTGCACGAGAGATAAATAACCGTGGCACGCGCAGGTGTCTCGTGGCTTTGCGTCGTGCATCCTTCCACTGGCATTGTGCATAATGACTTGCGAGGTGACCATGCATTACGGGGAGATTGTCCTCAACATGACTTAACGCCTGTGCACACAGCAGAGCTCGCAGCGAGGCAGGTTTGCAAACAAGCTTAACTTGCAGCCGGTGCTGGGCGGGTGAGTACACAAGCTGCGAGGATCCAGGAAGCGAGCATAGCATGTGCTGCCAAGTTCGCACAGGTAAAGTACACTCTTGTTTACTCCTAGCAAGAATGCATGGGTCTGTTGTGCACGTGTGCTGCTAGTTTGCGTGCATGCTTAAAACTCCAAAGGACAGGATTTTAAAGCGGTCTAAAGCTGAATGCATTGATACGCTCACAATGTTTGATAAAGGCGAATTGATAAGTTGTTTACTTCATTATTCATGAGGGCGAGGAAGGCATGGCATTGTGCTATTGTGAGCACATTATTAACATTTCATAGGGATTTGTGCTGGAATGTGCAATGCTGCTTCTTCATAATTTAATACTCCTATGCATAATGAGGTTTGTGATTAGTTGATACCGAGAATTGGCTCAACTCCATCACAGAAGCAGATAATTTAACATTGTTCTCTAGAGTCTGGAATCTAATAGGGTCTTTGGTGCAATAAAATTAAATGCTACATGCTTTAACTTTCAGCATGCAAATCCCCTTGGCAATCTCAGCTTTTTTAATTTTGCCTTTTGTTTCTTCCAAAACAAGGGCATTTGATAAATAGCTCCAAGAACATATATTTATCTTGCTCTTGTATTTCGTGTGTACAAGAACAATTAACACCCTTCATTAGCAGAATTGGCTATTTGTTTTAAAGTTTAACCAATCACTTTGAAATGCTAATTGTGATGTAATTTAATTGCGAGCCCTGTAATGATGATGCTGCTATTATCGACGTAAATGATGCAGTTAAGCAGCGGCATCTCATTTGCATATGCTTAAAGCTGCTTAAAGCACGTTGAATCGGGCTGTTTCAGTATCACTTTTCTTTAATGTTCCACCTCTGTTCACACCAGCCCTTTGGTTTGTTTCTAAAGCTGTGCTCCCCTATTGATCAGCACTTTCATCCCTATTTTAATGACAAAGAGGCATCAACTGGCAGTGGAGCTGTGCAAGCGGAAGCCATATAATTGCCTCCGCCACACATGCCCACTGCGAAAGGCTGTCTAGTGAGCACGAGCGTGGATTTGCGTGGATTGTCGCGAGTTCTTCACGTTGGTTGTCCACGTACAGGAACAATTAACCAAGCTCGGTTGCAATAGCTTGCAGCTGATTTTTATTTAACTTTAAAATAAAATGGAAGTTCAAGTGGGCGATCGCTGGGCTGACTCCAAAAAAAACATGTCGAGATACACTTGCAAAAAAAACTTTTCGGCCAACTTTTTGCCAGAGTGTGCGGTTTTAACAGAATAAAAGACACGCCGCTTTTGTGATTGAACCCAATGCAATCTCGAGCGGTTATCTGTTTCCATCGAGGGTTTCAGACTTGGTTAATTTTCTTTTGGAAAGATTATTTTTCTTCTGACCAATTTCTCCTGTTATGCCCTAATTGGCTACATAAATCTTGTCTGGTATGAATGAGAAATGTTTCTGTGTTGTCAAGTGTAATCTTCACCCTTATTTACCAATTCATTAAGATCTATTGATGCAGGACTGGTGAGAGGGAATGACAACATAAATCAGCCTTCCAACATAATGACCCTAATCAGCGAGAAATAACTGGAAACGTCACGATGAGCTATGTCTCTGTGTTACTTCGGCAGCATTCTGAGCCCAGCAAGCTTGGTGCCTGCTTCCACCATTAACTTTGCATCCGCACACCTTTTTCCTCAAGAAGTTATCCCGCCTCTTGTTAGCTTTATGAAGTCTCTTTTTGCAGAGTCAACTGTAAGTCCTCAAGAACCGAGTAGTGGTACGATAATGGAAGCCAATTAAAGCAGAACGCACACAGCCTAGTAGGGTGAAGTGTTTCCTCAAATAGGTTTGGTTATGAGCAAGCAAGTGCTACGCCAAATACTACAGGTCACTGCCTTACGGGGCAAGAGATTTTGCATTTTTCCACAAAAGAGCAGTGTGCTGTGTGCGTTGTGATGGGTGTGCTCTGGAGAGATGAGGGAATGCGTTCTAAGAAGGAATGTTTTGAGATAGGAAAGTATAATTGGAGCTTGGCGAGAGACTAGGGTCCCAGGCTCAGAGCAGGACACTGAAACTACACCCTGTACGCAGATCTGAACTGCTTGATCTGTTAAGAATCCTCTTTTCAACATAGCCAGGAAACACTATAGGTGCCCCTTGTATACAATATGTGACATCCAGTGGAGGAATGTGTGAGCCTTCTGAACTCGAAATTGCACAAATGTGCAATAAAGTTCTGCATTTCATCTACAATGTTTATCACTTACAAAGTTTATATGCTATTTAAAGCCAGGGACACTTTATTGATAATAAGTGTCTGCAAAATAACATTTCACTGTATATAGATCATATATTATATATAATATAGATTACATATTTCTACTACTGTTTCTGTAGAAGCCTAATAGAAATACCACACCTGTACTTGTGTGTCAGTCTCAGACAGCTGTATGCCCTCACTTATGACAGTGTACATGTAATGTTTACCTGAATTCATGTTTGGGAAGTTAACCTTAAAATGGGCATTAGTCTGCCGAAAAAGAGATGAGAAATTGGAAGATACACAACTGTAATGTTTGTTTTCTTGCATTTGCTTTAGATATAATCTCACACGTTAACCTTGTGTTAATTTAAAAGGAGCAACAAAGATCTTTCTAAGTAGGAAAGCCTTTGCAAGGAGAGTATGGAACTGTAATCTGTATACTGTTAATCCTTAAGAGCAAAACAAAATATGGTGTCATTTTACTATGTTTGCATATATGTTAATGGCAAACATATGTGAATCCGAAATAAATATTTGTTTTTTTTTTAACCTTATATAATGTCATTGACCCCTTCTCGTGCTTTGCCTTAAACTAGAGCTGTATAGAAAAACATTATACTTACAGTGTTCAGATCTCACCCTCTAAGCGCGCCTGTTAATATTGTACACTGTTCCTGGTCTGAGGAAACATTTATTCCAATTTGAACACAATGTGCAGGCAATCTGACGCACTCATCTGTGAACATTTTTTGTTGTGTAGTTAGGTGTAGGCATATCTTAGTGTAAATACTGTCAACTGATATATGTGTTAGTGAACTCTTATTTCAATTGATTTATAATTCAATGGGTGTAATTCAATTAATTTCTGTACATATAAACTGTTTAAACATTGACGTCAATCAGTTGCATAGCATGTAGAAGTGAAGCAGATATCCAGAGTATGTCCAATTTAGTAAACCACGTACTTGGTGTACCATGTTCATAAATACAGTTTATGGTGGTGCATACTTTATACATTTACCTAGAAATAGAAGATGCACTGGGATGTGTAATAAACTGGGTTGTTATTTTCCTCTAATGTGTAACCAACCTATGGTCTAATAATATGTTTTCCTTTATTTACATTAATACGGTAATATCTGTCTTCCTAAATATGTCTGCAAATGCATCCTCTGTGACCAAATGAAACTTTATGTAAAATACAGTTACACTGCTTATGCTTTATTGAAAAAGCCATTCCGGCTTCTGAAAAGCATTTGAAGCGGAATATTTGTTGCAACTTTTTCAGCTAAGCATTCATGTCTGTTACTGTGATTTAGTTTAATTGTATGTGTTGATCTCACTTGCTTTACTAGTGTCCATTGTGATTTGTGTCAGTTATGAGAAAACCAAATCAACTTTGTATTCTTAGTTGCATCTTGTTTGTGTTGAAAATGAGCATTAAATAAATGTGACATTATCAAATCTCTTTTAACACTCCTTTTCTTTCTCTTGAAGATTGCATGTTCTGGTCATTATTATAAGTACATACTACATTTTTGGTCAAAAACAAGTACATATTTTCAATATCAGTTAAATATTCCCAATAGTGTGACATATGTTCAACATTTGCATATAAATTCTATTTTAAAACATTTGGCTCTGATGGCATTGTTGAGTTGATTTTGCATGACATCTAGTTGCATTTAATCCACTTAAATTGCAAGGAGTTCTCATAGGTGTGTATATAGGGAGGAGCTGGCGTAATCATCGCCTGTTCCCACAGTTAGAGTTCAGGCTATTGCTGAGTGTAAATTTTGCAGCAGTGTAATGTCCCTTTTTGTGATTAAGGCAATTATCAATTTCTTGAGAGGGAGTTAGTTTTAAGAAAACATTACTGTGTTTCCCCATATCACAACTAACTAGTTTCTAGTGCATCACAGTATTTTGGGGAGTATAAAATAATCAATAGATTTACTTTCCTCAGAAAGTACCATTGGTATGGATGTGGTGAAACCTATATAAGAAAAGAACAAAGGCTTTGTAAATCTCTAAACATTGCCCTTGATAGTCCAACGAGTTACCTTTCATTGCCTTATTTCTTCAGAAGCAACTTTCTTTATAAATGTATAATGGAATAACAGTGTAACATAATAACAGCTGTTGCTAGTGCAATATTTGTGCATTGCTTCATTTTTGTAGGAGACACATAATTCTTTTTAAGGGAAAAACGTGAAACAAGCAGGTTTACCCTTCATTATTAAGGAGGCCTAATTGGGTTATATGACTTTCCTCTGCTATTTGTACATGTGAAAGGCCACAACTTCATGCAAGATAAACTCAAAAGCACCGCTGAAAGTATAATTGGAAGCCATATACTAATTTATATAATAAGTGGTTGTGCACACTTTATTCGAGATTACGGCTGCACGAAGGGGCATGAATTGCTGGTTGTGTTTAATGCTGGATTATAGCAATTTGAAACATGTCAAACACATGGCTAACGCCTCATGCTTCACTCATTCTTGCGTAAACCTGCATAGCCACCATCCATTATACTCTTGGTAAAAACACAATTCTGCAAGTAAATATTGTTACACTAAGTAACCTTTCAATTCAAGTTGTTTAGGAGGAGAAAATGCAATCTTGTGCAGTCAACTCCAGTGTCAGTTTAATGTTTCAAAAGGGAAGTGGTGTAGAGAATAAGTATCTGTACGCGTAGTGACTTTTTGAAAAATCTAATAGTTTTTCTTCAACCTTCTTTCACTGTTTCCACTGACTTAGTTTTGTTTTCTGCATCCTTAAGTTTAGTACTAGAGCTCCTATTATGAACTTGAGAATTGCAATTGATATCCAAATTAATTATTCTTTATTCTGTGATGTTATCAGAAATGTATGTTTTGACAGCTATCTTACCATGGGTGATGTTTGCATCAGTAGAAAGTATGCTATTATATTTTCTTTTACTGCTGTGGGAGAGTAGGGCTGTATAGCAATATCACCTTTGCTCCTCAAATGTGCCCTCTGGGAACAATGAAATATTTTTTTATCACCAAGTATTGTTCATACATCTATAGACACAAAATAAATCCGTTCAGTATTAGATTCCAAATTCATCCCAGAGGCACAGAAATATTAAACATTAGCAGAAGATCTGATGTAATAATCAGAGGTATCACATACATTTGATGTCACTGCTGGGCATCTACATTATGCACACACAAACATGCACACTCAGACTTATACACATACACACACATACACGCACACATTGATCATCTTACTCTAATTTTATCTGAACATCTAAAGACATAAATATTATGGGAATTGCTTTTAGTATATTATAACGACATGAGCCATATGCATTTTTTCATGTTGTCTTTTCTATCTCTGATCCTTTTCTGCTCTTTGGTCATGTAGCAACACTGAAGAGACAGTGCTAAAGCAAATGTAGTTATTATAAGTTTAGGAAATCTTTACCTAAACCTATTGCAAATGCACTGTGTGTGTGTGGTGTTATGGCGAGAGAGTACGAATGAGAGTGTGAGAGATCCAGAGAAGAGAGCAAGCGAGTAAAAGGAAAAAGTGTAGGAGATTGAAAAACTTTCATCACTGTAGCTCAAACACTTGAATTCGATCCATTAAGATATTTCAGCCCATTGCGAATCTTGGATGAACTTCTACTGGGAAGTTTTCCACAATCTGCCTAATGTATTGTATCATACTGAACAGCAACACTACAGACTTGAATTCGATTTTTTTACACCCCTTAGTTTTCTGCCAATCAGAACAGATGGGAGAGAATTTTCCTAATGAGTTAAAAAATGGATTAGGAAACCCATGGAAGTATGTAGAATGACGTGAGGGTGAACTCATTTCTTTTTCTTATTTGCATCTTTACCATATTAGATACACTTGTCATCATGCACGTTATGGCTATCCTATTATGAACCTAATTAGTTGACATCTCTTTAGCATCTGATATGTACCTGTCTTTTATTGACCATCAGGTATCTCAAGGTGTTTAATGCGGGGCTGCTTTAAGTTCCTGCATGACCGCTGTTTCTAGAGTAGAACCTTTATGTTACTCACAACTATTTATACCAACTTGGTTCATATCTAACTCTTTAATACAGCCACATATTAATGAGTTAAGCTAATAGTTGTGAAGGACTGCTGCACACAATAATTTATACACTGTAATTTCACATGCATATATCAAGATATCTGAGCACTTTACAAGTGTTTGTGTTACACAAGGCCTGAAAGGCTCCGAGTGATAAAGCTATCGCTCTTCTAGTCTAGCAGGAGCCTAAAAATGCCAATCTGTCTATGATGGCCTCTACTTGATCATCATAGGGAATTCACGTTCAATAGAATGATTCCATCATAGTTAACAAAGGTCATACACATTTGAAGACACAATATAACGCTTGCATTGTAAACAGTGTGATTTTTTGTCTTTCATTCCGACGGAATTTACATTTTATACTTGTGTAGCACAAGTAATGCACTGCTGATTTCAAAATTCAGGTATTTTTTTGTATTTAATTTCCTGTGTTTTTGCTTTGTAAAATTTGCATATAGGAATATTTTCAAATGTGGTATCTTCTTGTCAAGTTGTATTGGAATTACATTCGAATTTTCATATGTCTTGTAAGGGTAATCAAGCTCTTTTCACTGAATATTTTACACATTCTACATGCAAAATTTATGCCTAATTTGAATACTTATTAGCTGCGTAATCTCTGAAAAGGGGCTAGCTTCGTTTTCATGTCAGAAAATTCATCATCACATGCATCACATTGACGTGCTTTTTGATACTACTAGGACTGTTTACTTTTACTTCACCACTAATCCTTTATGGGTTCCAGAGAAGCGTGCTACTTGCCAACAAAGCGTTTCAACACCTCATCAGGGTTACAAGCGCTATATAAATGAAAACCTTTTTTCCCTTCTTTCCCTCTGCTATTCTTTTCACTCCAAAGAACTGACTAGTAGCCAACATTCAAATTACTTTCATATTTCACCATACTACTTCACCACTAATCCTTTATGGGTTTCCGGAGTAGAGTGCTACTCGCCTAAAAAGCGCGTCAACACCCCATCAGGGGATAGACGTGCTATATAAATACAAACCTTCTTTCCTCTTCTATCCTTCTGCTATCCTTTCAAATCCAAATAACTGACTAACATATCCACCACTTAAAATGTACTTGCATGTTTCACTATACTAATTCAACACTGACCCACTATGGGTCCCGGAGTAGCGTGCTACTCCCCGAAAAAGCACGTTGACGCCTCGTCAGGGTAGTAAGCGCTATATAAATGCATTTACAATACAATACAATACTTAATCCTGGTCCAGAATTGGTTTACCATATTTTTGGGCAGTTGCCACTGTATGTGCTAACTTTGGCTCCTTCATTTATGTGCACCCTAGTATCCCAGTAACCCTTGCCCAGTGCCATTAAAATGTAGCATGATCACCTTATTTCTTTAATGTCTGTGTACTACATATAGAAAATCTATTCTAAATGTTTGTGTTTTATTTTTGTTTACTGTTTTCAAAATGTTTCATTTCAGGGTTATGGCAAGTTCTCATGTTTTGAAGGTTTATTGAATTGCATTGTTAAGACAAAAACAGCTTCAGTTATAAAGGCAGAATTCTTTTCATAGACTTGAAATTTGAATTGGCATTCCATGGAGTGTAAAATTCTCAATTGGCGACTATTATTGCCCACAACTTTTGACATGAACAGATTGCTTTTTGTGTTTGAGCATACCTTCTCATAAATGAATCTAAGAAAAGTGTTGAACTTAAGAAACATGAATTGTGAAAAGGCATTTGTAGGCTGTGTAGACAGGCCAATGGTATTGAATAGATCAGACTTACTCTTATCTCAACAGTCTGACTTTTACAGTCCTATGAAGTTAATCAGTTGGCTATCATAGTTTTATAATGCACAGTGTTCTTTTCTTGTAATCTAGTGAAATAGTATTGAGCATGCAATCTTATACATATCTAAAACTCTATTGGCATATGGCAAGACAATTGTGCTAGTTCAGAACAGAATGCGACCTCTGTAAAGTATTAATGGAAAATGTACAGAGACATTCTGGTTTGGTAAAGGCAAGGTGCCTCTTTATTTTCTTTGCGGGTTTGCACTGATCCTGGCTGGACATTTAATTTCTATCCATATATGTATGCAGTGAAAATAATAAAACATTTATTACTGTAGAGAAGCTAATATGCATAATTTATGCTGTTTTTAGCACAATCATTAGTGATATTTTTGATAGATTTTATTTCTAGCTTTCATATCTAATACATGCCATGAAAATTAATTTTATATCTTTCATTTATTTGCCTATGTTAAAATGGAGTTTTAAGTCATCTTCAAGTGAACAGTTTGATTGCTTCTCATGCATAAGCTTAATTACTTTCCAGGAAGGACAGTATTAAATGTTTTAAATGTCAGAAAAATAAATGAATATCAGTTGTTTGATTAAAAATAGGCAATATCTGACGTATTGTGAGCAGCAGCGTTTTCTTAACATGCCTTGCAGGCACATTTTATTTAGCCAGAAAAGGGAAAGCCCATTATTCTATTTATCATTGGTGGGTGCCATATGATTTGTAACACCCGTACAAAATTTTAATTTTGTGTGATTAGCTGTGCATCATTAAACAATAGCCCTGCACAAGACATGCTGTAAAATCCTGACAGAATCAAGATAGTGAATATTTTAAATGAGGCAGTATAGTCACCCGTGGTTGTCAAAGCCAGATAATAGGAAATATAGAGCGAAGTGTTGAGGGAGGCAATTGTCCTTCGTTTAAAATGGTTTTATATGTAGACTTGAATTGCAGCCATTCATAAATGCGTTTGCTGCATGCATGGTGTTATTTGGGATATTTAATGTAGCTTTGCAAAGAGTACTTACCGAAATCATAATTCCAACGATAAGTATCCGGATGAAAGCTGAGCGTGCATTACATTTGTTGGTAAATTACTCGGAGGCTTTTTTTTCTGTGCTGAAAATGCAGGCTGTGTAATTGGTAGTGAGGGACAGCTTGTTAATGGGAGTGTGAAGGTGTAATGCGTGTGTTAATTGATACTTCTTAATCACTTTTAGGTATTAAGCCATGATGCAGGAATCTGCTACAGAGACAATAAGCAACAGTTCAATGAATCAAAATGGAATGAGCACTCTAAGCAGCCAATTAGATGCAGGCAGCCGAGATGGGAGATCAAGTGGCGACACGAGCAGTGAAGTAAGCACAGTGGAACTGCTGCATCTGCAACAACAGCAGGTAAGTTTTGTTGTGCCTCGTGCCAGCCTTTCGGAAACAAATACCACGATTTCTCCGGTATTGAGTCTTTCGCCGCGGGTGTAACTTTATTTAGTGACTGCACTTCAGAGAGTATTGTTTATTTGTTGTTGTTTTTGTACATTGCGAACTGAGGGGCGCGTTGTTCGCTTACTAGCAAGGATAGTTTACGTTGTTGTACGGTTTACTCAGTGTATTTTTATGATGTTTGTGCTAAAATAATGTTTTATGCACGTGCGTTTATGAGCGAGAAGCTAATGTTTGGAGATGTCTGTTTCTACCGTATAACACGCGTCTGTAGTGCGCGGTGTGATATCTCGGTGTCCACCAGAGGGCCCCCTTTGTTGCAGGATAGCTAGCCTGCGTGTTTATTTGCAGTTCATTGTTCCAAAATATGAACTGTAAAAAACAGAATAACCTCTCGTCGACATAGATGCTCGCTTGGCATGTGGTTAGAATAAACACCAAAGAAGTTATACTAATAATGGCATTAGTACATTAGAAGCATTACTAACGATTATAATAACATTAATAACAATGATTTTTTTACAGATAACATTGATTTAAACTCCACTTGATACGGGCAGCGTAGATTATTTCTGGTTTTCTAAAATGCATTATACATGTTATTCAAATAATAGGTAATGTCTAATCGATTAAATCGCTGTTTAATTATAGTAGCTCTACAGTGATTCCTGCTCACACTTTGCATGCTTGATGACAGTTAACTGATATTAAAAGATCGCTTAGAGAACTGAATGTCTTGCGCTTTTGTCACAGGCACATTTGTTCTCTGTCTTTCCGAACACTATTCAGCATTTGACATGATTTAATCCTTGTATCAAAGTGCAATTAATAGGCAGGTTCCTGGATTAGAGATATGAAAATCATTGCATTGTGTGTATTGCTCAAAAACAATGAGATTGGCACATACTTCTCCACAGGGGATTTGGGTGGTGCCTTAGTGTAAACAAAATTAATGTTTGAGGTTTTTTTTCTGGCTCGAAAAAGACATCATGCACAGCTGCAGTTCAATCAAAAACTAGAGAAAACAACGCAGGTAATGTCAGTGGAAAATGGTGGCAATATAATTAAGATTGCTGAATAATATTTTCAGTTATGTTTTGTATGAAATATAGGTACCATCTAAGAAAATATAACTGTAGTAAACGTATTCTCCAGTAACTTATAACTTCCCTCTATCCCAATGGGACAAGCATTTAAACTTGTACACGTTTGTGATGGTGATCACCGATTTACCACCACTAAATAAACATGAGCATATGGATGACCCAAAGACATTCTTAGTGACTTACATAACGAATAAACAGGTAACTAAAGCACAATTATCTCAGATCCACACATTTAATAATATCACACAATTCGCTTCTAG